>NC_136419.1:91277500-91790000 GCF_052625555.1 Lactuca saligna | reverse complement strand
GACGATATAATGTTAAACTTGTCACTAAAAGTGATCAATAATCATCATAAAAGAAATAACATGTTAGTATAGATTATTTTTGGTGATTTCTTAACTTTTTATTAGTCGGTGTATGTAAACAATAGTAAAGATAAACCATTATACATGTTATTAAAGATAACTTATCCTTACAACTTAATTACATTTATGTCTAAAAAAGTCTACAAAAACTGCGATAATATTTATATATTGTGACCGTAAGTGAAAATTTACGACTCTATGAAAAAACACATCCCTATAAGCTTATTATTCATGACGATTATGAATATAAGATAGATATATCTCCAAAAACACCCTAGCGTATAATGACACGTTTGACCTATAATAACAAATTTTCATGAGTTATACTCACTACAATTAAATGACAACAAAATGTATCTTTAATGACGTGACCTTTCCTCTCATGTTCTTCAAAAAGATAAAATCGACATAAAATGTCTTTAATGATGCGTTTTTTACGTGGATAAAGCTCAATACTAGTGCACGAACCCTTTTCAAATGCTAATTTAAGCTATACATTATTAAAAAATCAAGAAATAAATGAACTGGAAAGCTGCTAACGCCGAACAAAATCAAATTCAACGATCTAGTCTAAACATCATCTCATTCTAGCTTTCCAGGTCAAACCACAATCGATTGGACGCAAATGCAATAAACGCTTCTTCCCTAAAATCAAAGTATGTAGCTTCCGACGAATACAAGTAAAATTTCAAAGCAAACAATAACAATGAAAAGCCATAAATAGTTACTGATCCATCGATGTCCGTGCTTGAAGTTAGCTCGAATAGTAAAAAATCCACAAAATAGGGCATAAATTAAATTTAGAAAAATGGAGTTAAGTTGAGTAAATACCGAGAAGATGAAATGTGGAAGATAATATCAATTGCTTCGTTTTACATTACCATTGAAGAAAGTGAAAGATCATTGTTTTTTCTTCAACCTCATCGGAAAGCTTCGATTTTCCGATCACATCTAAAAAACCAGAAGCAGAGGCCGCAACAGTGGAGGCGGAAGTGAAATTTACACCATTAAAGGTGTAATTTTGTTGTGGGTAATCTAGTTCCATTTTTTTCTTTCTTCTTCTTCAAATTCTTTTATGTAGATCTTAAATCCACCGATTGGGGAGGGGGGAAAGCGGTATGGGTTAACAATGTATGAAAGGGTGGAAGAATTTGAGCATTTGTGGAGCGATGATACCACTAGTAATTATCATAGAGAGAAAGATGATCTAGTAATTATCATAGAGAGAAAGATGATAGGGAAATCAATGAAGAAAATGAAGAGAGAATTGGGTTGAGGAGGATCGGTGCATATGTCTCACACACACACACACACACACTCACGAAGCCAAAAAAGTTGAGGTTTGGACCAAACCTCAATACTAGATCTAATTTTCATAAACTTAATTGGTTTGCTTGGTGTGTCTTCTTTTAACTCTATTTTATTTTTTACATGAGCGTGTTGCTTGAGCCTTCTCTTTCGTGTTTTATGGTAATCTTTTTGCTTGCCATTCAAAAAGAGTGAAATAATCGTATCCTTTTTTTATTCCAGGTACATAATACATACATTAGTTAAGAGGGAGACTTGAACCATCTCATATTTACTCTTAATACATATTAAATACGAGGGGACAATTCAACCTGCATATATGTCAACAATTTTTAAAGACAATTCTTATAACGTTATGTGATATGATACCTATAAAAACTATTAAAATATTAAAAATATTGTTTCTGCAATACGGTTACACAGGATCTAACTAGTTCATATCCATGTCTTGTTTACCAGTTATGTTATACGAACATTAAGATTAGAGGATATTGTGTCATTTTTACCACACTTTTTTTCTTAATACTAGAGAGAATTGTGTTGGTTTTACAAAACTTTTGTTGTTACAACTAAAGAAAATGGTGTCGCTTTTACCACATATTTTTTTATTGCCTATTTAGACGTTACTTCCCTTTTGCCACACAATTCACAATTTTTTTCATTTATAGTTTTTTCCATGCTACATTTGTTTTTTTTTTATTATTATTTAAGATAATATAATGGGAAATCTCCAATAAAGTTCTAAAATTTTGGTCCGGTTTACGTTTTAGTCCTAAACTAATTTTTGTTTACGAAAAAGTCCTAAAAACCGGCAAAAATATGCATTTTGACAACTTTTGACCGGTTGGAACCGGCAACAAATTAATTTGGAACTATTTCATAAACTAACCTAAAATATTGGGACTATTTCACAAAATTACTTAAAATATAGAGATTTTTTCCGCAAAAAAAATATTATGATTTTTCTGCAAACAAAAACCTTATTATTATTATTATTATTATTATTATTATTATTATTATTATTATTATTATTATTATTATTAACAAGTATACTAATTTTTAAATTCATTATTATTAATATTTTTAATAATACATATAAATACACTTAAATAAAAATATATTAAAGAAATTATTTAAAGGCGGAGATGGTGGTGATGGTAATGCTTTAAGTATTGAAATCACTGCTTGTATGTCCTCACTTTGTATATGATTATTTCACATTTCTTATTATTGTTTTCAATTCAAAATATTAACACTTAACAATTTAAAAGAAGTTGCATATTTATAAAATTATGTATAAATAGTTTAAGATAAAAGGATTTCTCACTTTGTATATAAAATTTCTTAAGGTAGAATGATTTCTTTTCAAATCTAACAAATCCACAATAAATATTTACATTGGTGGCCCATATCAAAATTTGAAAATATTAATTAAAATATCTTATTTAATAGAAAGTAATATGATTTATTTTGCTTTATCACACTATATCTGTTATGTTTCCAAAAAAACCACAAGGATAAAGTAATGAAAAAGAGCAACACACATGTTGGTAATTCAAAAATACTTACACACAAGACATACAGGCATATCACATGCTCACTATTTGTAAACAATTTGAAAAATCAGTAGCTTCTTTTAAATTGTTAAATGTTAATATTCTGAATTAAAAACAATAATAACAAATGTGAAATGACCATATACAAAGTTAGAATATACAAACATATATTCATGATTACAAAGCTTAAAACATTACCATCCTCTCAACCTTCATCTTTATAAAATGTCTTTAATATTTTTTAATTTAAATGTATTTATATGTATTATTAATAATATGAATATTAACAAATTTAAAAAATAGTATACTTATTTATATTTTTAATATAATAATAATAAGGTTTTTGTTTGCAGAAAAACCCTAATATTTTTTGTTTTTGCTAGAAAAACATCAATATTTTGGGTTAATTTATGAAATAGTCCTAAATTAATTTGTTACCGGTTCCAACCAGTCAAAAAGGGTCAAAATGCAAACTTTTGCCGGTTTTTGGGACTTTTTTGTAAACAAAAATTAGTTTAGGACTAAAACATAAACCGGGCTAAAATTTTAGGACTTTATTGGAGATTTCCCTAATATAATTCATATAAACTAGCATTTTCATTAAAATTAAAAACACAAGTGCACTTGAAATAAAAATAGATAACAAACTTGAAATTAAATATAACACAACACACTTGAAATTATAACTCAGGAAACATGAAAACATAAAAATAACACCACTTTAATCCACATATTAAAGCCATTTTCTGTATCCTGAGACAACTTGGCAAATCTCTATATATAAAAAAGGTTTGTATGCTCTCTGTGGAAGATTCCAAGAGAAATGTTTAAAATTATTTAAAAAGAAATTCATCATTTAGTGAAACATGTCCCAGTCTATTAAACAGAGTGTGAAAGTATTACCATTTTATTTGTGTTCCTCCATTTGTTGAAGATTTGATCTTTTTCCGGTGGAAACCTTGACACACATCGTTGTCGATTCTTTTCCAAAAAAGGCTCACTAAATAGTAGTTGCCAATTGGGTTCTCATTTGCATCGACCCATGCACGAGAAAAGCTACCGCTTCAAAGGAGCTTGTCGTAGCATGACAATGCTCAACAATGATGAATGTTTATTAGGTTAGAATATTCGCTTGTATGGAAAGCATATTCCCTCCACTAGTATATATAGTGGGGGTGAGTGGTCTTTTATTTTTATTAGTGCACTATGTAGACTTTAGAAAGAGAAAGTTTTTGGGTGGAGATTCTCCCCATTAATGAGTGTTTTTCATGTATTATGTTGATTCCTTCTATCTATTCATCACAGTTTAGTCACATATTATGTTCATCATTGTTCATACGATTATCTTCTTGATATTATTATTCTACACAAATCCAATCGATAAAATGGATTCCTAGAAGAATCATGAGTGTCCACGTTTCGTTTATTATTGGAGTTTATATGCTAGAGACATTTGAAGATGGAGATTGATTTAGTATTGGGATGTGGCACTGATTTTTGATCTTTACATATCGCATTTTTGGCATTACTAGATGTTTTTCGGATTACGTTTATTTATTTTCAGACTCTACATTTTGGGATGTATCATTTGTGTTAGCATCCAAATCATATTTTATGATCTCTTGAGTTTGGATTTGCGATACTTTGAAGACGAAGATTATTTTTGCGATGTGTCGTCAGACTTATTTTTGATATTCCGATCAAAATTTTGGCATTGCTAGACCATGTCTTCGAAGTCACATTATTTATCATTCAGACTTTACTTTTGGATGCTTGACCTTTTTCAGAAGATTATTCTTTATAGATATTATTTGGCGCATCATCACTCGATTCTGGAATATTGAAGACGTTGTGTGATTTGACATTGTGCTCTTCGGTTCATCAGTCGAGGGGGAGACTATTAACATGATTGTTTTTTGGAGACTGGTCACATTCGAACATTGGGACTTCATGTATTTATTTAGAGATTGAGTTTCTTTGTATGTTCTTTCATGATAGATCCCATTTCCAGATTCCAAGATCATCACAGCTTCAGCTTTTCCGAGACACTTTAGCACCAGACCTACCGAACCTGCCCATTAGATGTTTTGCCTTTTATCACTGTTTTATCCTCATCATTTTTGAGCTTTTAAGGGGGGGTGGATTGTTGGAGCATGAAAATGCTCTACAATAAAAAGTGTTTATTAGTTTAGAATATTCCCTTTTATCGACACATATTCCATTCTCTAGTATATATGGTGGAGGTCAATGGTCTTCTATTTGTATTAGTGTACTATGTAGACTTTCGAGAGTGGGAGAGATTTTGGGTGGGGATTCTCCCCATCCATGACTGTTCTTCATGTATTATGTTGATTCTCTCTATTGATTCATGACAATTTAATCATATTATGTTCATCTTTGTTCATATGATTATCTTCTTAATATTATTATTTTGCACCAATCTAATCGATAAAATGGGTTTCTACAAGTGGTATTAGAGCGAGACCTTAAAGATCTCACAACTATTTGAAGGGAATGATCTCGATTGGTTTATTATCGTGAATATTTTCGTCATTCTTGAAGATTTTCTCAGTCTTCGGAACTGAAAAATTTTCTGTGAGTTATTTAATGTTTTGTTGGTGATGTTGCTAACAAAATCAATATTTTGGTGCTACTATTCATACATTTTGTTGCTGTTAAATCTATGTTATGGAGAAAAATATTTTTGCTCAAAAAGATGAAGTTCCTTGTAAAAAGGTGGGGTTTTGATCTTGTTATCTTGTGCAAAAGGTGTTTAGAATAACACAAAAATATGGTTATGGGGTAAAAGATTGAACAGTGGTTATTGAGTTATGATTATATGAATTTTCGAAGTGTTGAGATATATATTTCAAAATGTACAAGTCATTTGAGCTGTGATACAATGCTTAGATGCATGTATGTTCCAAGATGAAATGGAGTTATGAAGATGATTTTCCAAGATGAAATTGATTTTGGTGTTTTTGGGTTTGAAATTTTCGAGATTGAGATAGTCTCGCATGTGTGTATGCACCGAGAATGAGCTCAAAAAAAATGACACATTTCTTGTATTGGGAATTACAAGTCAATGGTGCATTTAAACTTACATGTTAGTTGGGGACCACTATTGTCTATAAGGGCAAAGCTTTGGCTCAAATTACGTGACAATCTAAACAATGAGAGATATCCAGATCACCACCTGCTTGTGCATCGCATGACAAGTACGCTCCAATCCATCAAAGACACATCACCGTTGGGTTCCACAAGTGCTGTTGTTCACTCTATTATTCAGGTGGGTCCTACTTCAAACGCCTATTAGAAGCCTTTTTGTCTCATTGGTTGACCATAGCCATCCAACACTCCTCCTGCCTTTTATAGCTCCCTACCACTCGTCAAGTCTTCATGCTCCTGTCCCATTTACTTTAAAGGCTTTCAAACCTTTTTTCGTATGTTCTCCTCAATTCTAAGACCAAGCCTTTCTTGTCCTCAAGTTCTTTTTGTCACATACTGTACCGAGATTCATTTAGTGCACATCAATTTTTGTCACTTTTGTAGTATCTAAATTCCAATACCTTTAACATTTTCGAGATTCATTGGTTGAGATGTTAAGCATCATTCCGAGATGGACCCCACCCACGTGGATCCCATTTCGGATTCACCCATCTAGTCCATCCTATTTCGTATCTGGATTATTTCAGACTCATCACACTTGGACTCAAGTGAGTGAAAATCCATTTTTGGAATCCATTGGATCCAAGTTCGGATTCAACATAATTTCGGATCCTATGTTATCCTAACCCATTACCAGATATATCGTAGTTTTTTGGTAAAACCAATTAATTATTTGTTTACCAAATTAATTTTATTTAAACCCATTATTTTTTTAATACCAATTATTTTTATTAAAATTGTTTTGTTATTAATTAAAAAAAAAAAAAACAAATTTAGCCCCATTGTTCAAGGCTTCATTCTTATTGCTGATTATGAGCAAACACACAGTTGGTTCAAAGATTATTATTTGGTTGCTCTTCTTCTTTCCGAGCTAGTCGCATTTGCAGCCTGAGATTTTTATGATTTAGAGATTCGGATCCATATATTTTCATTCGGTAACTAGTCTGATCTGCAATGTTTTATCGAGGTTTGGATTCCTCTGAGGTTCACATTTTTAGTTCCTTTAGACTAGTGAGATATGATCTCAGACCATAATTCAAACTGATTTGGGGCTTAAACAAGCTCACTTCAACCTTGATTGACGAGTCATTGGTTGTGTCCTAGGAGTTCTAGTTAGCATTTCGGTTATCAGCAATACTTCGGTTCAACATTATGGTCTTTTAGCAGCGGATTTTATCATATATATATATTCTGCAATTTTTGTTCAGTTCGACAACACATCACTAAGTTAACCCATGACCTGAAAAATAATATCCTCATTTTTATGGGTAGATGCTCACATCAAGGGGGAGCGTGTGATGCTCCATCATATCTCATATATTCTCTTGCCCAATTTCATGATTAAATTTTATGTTTATTGCATGGTCAATCAAAAATAAGGGGATAATCATGAGCATCCATTTTGATTTTATTATTGCAGTTTTGATGTTAGAGACATTTGAAGACGGATATTGATTTAGTATTGTGATGTAGCACTACTTTTTTTATCTTTACAAATCATATTTTCGGCATTATTAGATGTTCCTCAGATTACAATTATTTATCTTCATACTCTAGATTTTTGGGTGTCTCATTTGTATAAGCATCCAGATCAGATCCTATGATTTATCGAGTATGGATTTGCGATATTTTGAAGACAAAGATTATTTTGGCAATGTGACGTAGCACTTCTTTTTGATCTCCTGATCAAAATTTTGTCATTGTTAGACCGTATCTTCTGATTCACATTATTTATCATTTGGACTTTCCATTTGGATGCTTCACAGCAGGTTATTCTTCAGAGATTATTTGGTGCATTATCACTTGATTTCGGAATACTGAAGACATTGTGTGATTTGACATTGCGCTCTTCGGTTCATCAATCAACGGGATAACTGTGAACATGATTTTTTTTGGGGATTGATCACATTCGAAGATTAGGATTTCATATTCTCATTCAAAGATTGGGTTCCTTTGTATGTTCTTTGATGATAGAGATTCCATTTCCAGATTTCGAGATCATGACAACTTTAGCTTTTCTGAGACACTTCAGCACCAGACCTACTAGACTTTCTTGTTGGATGCTCTGACTTTTATCACTGTTTTACCCTCAACATATGAGAGCATTTAGGGGGAGATTGTTGGAGCATGAAAATTCTCTACAATGATGAGTGTTTATTAGGTTAGAATATTCCCTTGTATGGAAATCATATTCCTTCCAATAGTATATAATGTAGAGGTTAGCGGTCTTTTATTTGTATTAGTGCACCATGTAGACTTTCAAGAGAAAGATACATATATATATATATATATATATATATATATATATATATATATATATATATATATATATATAGAGAGAGAGAGAGAGAGAGAGAGAGAAAGAGAAGATTTGGGAGGGGATTGTCTCCATCTATGAGTGTTCTTCATGTATTATGTTGATTATCTCTATCTATTCATCACAGTTTACTCACATAGTATGTTCATCATTGTTCATAGAATTATCTTCTTGATACTATTATTCTGCACCAACCCAATCGATAAAATGGGTTCCTACAAAACTTAATGGTTTCAACTGTGTGTGTGTGTATATATATATATAAAATACTATATTATAAAACATATTAGTCATATCTTGAATTTTAAGATGCTTAAAATTCAAAACTTTCTGTACAAATCCATTATGCATAAATAAATTATTAATACATGCTAAAAGTTTGGAGACTTGACCTAATGAATGTTATTAAGAAATTTAATGTGGAGTAAAATCACAATTTTAAAATAGTAAATTCATGATTATAACTTAATTTATTTTTTTAAACTCGACATGGATATTAATTAATTTACATCAAATATACAAAGAACAATACAAATATAAGATCTAAACAAAAATACTATATTTAAACATTGTAATTTTTTTTATTACACAAAGACGATTAGTAACATCGAATAGTTATTTCTCTGTAAAAGAACTATTCGTCAAAAAAAAACTATTTATTGATGCCGCTTTGCACAAACACACACACACACACACACACACATATATATATATATATATATATATATATATATATATATATATATATATATATATATATATATATGTGTGTGTGTGTGTGTGTTTGTGTGTGTGCATGTATGTGGATAGAAGTCATTAAGATTATGAAGTTATAATATTATATTTAATTGTATTCACGTATAACTTGTGGATAGAAGTCATTCAAACGATTAAGATTATGAAGTTATTATAGATGTATATATATATATATATATATATATATATATATATTAATTCAAAATAATCAATATATTATATCAATTTAGTATATGAATTCTTATATCAAATTTAACAACAACATTATTGTTATATTTAAAAAAACATATATTTGTAAAGACTTCAACTATATAGGTGCTTCTGCACATTACAATGTCAACTTAAATATAAATTTTAGTTCTAGTAAAACAACCAAAGAATAAATTGTAATAGCTATTTTGTAAATAGCTAAAAATGATAAATTGTAGTAATAAATGCAAAAAGTATAATGTAATCTCAATTTAACTAATTCTTTCCTAAAAATATTTTTATAATCGTTAAAAGTTCCCAAATAAGTAGCTTAAAATAGCTTACAGTAATAATAGTTGAAATTAACTCAATATAAATGATTATATTGTTACCTTTAAAATCAAAAAATAATGTTTGATGTTTTAAATAAATTTAATGATAGAAATTAAAACATTACACAAATAAATTTTAAAAAATTAATTAATAATAACATCAACTATAAATAAAATTAAACCATATAGCATATTTAATTTTACTCATATGTAACTCGCGGGTAGAAATCATTCAAACGATTGAGATTATCAAGTTGTAATAGATGTATATATTATCACATAATTCAAAATAATCAATACATTATATCAATTTAGTATACAAATTATTATATCAAATTTAACAACAACGTTATTATTATATTGAAAAAAACATATATTTGTAAAGATTTCAACTATATGAGTGATTCTGCACAATGTACAGATATTCTTCTAATATACTTATAAATGAAACATTTTTCCTTTGACCACATGCAATTGAAACTTCCAAACATTTTTCCTTTCACTATATTTATTTGAAACTCCCATGATTTTCAATTTCATTTTAATTATAATTATAAGTTGGTTAATAAATAAATATCAAACCTAAAGTGTAATCATATATAAACTAAATTTCATTATTAAAATAATATATTTACTTGTACTTACAAAGTTATGTTTTTTAACTTTTAACGTATTACACTTAATTTAATAATTTTAACATATTGTTGGATGTAAATCATTGTCATTTTAAAGATACAGTTTTGGAACAATTTGTATAATATACTTCAATTATTAATTTAAATATAACATTACAGGGTTAACTTAAATATGAATTTTAGTTTTACTTAAACAACCAAAAAATATTTTGTAAATAGTTAAAAGTGATAAATTATAGTGTCTTTCTAATAATGATTATAACTTGGTTAATAAGGTTAAATAAATATCAAACCTAATGTATAATCATAAATAAACTAAATTTCAGTTTTAAAATAATATATTTACTTCTACTTACAAAGTTATGTCTTTAACTTTTAACATAGTAAACTTAATTTATTAGATATAAAATGTTGTTGTATGTAAACCACTATTAGTTTAAAGCTATAAATATTGAACAGTTTTGACAAAATACTTACATTGTTAATTTAAATATAAAATTACAGTATCAAGTTAAGTATAAATTTTAGTTCCACTTAAAAAAATCAAACAATATTTTCTAAATAGTTAAAAGTGATAATTTGTAGTGATAAATGCAAAAAGTAAATTGTAATCTCAATTTATCTAAAATATTTCCTAAAGATATTTGTATAATCGTAAAATGTTTTTCAAATAAGTAGTTTAAAATAACATACAATAACAATAGTTAAAAATATCTCTATATAAATTATTATATTGTTACCTTAAAAATAAAATAAAAATGTTTGATGTTTTAAATAATTATAATGATAGAAATTCAAAAATTAAGTAAATAAATTTCTAAAAATTAATTAACAATGACAACAACTATAACTAATATTAACCATATGTTATATTTAATCATATTCATTTGTAACTCACAGGTAGAAGTCATTTAAACGATTGAGATTAAATTTAACAACAACGTTATTGTTATATTTAAAAAAACATATATTTGTAAAGACTTCTAGTTTATAAGTGTTTATGTGAAACGCGCGGGTTTTGGTCATATCTTGAGCCTCAAACACTTATAGAGGTTTTTTTATCCATTAGACGCTTGAAACCTTGAATCAAGACCCAAAATGCCTCTATTTGTAGTGGTTACGACCATACACACTTGGTGTGGCTGTACACACCTCGAGTCCCTCCAAAATAAGAGTTTTGTTCATCTTCTTGTTGTAAACTTGGCACATTAGGTTCCTCATGGATCAAACACCCCATTTTGCATGATTTTCCATGAGTTTATGGCCATAAACACTTGGTGTGGCTGTAAACTCAAGTGTGGTCGTGAACACACTTCCCTTGGTCGTACACTCCCCTTTGATCAATCACATTTGATTTCAACACTTCATTTCAAGTATTTCTTAGTCCCTAAGGTGGTTTCCTTGCATGTTAGTTGTCTAAAACACTAATTTCATGCCTATATATATGCCATTATATGTCCTTTAGGACTTGTTTGGGTCTCAGGAATTCATTCGTGGAACTTCTCATCCTTACCCAAATCTACAATTGAATCACCCACATAAGGTGAGTTCATACCCCTATAATCAATCTTTTAATTTTTTTTAGATGCTTTTAGGGGGGGGGGAGGGGGGGGAATACAAGTTGAACATAATGATAATTGTGTAAATGTTGTGTGTGATAAGTATCAAATTCAAAGGATTTCTTATACTTTATAAGTGATCAAAACCATTTCAAAAAATCTTTCAGTTTATGTTACTTTATTGTTTATAAAACACGGTTTTTAAAGTACAATCATAACTAAGTAGATAAATGAGTCTTTTATTCAAGTCAGTAACAGTTCAACCAAACATACTAGTAAACTATAAAGGGTATAGTTCAGATACTCAGAACATACAATAACAAGAACAGAAGGAACATACGATAACAAGAACAAGATAACAATAATGTGAAACCACTACTTCACGACTTAGCAATATACTTGTTAGGTCACGTTTTGTAACTAGAGTCTCCTAGAGGGAGAGCGTGAAATTGTGTATAGATCTATACTAGATTGACCATCCTACACCTTGCTGCTAGCTACAGTGGGACCTACAGGTCTATGGGTGACAAATGTCATACCATTTCGATGTCTTTGGAACGTTGTGTCTTACACTAGTCAATCAAGCATGGTTACAACCATCTCTCATTTTGACCTTAATTAACAAACTGGTTTTAAGGTAGTTACTACATTCAGTTAAGAAGAGACAGTTAATGCTAAATTTATGATTCCTCAGTAGATACATTAGGGATATATATTAACAGGGTCTAACAGATAGTAGGATGTGTGCTTTCCGCTTCATTTCCTATTCGTTGTTTGGCTGTGGGCTTAGAGCAGATGCACCCGGTCTACTATCTATTCAATTATATATATATATATATATATATATATATATATATATATATATATATATATATATATATATATTCCGTATACACCAAATAATCATAAGGGGTACCAGGTACAGGTCAGGTCATAACATACAAATTCAATATACCGTTTTCTAGTACAAAAACATAATTTTCAGATAGAACATGTAGTAGACTAAACTAGAAATTTATCAGTAAAAGGGTTTAATTCATTTTATTAAACCAAGTGTAACTTAAAGGACCTTTAGTCGATAATTTTATAATACCTTAGTTCCTACATTATGATTATATATAATTAATATTCGATAGGTAGTTGGATGTGTGGTTTTCGCCTTGCTTGTTGTTCCTTGTTTGGTTGTGGGCTTAGGACGGATTCACACAATTAACTCTCCGTTCGATATTAGATTATATATAGCTAGTTTAAACAAAGTGATTATAGAAGGAACTGTTGTGGTTACCATTTTTACTACAGGAAATAAGGGTTTTTCTTAAAGAATGTTTTCATCAAATAAAGGAACTATTACAGTTAACTTCGTGAGTACCAAATGAATCCATCAGGATTATGTATAGTAAAGATCTAACAAACAATAGGATGTGTGACTTCCACCTCATTCCTCGTTCCTTGTTTAGTTATGGGCTTAGGGCAGATTCACAAAATCGATTGTCTGTTTACTCTAAGTTGTATATAACTTTTATCCATTTAATACTCATATAAAGGATTGTAGAGTCATTTTACTTACCATTCATCATATAAAAAAATATAGGATTTTTTGGAGGAAAAGGAAAACTTTTCTAAAAAGAACATGCAATATACTTTACATCACTAAAATACTTATGAATCACCAGCTTAAATACTGATCTACTCTTTCAAAATAACTTGTATTCTCAGGAAACTAGTAGACAGGTACACGCGCTAGGGTTCGGAAGATGAAGTATAATAGCTTCATGTCTTGTTTTTTATTTGCTTTTGGATTCAATCTTTTGTAAATCACATACTTTGTAAACACTTTAATATTAATGCAATGCTTGTTTGTTACTTTGATTACTATGATGCATGTGTTGTGATACTAAACATGACGTCCTCCGCCCCCAGACATTTCCGCCGTTCCGGTTTGGGGATGTGACAGTAAACAAGAGAACATTTTCTTTTTCTATAAATAAGAAAGGTTGTAAAATATTTCAAAGGGACCAAACCATGAGAACTTCTTTATGCCTACCATTGTAGGATTTTGTGGGTCGTATTTGGTGAGATTGTCTATATTGGCAAGTGTCCAGTTAAGTTTTAGAATTCCAAAAATGGCTTTGAATCGGATTTTGTCAGGTTCTAACAAGGTTTCAGTAGAAAAAAAATATGTAGTTTGGTATATTGAGTTGAATCGGAGGTAGATCAATTTGGAACAATAAATGAAGCATTTTCCTTTCACCATATACATTTGAAAACTAACATGATTATTCAAATTGTTTCTAATAATATTATAAATAAGTTACATAATGTTATAAATCTAAAAAAAATCTACACAAACATAAAATTATAATGATTTGAAAAATCATTTTGATTGAAAAGCACGAAATATATACTCAATTATATTTTATCAATGAATTCATTTTATAATGATCTTGAGAATCATGAAAATACATATAAACAAACTTTTTTATATTAAGTACTTAACTGAATTTATGATTTTAGGATTTAACAAAAACTTATTCGATAAAAACTTATTTTTTTATAGCAACTTACGAGATCACTGAACGGCGAAATCGTTCAGGGGTGGAGGACGTCATGTATAGTATCACAACAATGCAAAGTGGTAAACAAGCAACAACATCATCCATTGCATTAATAATATAATTTCATACAAGTGTGCTCTGTGAAGTTATATAGACACCAAAAAGTACAACAAATAAAAGAGGAGTCTTGAACAAGCTCCATCTTCTCAAAAACCTTGCACCGGTACCTGTCTACTGGTGACCTGAGAATACAAGTTATTTTGAAAGCGAGTATCAGCTTTAAAGCTAGTGAGATCATAAGTATATTAGTGTCTGAGTTTGTATGAAAGCATTTGTAAGATGTAATGTATAAGTTTTGTAAAGTTTGTATTTGTTTGAACACTCCTAGAAAACCCTATGTTTCCTACTAAAAGTAGCCTTCTACCAAGGCATCTAGTAAATGTGTGTGTCTCTTGAAAGAGTGTGTATTTCCCAAATCCGACTATCATTAACCAAAAATATAGTTTCTACATTACCATGCATCGTGTGAATGTTCACAAAGTGAATGTAATGGGAGAAATATTATAGTACTGTAGTACTGTATTAAGTAACTACTGATGTACTAACTACCTTAAACCAATTGTTATTTAAGGTACCATGTGATCGGCCTGTACCCTGCTACCGACTCAATAGTAAAACGACGATGTAAGACGCCGTAAGAAATGACATTTGGCACCCGTAGACTTGCAATTCCCACTGTAGCGAGCAACAAGGTGTAGGATAGTCAATACAATATAGATCTATATGCAATCTCATATGCTCCCCAATTAAGGAGATTATGGATACAAAAACGGTTATGGAAGGTAGTGATGGGTTTTGGTCATAAGACATCCTATGTGCTCATACAAACCCTAATGCTTGGATCTAGGTTTCTCTATTGTACATGCTTTGAATCCAAGACTATAAACCCTAATTCTAGCATACAAGTAATCATATTAATATGTAATTAGGTTTAAGATCATACCTTGATTGTTATGTAGCAATAACAATCCCAATTCCACCTTGGATTGACTTTGGAATGCTTAGAGTCACAAGTGTCACTCCTCTAATGGTTCACAAACACCATAAGCAAATGCAGAAGGTATAAAGAGAGAGGTGAGAGGTTAGAATTCGTATCTAGGACCTCTTGGGAAGGGATACACGAATTCATGACCCTAGGGGTGTTTATATAGGTGTAGAGATAGGGTTTCAGTCATTATCCTTATCTAGTTGATTATCCATTAAGCAACCAATAAGATAATCCTTGAATCCTTATCATACTCAAATTCTAAGGCTTTCCATCCTTAAATTCGTCCACCATATAAATAAGATAATCCTTACCTTATTTTGGAACTATCATATAATTACAAATCAGCCCCTCTAGTTTAATTAATTACATTTGATCACAAAACTAATTCTTAATTAATTATTGACCAATATTAATTAAACAAATATGATTTCTCCTTTAATATATTATTCTTATAACATATTAATAAATCATATTATCCTCTCTCCCTTTATTCATTTCTCCAATCAAGTTGCTTTGGTGAAGGCAACCCAAAAGGACCATGCACCACCGGGTCAAGTACATACCAAAATAGTTATGGACTTAGACACCAATCCAACAGGTAGTGCCATGTCCCGTTTAGTGGGTTACAAACTGCATGAATGTATATGTAATGTATGTGCTAGCTGTGTTGTGTGTTCTCTCTTTATCTAGCATGTATAGTAATGTACTATGTGTACTATCTGTATTGTGTGTTCTCTCTCTACCTAGCATGTATAGTGACTCATGTATGAACTTAATCATTGTATGATTTATTGTTCTAGTAATAGTATTAGTAACTTCCTAAACTACGCCTATTGTAGTTTACTAGTAATATGACTTGTATTTATAAACATAAACGTATGCCCTTGCTACCCAAGGGTATTGAACTGACTGATAGAACTTTTATGACTATATATGTATACATAATATATAACTAATATTTAGACGACCTTCAGACGGATAACCGATGCCCTAAATCAACATCCCAACGAAGAAAAGGAGATAAAGCGAGCTAGCCTTCCTAAGTCCTTAAAACACTGCTTATATAACTTTACATACATAGGAATGCATTTGACAATATTAAAGTATGAAAAGAGTTTAAGTAAAAGTATTTGAGATCAGAAGGGTTTGTAAAATAGTTTGAAGCTAAACAGTTTGATAACACAGTTTAGAAAGTAAGAAAACCACTTGTTCGGTAGTTATTAAGCACATGTGATTGATATAACAACTATAAGTATTCAACTTGTATTACCCCCCATAAAAGGCATTTCAAAACATTTAAAAGGTTAATTAAGGGGTATGAACTCACCTGTAGTTGATGGTTTGGATGTATTGACTAACGTAGGATGCTAAGTGTCAAGTGAAGACTTGTACACACACAAGGATCCTAGTTATCATTTAGTAGTACATATATGTATCTAATTAGACTTTAAACAACTAATTATCAAAGTTAAGACATCCTTGGACATGATAAACACTTTAGGCATAGGAAGGGACTATGGTCACTTTTGGCCCCTTAAGAAGGGTTTCCGGCCAAAGGTGGTCTTGGACCGTAAACACCTTTGATCTTGGGGTTTCCTCGTGATTTCTTGATGTATGGATGTATACTAAGAACTATGATAATCTAGGATAGAAGCACTTACAATATAGAAGCTTGAAATGAGCCAAAAGTCCAAGAACACTAGTGTGTGTTCTTGGTGTTTTTAAAATCTAAACAAAACACGAAAATGGATGGATGAAAAGATGTATAATCACTTGTTGTTATGATATAACAACAATTCAAGTCAAGAAATACTTACATTCTCGGTAAATCGGGTGAAAGATGGGATGATAGTTGAGAGAGTTTTGGAGTTGTTCTTGAGAATGAAAGTAACAAGTGAGGTGTTTGGGGAGTAAACTCATGATTAAGGCATGAGTTTACGGTTTTAGGAGGAATTTACGGCCCAAACATAAAAGTTTGGCCGTGAATTTCTTAACTACATGGTATTTTCGGTTTTGAAATTTCAAGACTCGAGGCGGCACTTCCTTTAACCCGTTCGTTTAAAGAATAATTATTATAATAATCAAACGAACTTTAAATTTGCTAAAAATAAATAAAAATTAAATTGACTTATAATTTGAAGTGATTGACTTTAGGGTTTGACTGAAAGAAAATTTCGGGTTTCCACACTATTAATAATAAATTTTCTTAATAACGTTTTATTTGTATTATTTAATATTTTATTTAACAGAATGAAATTATTGGTAAATAATGAAAGGAATTTAATTAAAATATCTTATCCCACATCGATAGTGAGAGTAAACAAGATAATGTCTCCATTTTTATAAATAGGAAATGTTGTGAAATATTTCAAATGGATTAAGCCATGAGATCTTCCTTGCGTCTACCTTTGTAGGATGCTGAGGGTATTGTTTGATGAGATTGTCTTTGTTGACAAGTGACCAAGTAAGTTTCAGAATTTCGAAAATGATTCTGGATTTGATGTTTTAGATTTAGATCGAGTTTGATTAATATTTGAGTGTCTTTTGGCTGAGTTATACAAACATGCTTCCATTGGAGACTGAGTTTAAGTAAAATGTCGAGTATTTGGTTGTGTTAGCCATGTTTTACAACCCTGTATGTAATACAATTTTAAGTTCTAACTTTATAAAAGACATCATATGTTCTACATACGTATAGTAATATTTATGATACAAAAAAATTAATTTACTATTTAAGATAAAAAGATGTTTATATTATCATATGTTGTACATAATAATAATATTTAAGATAGATAAAAATATGTCTTTATCTTATGTTTTATATAATGTTAATATTTAATATAAACGTTTTAATTTAATATGAAATTATCATTTAGTAGATAACAATAATGATAGATTTAGTTTTAAAGTTATATAACTTTTTTCTACTTTAACCATATAACTTTGTATATGCACAAAAACTCCAAGTTTGAACCTTGTCTATTATGATATAGTTCAACATAATGATAATATTAAAAATCATTTTTTTTATATTTGTTATAAAATTATTATTTAATTGTTAATAACAATGATTTAGTTATTTTTAATATAAAATAATTTTTTCCTATTCTACACAAAACGTGGGCACACGTCTAGTCATACTATACTTATAAAGGAAGCATTTTTCCTTTCACTACATTCATTTGAAATTCCCATGACTTTTCAATTTTTTTCTAATAAAATTTATAATTTGGTTAATTATGTTAAATAAATATCAAACCTAAAGTATAATCATATATAAACTAATATTCAATATAAAAGTAATATTTTTACTTCTACTTATAAAGTTATGTTTTTTTTAGCTTTTAACATATTATACTTCATTTTTTAGTTTTAATATATTGTTGGATGTAAGTCATTATCATCTTAAAGATAATTTTGGAACAATTTGTATAGAATACGTAAATTATTAATTTATATATAACATTATGGGGTCAACTTAAATATAAATTTTAGATTAACTTAAACAACCCATAGAATACTTTGTAAATAGTTAAAAGTGATAAATTGTAGTGTCTTTCTAATAATGATTATAAGTTGATTAATAAGGTTAAATAAATATCAAACCAAAACTACAGTAATAAATAAACTAAATTTAAATTTTAATATAATATCTTTACTTCTACTTTTAAAGTTATGTCTTTAACTTTTACCATATTAAACTTTATTTATTAGATTTAATATATTGTTATATGTAAATAATTATCAGTTTAAAGCTATAATTTTTGAATAGTTTGGACAAAATACTTAAATTGTGAACTTAAATATAACATTACAATGTCAACCAAAATATAAATTTAAGTTCCACTTCAAAAACTAGAGAATATTTTTTAAATAGATAAATGAAAATTTGTAGTTATGAATTTAAATACTAAATTATAATCTCAATTTAACTAAAATATTTCCTAAAGTAAAATAACTTATAATAACAATAGTAGTTTAAAATAACTTATAATCTCAATTTAACTAAAAGTTTTCAAATAAGTAGTTTAAAATAACTTAAGATAACAATAGTTAAAAATAACTCTATATAAATGATTATATTGTTACCTTTAAAATAAAATAAAAAATGTTTGATGTTTTTTAAATTATAATGATAGAAAGTAAAACATTAAGCAAATAAATTTTATAAATGAAAGGCCCCAACTTTTGTATTTTTTGAAAGACCCAAACTTTCATATTTCACATTATCATTACTCCAAAACATGCTATTTGCATATTCATAAAAGCAATATTTTACATTGATATAAAGGATTTACAAACTATTGGATACAAACCTTCTATTACAAAGTGTTATATATATTACATAACTACCCAGGATATTGTAATTTATACAAACATAAAAAGTAGTACAAAAGTACTATTACAAACTATTCTACATCTTTCATTAGTATGTAAACATACTATTTATTTATCACCTGCAATTGTTAAACATTGATAGGGTAAGCGGTAACGCTTAGTGAGTTCAAAAATAGATACAATATAATGTTATGCCATATATATTATCACCTGCAATTGTTAAACATTGATAGGGTAAGCGGTGACACTTAGTGAGTTCAAAAATAGATACAATATAATGTTATGCCATATATATATATATATATATATATATATATATATATATATATATATATATATATACACTTCAATGTGACAAGGTAAAGAGGAACAACAAAATGTATGTGAGATCATGTAATAAGCGTTCATATCAATCAAAGACATTATTCAAAGATAATCTTTTCAATTCTTGATATACATCCATAAAGCTTTGGTCCAATTGGCATAGAAGACATGCAATTTCTGATTAACATCTTGTTAGATTTCAGGCTTATAATCCTATCTAACCATTTGCCAATGCCATAGAATAGAAGTCATTCTCTTACAGAGACATGCTCTACATGGCCAGAGGCTACGTACCAGTACCAATGTGAATTTAAGTCCTTTCACTGATCACATGGTCAAAGGTATTACAATTGCTATAAACATAGCGAATAACACGAGAAAATAACTCAGAATGATAATACTGAAAAGCACATAGCACATATAACACATAACATACAATTGTTCCTATATATTGAACTCACCTTAAGTTAACCGGGGGTTAAAATAGTAATTTGGACAGCACTTCAGCTTTAAATATGCCTTTCTATGTTGAAAACTGGGAGTTTGTTTGAAAACCGGGTTCTGCGAAGGTAGGGCTTCAAAACCGAAAAGATAAAATTTCCGGGCTTCTCGGGGGTCTCGGGACGTTTTTCGAGTGCTAAAATTGATTTCGGGGCTTCGGGAAAAGTTAATATGAAGAAAATATGGAAAGAGGGGCTAAAAGTGTTAAATTTTCAAAGTTAGTCGGAAAGGTTCGCAGGCCCCTTTATATAGGGCCGAGGTTCGGATGTCGGCTTAAGAAGCGAAGCTCGGTGGCAGCAGCATAGCGAAGCAGGTGGCGCGAGAAGGAGGCTCGGATGCGAGGCTCGGCTGCGAAGCTGGTAGGCGCGACATGGAGGTGCGAGACTCGGACACGAGGGCGAGGCGCGTCGGAAGCCTATTGGCTCGCACTTCGGTTGTATGGTTGAGCGGCACGCGTCGGACTTCCGGAAGCAGGCAACGAAGTAGTTCGGTCCGGGCCACGTCTCCGGTGACGCACCTGCTTCGTGCGAGGTGACGTGGCCGGTTACTATTCATGCGAAAATTTCCGATTTTCGTGCCCCGAACTTCTAAAATCCATAACTTTTGCATACGAGCTCTGTTTTTGACGTTCTTTATATGCACGCGTAGCTAAAATCATGATCTACAACTTCTGTTTAGACTTCGTCGGCTAAATTTAACTTTAGTTTTAATATTATTATTTTTAACAGACCAGGACTGGAAAATTCGTTAAAAATTCATAACTTCTTCATCCGACATCCGTTTTCGTCAGAATTTTTACCGTTGTACTACATATGACGAGACCTTCGATTCTCGTTTAGGATGTATCAGTAAAATATCGCTCGATCTAAAATTCAAGTTTTTAGCTGTCTGCTGCTAAGTTGAAACTTCGAAAAATCATAACTTCCTCATACAAAGTCAGATTTTGGCGTTCTTTTTATCGAATTTCTCGGTTTAACGAATACTACGACTTTCATTTAGATTACTAAGGCTAAATAGTAGTTTATAAAAAACTCACTTTTTACGTCATTCGGCGCCGTGTCGGGTTTGTCGCGGATCTTCGGTTGGTCATAACTTCTTCGTTATAACTCGGATTTTAACGAGGTTTTCTCCTACAATTTTCTAGTGAGATTCTCTACAACATCAAATAATAAAATTTTACTTATTTAAAATTTCATATTTTCGCTAAATTTCACTATTTGGCTTTTAATTGGAATCTCATAAGACTTCCAATATTTTCTGAGTGATTCGAAACATACTTTTACTTCATTTCTAGTAAAAACCATGTTGGGTATTTGCTGTTGCGTCTTGGGCTCGTCTCTTAGCCCATTTTTTATACGGTATGGGCCTGTCCATCCGTATCTTGTTTTGTTAGGGTTTGTGTATTAATAGATGCTTGCATGCATCTTTTTGATAAATGATAGATCGTTTTTTTACGTTTAATTAAGAAGATCTCTTTTGTAACCCTAAAATCCTCTACAGCGGAAGTTCTTTATCGAGCTCTGCTGAGGATTGAATGTTCAAATCATTCGACTCATTCAGATCCATTCTTGAGTATTGTTTTATTGTTTTACTTTCATTATCTACCTGTTGCAAAGATCTAATAGATCAAAGAGCTTTTATATCTCATCAATTGGTATCAGAGCAGGAGGCTGTGTAATTCATACACATCTCTTCTGTGAAAGAAGCTATTAGGGTTTATTCCGCATTAACTAATATTTATTGAGCCCTCACTCCATAATTGACGTATCTCATTACTTATTCATTTTGCCCTAATATTATATATTACAAGTCTGATCTTTCAAACAGGTTAAACGATCAAGCATGGACGATTCTCAATCAAATCCTATCAACATCTCAAACAGTATTGGGTCAACAACAAAGATTCTTATCCTTTACACCCAGGATTACGAAGTCTGGGCACATCACTTTGAAGATTATATCATTGGATCTGAAGACAATGGATATCTTATTTGGGAAGCAATCGTGTATGGACCATTCGCTCATTCAGCAACGCCAAGAATCATTAAAACTCAGAAAGAGTATAATGATCTGTTGAAAGACGTAAAAGATGTTGCCCAAGACGAAAAGGATAAATTTCAGTGCAATATTAAGGCATTGAGACTAATCAGATTCGCTCTTCAATCTGAAACTTTCAGGCTGGTGAGTTCGTGCGACACTGCTAAAGAAATATGGGATAGGCTGCGACAGCTATATTCCACAGACGAAGATCTCAAGCATTCAATTCAAACCTTACTTTTGTCTGAATTTGGTGAATTTAAGCAGAATCCTGAAGAAACTGTTACTCATACGTTCGATCGCTTTAATCATCTTCTTAGTAAGATGATTAAACACAATATTGAAAGGAAGTTGATGAACAAAAAGTTACGTTTTTAAACGGTCTTAAGTCTGAGTGGAGAGCAGTTGTGTCCACTGTTAAAGCACATGAGCAATTCAAATCTTACTAATTGGCAAAGCTCGTAGGGATTTTGAAATCCCAAGAAAAGATTGTCTTGCAGGAGAAAAATGTGGTTTCAAGCTTGGGGTCATTGGCCCTTCTGTTCAAAAGCAAAGGTGTAGTGGAAGATGAAGACCTTAACTTAGAAGACTATGACCTTACTTCTGAAGACTATGAAATGATGGTGTCAAATCCAAAAAGGTTCATCAAGAAAAGGTTCCCTACCAATAAGAACCGAAATTGGCAGAGAAGTTATAGTTCTGAAAAGGTCAGGGAAGAACCGAAGGCAGAAGAACCAAAGAAAGAACCGAAAGTTGAAGGAGATTCGGGAGTGAACTGCTACTATTGTGGAGGAAAGAACCACTATACCAAAGACTGTGTCCTAAAGAAAATGGCAGAAAAGGCTGAGGAGAAAGATGAAGAAGCTGTGTTAATGAAAAAGATGGAAGAGATAAAGAGAAAGAAAACTATCACTAACCCTTCAATGAATGCTTTAATTGTACAGGGTTCTGTAGCGGATGATGAGTTCGGTGGCGTGGAGGTCTGGTCAAACGACTCTGAGGATGATGAAGTCAGGAAGCCATCTCATGGAAAGGCTTATGTTGGGAAAGATGAAGGAAGCGGTGGAAAGTGCTTGATGGTGTCGGATGTATCCCAAATGAGGGGATACAACACAGACAATGGGAATAGAGACATGAAGGAGCGAGAGGACTTGTGTTTCACAGCAAAACCTCTCAGCGTGCAGTTTAATGAGCTTGATGAATTAATCAAGAAGGTATAATCTATTTTTGTTTCATTCAAAGTCCCACAAAACTCATATGAAAAACAATTAAAAAATGTAAATTCAAGAATCTCTCATCTAGATAGCAGTTTAACTCAAACACGGGTCACCAATTCTAACCTAACTGACCAAATAAGTAGGGTGTCTTCAAAGAGTGAAGAACGGAGGATGTGGATAGAGCTGAAGGAGTCGGAGCTGATCAAATCCAAAGACGAAAACATTTATTTGCAAAGAGACAATTTAAAACTTTTGAAACAAAGAAATGTGTTTTGTTTGATTGCTAGGCGTCTTTATTCTAACATTACTCAACTTCATCTTAACTGCGAAATAGGACAGAAAATTAATCGCATGATTTTGCCCTTCCTTGAGTTTCAGGAAGATGAAATCGACGCTGAAGCATACAATTGCGAAAGTGTAGTTTCGTCTGAGGATGTAAATCCGACTTATATGTATGGCCTAGACAAAATCGAATCTTTCATAAAGTCCAAGGACCATAAGGACATGCTGAAAAATCTTTTGGATGAAAATGATAAACTGAATCTAAGGACCGAAACCATACAAAAGTTTGACTCATTGAATGCCAATTTGAGCTCAGAAAATAAAATTAATGTTGAAAATTCATCTGAGCTTAATGAGGATGATGATATGAGTGAAATTTCTGTAGAGGATAAGTTGACTGTTCTTAGTTTGTCAAGAGCGAACCCGAAAACCACAAAAATCTTATCTCAGAAAATTCTGTGGAGTTTGCTCGTTTGTCCCAACAAAAGTCCCCGATCCTTGAAGAAAAGGTTGTTGTATACCAAAAGGTAAGGACAACTCCAAATCAGGTGTATAAGGTCATAGGTGTAACCGAACATCAGACAGCCGAACTCACAGCCATTGTAAACGAAGATAATGCTGATGGTTGTGATGAGTTCTTCTGGTCCGCCCCTATTGACAATGCTGATGAAACAGTTGGTCTATCAGAGCGAACATCCTGGAAAACAAAAGGAAGATATATTCCAGAGCCGCTGAACAAGCCTGATAACTTTGACGTGCCAAGTACTAGTGGCACTAAAGAAATCTCATTAGATGAAGTCACCCCTTCTACCGAAACCTCATCTACAACAAATGAACCTATTGTTCAAAAGCCAAAACAAAAGGCGAATATTCACAGGCAACCCAAACAGGTGAAAAACCAAAAGCACCAGAGGAATCTGAGATACAAGAAGAATCTCTCAGAGCGAAAACAGTTCTGGCAATCTCAAAACGATCATTTTTCTGAGCATAACAGGAAGTCAGAGAAAAGGGAAGTTAGACCGCAAGAAGGTATTCACAACCGAAAGCATAGGTTCGACTCAGAACACACAAACAACCGAAAGCATAGGTTCGACTCAGAGCGCACAAACAACCGAAAGCACAGGTTCTGTTCCGAGAGCACAGGTTACCAAGGTTCAACGTTCGGTCTCTCCCATGACCACCAACAAAAGAGTCACCTAGAATATCAAGTCAAGCAAAATTCTCAATCTAAATTCTCTCTTTCTAATTCTTCTCAACCCCATTCTAAATCCAATTCTGTTCAAACTCAGAATCCAAAATCTTCAACAGATTTGAAAGGAAAATCGAAGGTTTCCTCGATAAAGAGTGATCAAAAGAATGCCAAAGTTCAAACACCTGAACCTGAAATCAAACCAACTGCAACAAATCCCAATAAAATTAAAGTTTACACCATTTAAAAGAAAAATGAAACAACGTTAATAAAAAGAACATATTTCGTTGATATTTCTCTCACTATTCATGTTCCTGTGAAAGGCTCACGTGGACCCAAGAAACTTTGCGTTCCTAAATCTGCTTAATTTTTACAGGTTATCAGTGACGAGCAATTTGACGAAGAATGGTATATTGACAGTGGATGCTCGCGTCACATGACAGGAAGGAAAGAAGAGCTTAGGGAATTTCGATCTCTTTCAAATGGTGGAAATTTCAAGTTTGGGAACAACTCGTATGGCACGATTAAAGGTTATGGTATGATAACGAATGGAGACTTCACAATAAGAAAGGTTGCATACGTTCAAGGACTGCAACACAATCTCATCAGTGTGTCTCAACTTGTTGGAGGTACCGGTCTTAAAGTTTCATTTGATGATGAGGGTTCGGAAATCATAGAGAAGAAGACAAAAAGGGTAATTCTCAAATCGGAGCGCAAAGGTGAAATGTTTCCTCTCAATGTCAAACCTATCAAAGGAAACCCAACTATTTGTCTGTTATCCAAAGCACATTCTGATGAAAGCTGGTTGTGGCACCGAAGGCTCTCCCATCTCAATTTCAAGGATATTAATAAACTCGTCACAGGAGGTCATGTTAGGGGTCTTCCATTGCTCAAGTTTGATCGAGAACATTTGTGTGTTGCATGTGAAATGGGGAAGCAAAGTCGTCAAAGTCACCCATCCATCATAAACATAAAGGTTGTTGAACCACTTGAGTTAATTCACATTGACTTGTGTGTTCCATCTTCTATTGAAAGCATAGGCGGTAGCAAGTATATTCTTGTTATTGTCGATGACTTTTCACGTTTTACATGGGTGTTCTTTCTGAAGCACAAATCTGAGGCAACTCACAAGCTGAAGCAAGTTGAAGTGCAGGTAAAGAAAGTTGTACGGAACATTAGAAGCGACAATGGGCTGGATTTCAAAAATAAAGAATTTGAAGACTTTCTAGCGGAAAAAGGAACCAGTCACAACTTCTCCGCTCCCTACACCCCTCAACAAAACGGAATTGTCAAAAGACGAAACCGATCTTTGTGTGAGGCGGCCAGAACCATGTTAAGTTTCTCTTCCTTACCATTATATTTCTGGGCTGATGCTATTTCAGCAACTTGTTTTACACAGAAGAGGTCCTATCTCAATAAGCGTTTCACTCTCACCCCTTATGAGATCATCAACAACAGAAAACCGAATGTCAAATTCTTCCATGTGTTCGGCTCACGATGCTTTATCTTCAATTCTAAAGAACATCGTAACAAGTTTGACGTAAAAGCCGATGAAGGGATTTTTCTGGGATACTCTCTAACTTCAAAAGCATATCGGGTCTTAAACAAGCGTTCAAGGAAGATTGAAGAGACATATTATGTGACTTTCGATGATAGCTTCGTCAAAAGCATAAAAGCTACTAAAGAAGCAATTAGAGAAATTTTCACTCAGACAAGTCATGTTACGGCCTCGATTGCTAATTTGTTTGACCAGTTTGTGGAGTTATTCGATGAACCTGAGAAAGCTACTCTCTTGGAAGCCAAGGTAGCAGACAACAAAATCAACCATCTGAAGCAAATTGTCGATGGAGCTGCCAAACGACTGGGTGACGGAGAATCAGCTTCAAATAAAATTTCTCAGCACAATGCATCAATTGAGGGGGAGGATCCATCCTCTTCAAAACAGTCAAGCTTGCCAGTTGAGGGGGAGCACTCTAGTCCTGTAGCACCCGAACGCTCCACAGCACCTGAAGGCGCTGTAACACCCGAAGGTACTGTAACACGCGAAGGTACTGTAGCACCCAAAGGTAATGTAGCACCCGAACACTCAACAGCACCCGAAGGCACTGTAACACCCGAAGGTACTGTAGCACCCGAACGCTCCACAGCACCCGAAAGTACTGTAGCAACCGAAAGCTCACAACCGTCAGAGAGCACAACTACACCTGAAAGTCCTACTGCACCAGAAAGCTCATCATTCGAGGGGGAGAATGCCAATACGTTTTATGACGAAGATAGTCAATCAGAATTGGAAGAATTGGTGAACGCTGAATTGGATCCTTCCTATGATCCAAATTACCCTCCTCTTGTCAAATGGACTAGAGATCATCTTGTTTCACAGGTTATGGGTGATGTCTCTGAAAAGGTGTTGACCGGATCTCAACTGAAGGAAAAACAAACTTCTTTATTTTCCAAAATTGAGTTCTGCATGTTTAATTCTTTCGTCTCAAAGGTTGAACCAAAGACAGTAAACACCGCTCTTGATCACTCTGATTAGGTTCAAGCTATGCAAGACGAACTTAATGAGTTTGAAAGAAATAAAGTTTGGCGTCTCATTCCAACTCCTCAAGATGCCTCCGTTGTTGGTCTCAAATGGGTCTTTAGAAATAAAATGGACAAGGAAGGTAACGTAATAAGGAACAAAGCTCGTTTAGTGGTGAAAGGATACTGCCAGGAAGAAGGAATTGATTACGAAGAGACTTTCACTCCAGTTGCAAGGCTGGAATCTGTTCGAATCTTTCTTGCCTACGCAGCGCACAAAAACTTCGAGGTCTACCAAATGGACGTAAAATGCGCTTTTCTGAATGGAGAACTTGAAGAAACGGTCTACGTGGAGCAACCTCCTGGTTTTGTCAATGAGAAGTTCCCAAATCACTGCTATATTCTGGACAAGGCAGTTTACGGTCTGAAACAAGCACCTAGGGCCTAGTATGAAACGCTAACTAAGTTTTTAAAGATGTCCAAATTCAAACAAGGTTCGGTTGACCCAACCTTCTTTCGTAAGAAGGAAGGTAACCGCCTTATGATTGTACAAATCTATGTCGATGATATCATCTTTGGCTCAACGAATCCCAACTTAACAGTTGAATTCAGAAAGCTGATGGAGACTAAATTTGAAATGAGCTCCATGGGTCCGATTAACTTTTTCCTTGGTTTAAATATTAGACAGGGACCCGAAGGCATCTTTATCAACCAGGAAGCATACACCAAAACTCTTCTTGCCAAATTTTGTATGATGGGAGACTCAAAGGTCAAAGTTCCAATGGCATTTGGCACCAAACTCACACCTTCCCTGGAGAAACCGGCAGTTGACATTACGCTATACCGCCAGATGATTGGGTCTTTAATGTATCTTACTGCTAGCAGGCCTGATATCATGTTTTATGTATGTTATTGTGCTAGGTTTCAGGCGAATCCTCGAGAACCACATATGCTTGCAGTGAAAAATATACTCAGGTATCTGAAGCGAACCACCTCTCTCGGTCTATGGTATCCATCAAACTCCGGGTTCTTCGTTCAAGCCTTCTCTGATGCAGACCTTGGAGGATGCGGTTTAGACAGGAAAAGCATGACAGGGGGTTGCCAATTCCTTGATGGGAAGTTGGTCAGCTGGCAGTCAAAGAAGCAAACCTACGTTTCCCTTTCTACAGCCGAAGCAGATTACATCGCAGCCACTTCTTGCACATCTCAAGTCATTTGGATCCAAAGCCAGCTCAGAGATTATGGACTCAACATGAAAAAGATCCCACTATATTGCGATTCAGAAAGTGCAACTAGGATCTGTCATAACCCATTGCAACACTCTAAGACCAAGCATATAGCACTGAGGTATCACTTCATTAAGGATCATGTGGAGTATGGAAATGTCGAAATTCACTTTGTTCGAACCACTGATCAACTGGCCGATATTTTCACCAAAGCCCTACCTGAAGCAAGTTTCAATAAGATCCTTCAAGGACTAGGAATGATGGAATCAGAATCGGTACCAAAAACACCATCTCAAAGTTAAAAGTTAGAAGCGAAATGAACCGAAGGCTCGGTCTATTTCAGGTTCGGTTCACATGGGAACCGAAATGAACCGAACGCTCGGTCTATTTCGGGTTCGGTCCCATTGCACATATTTTCGCTCAATCTCAAAAAGGTGTTGTCTATGGTTGTATCCTTTTGTAAAAAGTTGTTTTCAAAAAATCCAAAATTTTTTTTTGAACCGAAATGAACTGAGCGTTCAGTCCATTTCGGGTTCGGTTCCAATTTTTTTTATTTTATTCTGTTTGGTTTTTCTCTTTTCAAAAACTTAAAATCTCCAAAAATATTTTTTATTTTTCTTTCATTCTTGTTTGAATATCGATGGGACAGGTTTCGTTCTCACACTTTATAATAGTTAAGCGTCCCTAGAAGCATGCTGTTGCATGTTGTCCAAAGCCTCAACTGATTTTGAATAAAAGCCTTAATGACTAGGTATATACAAACCATGTCTTCCCAATAAGGCTGCTCCGTTTATTCTAATCCTGAGCTACCTTACTCTTTTCTCATATGGGTTAAGAGTTTACTGCTTGGTCACTATTTTCAGCAGAGGTACTATAGTTTCTCTTCACCACCTCAATATTTTTCTCCATCATATTTCGGTCCCATATTGTAACCCTTGAGACTCTCAGAATTAACCACTGAGGTTTATGGTTACACAATCTCTGTGTTTATGATCTGAGCCTCGTGTCACTACGTGCTTAGTGAAACCCAAAATTCAATACCTAACATGAATTGACAGTAAACATGAAATCTCTTTTTGTTGTGAGATTCTTATGAAATTGTTACTTACCATAACATTTCTTCCCTTAGAATCTAGTTTTAATTTTTTTTTGAGATTTCATCATCACACATCTTCAATAAGTCACTATATACAAATCCTAACCTACTTGTTCAACAGACCACATCGATCTCACAGGTACTTCATTTAATCTCGGTCTTATGTCAAGATCCGGGATTCTAAACTGGAGCGAAATCCACCCTTTTAAGCCTTATAAAAAGATTCCTTTCAACATTTCTTAATAAGTGATTGATCGTAATTCAACGGGAATCCATACAGTCACTTTAAGGTCTCTCTTGACCTTGAAGAAAGTGATTCGTGCCCGAGATCAACTATTTTGTGTCTATATTGACATCCCAAATTCCTACATACATATTGCTTTATTTCCTTATCTTTGACACTCTATGCACGAAAATCTTTGATTTTCCAAAAATCTCATTCAGTTCCATCATAATCCTATGTTTGGATGACAGCTATTTAACAGATAAGATGCTGACTCAGCCGACAAAGTAACGACTTCAATAGTGAGTTGATGGGCACGCGTGCAAAACGGAACAGTTTTTCTCTCTCATGCGTAATCATCGGGGGTGCCAACCGTCGCACTTCTGTCACATCCGAAACCATTTCTTGTATCAAGAAGATTTGGGGGATGATTCTTCTCTTTCCTCTACCCACAGTATAAAAGGAACACTTCTGCTTCATTCCATACTTACAGCAATCAAAAATCAAACGAGCAAAATCAGGCGATTTATACTCTACTGTTCATCATCTTCCACATTCAACAATGGCGGACTCTTCCTCAGTTCAGGAAACCTCTTCCCGCACCAACATTCTTCCCATCCGCGCTCAACTAAGTCTGGTGATCCATTTAAACCCTAAAGCTTACGAGAATTATATGTATCCCATGGTGGTGTGTCTCAAATACTCTCCATTGGTGCTAGCCCTTTCCAAGGTCAAAATTGTGCCCATGGTATGCCTTTCCCAGGTCTTCTCCACTGCTCATTATCATAGATCAGCGGATCGAATCTACTTTGACCTTCTTTCTCACAAGACCTCCATCTCCAATCAACGATTCTGCTGGCTCCTAGGTTTTGAAGCCGATGAATCTAGGGTTAATCCCGATTCCATCACAGTGGGATAGTTATTTTTGATGTTCTACAACATGGGCTACACGGAAATTCTCACGACGGTTACAAAATTCAAGAAGTCGTGTCTTCCTCCTCCATGGAATGGCTTTTTCACCATTCTGTTCAAAGGGCTCTCTGAGTGCAGTTCTGGTTCTGATGGGGCCAGCAAGTTGTTCATGACCATTCTCTATGGTCTATATCATGGCATCAACCTCGACTACGGCTCGGTTCTCTGGCAACAATTCATTCAGAGCCTAGCCTCTTCCTCTCGCCACACTGAAGTGTCCTATGCCAGATTTTGGACGCTGATCACCAAGTGGGCCATGGATAAACTTCATGTTCCAACAGTTACAGATTCCCTTCTCTCCTCGATCAGTGTCTTCCACACCACCAAGATCATCGTTACTGATCCGACCAATTTCTCCTTCGTCGGATCCATTCCGGATTCTATGTCCGCTGGTGTGTCCAAGGAGAGCGTTATAATGAAGGCCTACAAGGACTTTCGTCCTACGGGTCCACGGGAACTTTCTGCAGAAATGTGTCAGTCCATTAATGACGCAGATAAACCAGCCGCTAGAGAGAAGAAACTCGAGAAAGGGAAGATCAAGCAAGCAGCAAAGGGGGCAAAGGGTCCTTCTCCTAAGAAGCGAAAACCCTCAAAGACAGATCTTTCCCCCCAGCAAAGAAGAAGAAAGCATAACCGAAGAGGAAACTTATTCTCTCTTCTTCATCCAGCGATTCATAAGATAACCACTCTGACTCAGACGAGTCGGCTAGAGGCGAAACTCCTCCTCACTCGCCTGCTCATGAGGTACCTGTTTCATCAAAACCTCCTTCCCCTTCTGCTATCTCCACCTCCTCCATTCCCATCATAACCTCCTCCATTCCCATCATAACTTCCTCCATTCCCATCATAACCTCCTCCATTTCCATTCCCTCCATATCTAACCCTATTTGTATTCTCCCCATAACTACCTTTACTACCATTTCACCCACAACTACTTCCATATCCCCACCAATCTTCACAGAAGCCACCAAAACCACCACCAGTGAGGTTCCAACCAACGTATCTGATACGGGGGTTCGACCTTCACAATCCGAACCCACTTCCATTCCCGAACCCACTACCACTACCGAACCATCCGCCGCACACTTATCTCCTACTCCATCTGCTAAAACCGAAACCTTTTTGGGAGGGGAGGATATGGCCTTTGATTCCATCTACTACAGCCCCTACCAACTTCAAAGTGATGATGATGATGATGCTCCAGTTACTAAAATGCACATCAAGGAACTCCACGAGAAGATTGATAATCTTGTGGCTTCTTCCTCTTCCTCAAAATCTCACTTTTCGGAGGCTGCCATTCAGGGAATGGTGGAATCTCTCTCTAAAGCACACGAAGCCTCCATCAGCTCAGCTACTGTTACAATTGATAAATCGACAAAGGCTAGTGCTGCTGCGACCGAAAAAGTCGAAAAACTATTTCAAGATGCCCAGATCTGGCTGGAGTCTTTGCAGGCGGCATCAAAAACAAACACCAAGAAGATTCACACCATTGTGGAGAAGCTGGTCCATTCTTTCGAAACTGAAAAAGACCAATTTGCCAGCTTCCGTCAGAACCTCAAAGAAGACAATCAATCTTTTCAATCTTCGGTTGCGGATCGTCTTCTTACCTTTCAAGCCACTCTTGCCACCGAGTCTACTACCAAGGACGAGCTTGCTCGTAAATCTCCCGAGCTTACTCTTTCAATTCATCAGCTCTCCCAAACCGAGAAGGAGATCGATTCTCTTCGGTCTAAGAAAGCTGTGGTCAGAATTTGTGTTTCAGATGTCCATGGAGCTCTGTCTAACATTATCGAAGCCCATGATCCGATTCTCAACTATTCAGTGAGGCGCACTCTTGTAGAGAAGCTCGCTCCTCCTCTTGCCCTGCTTAGCCGCATTGAAGGGATTCCTGAGCAGGAGGAACATCCGAAACAAGGGGGAGAAGGGAAGACCACAGCTCAATCAAAACCCCCTCCGTTTTCCAAAGCTCAATCACTTCCAGTTTCATCACTTGTCCCTTCGAAAGCACCCAAACCAACAACTGTTCCTGCATCAGGTTTGAGTGCTCAAAGCAAAGACAAACAAATCATCGATGACAGTGATGAAAGTGATGATCAAGAACCGATTGTCAGCTTAGTGAGGAAACAGACTAGAGAGAAGGAACTGGATGAAAATGCTTGCATTGTCAGAGAGGATGAAGCCAAGGAGAGGAAGATAAAGGAGGCTCATGATCTCCTTGAAAGCAGAAAAACTTTATTTCCTCCTTGGACTCTCGAAGTGCCTTATCAAAGAAGCCATTGAGTCCCCCTGCACTCTTTGTCTAGAACCGGTGATCTCCTTGGACCGGATCAATTCGGTCGATTCCCAGTTTGACATGCCCCTGACCAGAAAAGCTTTTATCTTCCATGCATTCGCCCACATAGCTGAAGTTCCTCATCCTCACCCGAAGGTTGATAGGGAGCTTGTAGACTATTATCTGAGGACCGCTCAACCTCAGTATCATATGTGGAGCACACAGAAGATCATCAACGTTCGGGTTCTCAAACCTGTTTCGGAGGGCAACTTCATCAATGTCAGATTCAAGGTCTTAAGGGGATTTGACAAATCCGAGCATTCCATCTCTCTGCCTGATCTTCCCAACTTAAACCCTCATGATTGGATTGTCTTGCACAACATTCTTCTTGTCAATGAAGTGGAATATGGTCCGATCATAGACCATTTCAAGAGAATGTTGGTTTGTTATATTTTGGAGGTTGCTAAGCTGGATCAAGAGGTTGCTAATGTTCTCAGGAAGAATCCCATCATCACTCCAGTCAGTTCTGCAAGCGATATAAACCGAATGAAGATGGGAAAGATTGATCCGAAACAAAACTCAGTCATGTTCACCAGGGAAGAAGGTCAGAAATGCTTATTTGCTTCTGCTGACAAACATCTTTACACCACTTCCTGCTTGGAGTTTGTTTTGGGTATCATCAATCGTTGCAAACAGAACTCGGAAAGTGATAAAAAGTACTTCAACAATATGATCAATTGGTACATTCACTTCCGACAAACACTTCTTGCTATCATTCCCTGCCTATTCAAGACTGTGAAGAAAGCTAGTGCAGTAGGAGTAAGCAAGCTGGAGTGAGGTCTCGCCCCAATTGACGCAAAGGGGGAGATTGTTGGGTATTTGATGTTGCGTCTTGCGCTCGTCTCTTAGCCCATTTTTTATACGGTATGGGCCTGTCCATCCGTATCTTGTTTTGTTAGGGTTTGTGTATTAATAGATGCTTGCATGCATCTTTTTGATAAATGATAGATCGTTTTTTACGTGTAATTAAGAAGATCTCTTTTGTAACCCTAAAATCCTCTACAGCGGAAGTACTTTATCGAGCTCTGCTGAGGATTGAATGTTCTAATCATTCGACTCATTCAGATCCATTCTTGAGTATTGTTTCATTGTTTTACTTTCATTATCTACCTGTTGCAAAGATCTAATCGATCAAAGAGCTTTTATATCTCATCAAACCATCTGTTAGAACTCAACACTCAATTTTACATAATATTTCACAATTTTATTCATTCCAAAACATGATTTTAAAACGTGTATGTTACAAATACCTCCTCCTTTTGAGGATTTCGTCCCCGAAATTACATCGATTAAAATAAATGGGGATATTTTGCTTTTATCTCATTCTTATTCTCCCAAGTATAGTTTGGGCCACGATGGTGTTTCCACTTGACAAGCACCAATTCTACTTCTTTATTGCGTAGCTTAGTTGTTCCTTCATTCACGATTTCATCAGGCTCTTCTACATATCTTAACTTATTATCCAATTTCACTTCGGATAATGGAACTGTCTCACCGTAGATGCTCAAGCATTTGCGCAGATAACTTACATGAAACACATCATGAATACCCGCCAAATCTTCAGGCAATTCTAAGCAGTAAGCTTGCTTTCCAATTCTCTGGATGATTTTTGAAAGGACCAACAAATCTAGGACTCAACTTTCCTTTCTTCCCAAATTGCATAAGGCCTTTCCATGGGGATACCTTCAGCATCACGAAATCACCCACTTGAAATTCTATAGGTCGTCTTCTCTTTTCCGTATAGGACTTCTGTCGATCCTGGGCCGCTTTCATTCTTTCTCGTACGATTTGAATCTTGTCGGTGGTGTCTTGAATCATTTCAGGGCCTCCAAGGATCTTCTGTCCTACATCACGCCAACATAATGGCGTACGACATTTGCGACAATATAATGCTTCATATGGTGGTATTTTGATTGAAGTGTGGTAACTGTTATTATACAAAAATTCGACAAGCGGTAAGTATTTATCCCAGTTACCACCGAACTCCAAAACACATGCACGAAGCATATCTTCTACTGTTTGGATTGTTCTCTCTGTCTGACCATCTGTCTGAGGATGATAAGCAGTACTGAGAGCAACTCGAGATCCTAATTCGCGTTGCATACTCGCCCAAAAGTGAGAAGTGAAGTGAGTATCGCGATTGGAAATGATCTTTAGTGGCACACCATGTCTTGCAATAATTTCATCCAAGTATACCTGTGCATATTTCTCCATTGGAGCCGTTTCACGCATAGCGAGAAAATGTGCACTCTTAGTCAGATGGTCGACGATTACCCAAATGCTATCATTCTGTCTAGCAGTCTTTGGCAATTTGGTAATAAAATCCATGGACAGCTCTTCCCACTTCCATATAGGAACACTAAGGCTTTCTGGAGTTCCATAAGGCTTTTGGTGTTCTGTTTTGACTTGTAAGCATACTAAGCATTCCTGTACATATCTTCCAATGTCTCTCTTTAATCCAGGCCACCAATAATCAGCTCTTACATCATAGTACATTTTACTTGCGCCAGGATGTATTGATAACTTAGATTTATGAGCTTCATCTAAAATCTTCTATCTTAAACCACCAATCTTTGGAATACATAGCCGATTCTTAAATACCTTTAATCCTCGTGGATCGTCAAGTAAAACATCGGCATAATGTACCATTCCTTCCTTCTTTACATTTTCTGGCTTTAAGGCTTCAACTTGCCACTTCTCTAGTTCATCAAGAATGATGAACTTCACCGTAGTGTGAGTAATAGTATAACACATACTATTACGATAAACTTTCCTGCTAAGTGCATCTGCAACCACATTAGCCTTTCCAGGATGGTACATGATTTCGCAATCATAGTCCTTGATTAGCTCCATGGCTCGTTGTTGTCTCATATTCAGAGTTTTCTGACAGAATATATACTTGAGACTCTTGTGGTCGGTGAATAATTGGCATTTCGTACCAAAAAGGTAATGTCTCCAAAGTTTTAGGGAAAATACTACTGCAGCGAGTTCAAGATCATGGGTGGGATAATTCTTTTCATAATCTTTCAGTTGTCTTGAGGCATAGGCTATTACTTTACCACGCTGCATCAACACACAACCGAGTAACAATCTTGAAGCATCGCTATATACGGAGAAATCATCATCACCTTCTGGGAGTGATAACGTTGGAGCATGAGTTAAAAGATATTTTAGAGTTGAGAAAGCTTTTTCTTGATCTTCACCCCATTCGAACTTCACTTCCTTCCGTGTAAGGCTTGTGAGGGGTACGGCTATACGAGAAAAGTATTTAATGAATCTCCGGTAATATCCTGCGAGACCTAAGAAACTACGAATTTCGGAAGCATTACGAGGCACTTCCCAATTTTGAATGGCTTCGATTTTGATGGGATCTACATATACACCGTTACTGGAAATAATATGACCGAGAAATTGAACTTGACGGAGCCAAAATTCACATTTCGATAATTTAGCATAAAGTTTCTCCTTTCGAAGGAGTTCTAGGATTTCACGAATATGAATGGCATGATCGGCTTCAGACTTGGAATAGATTAGAATATCGTCAATGAATACGATGACAGACTTATCAAGCATTGGGCGGCACACTCGATTCATCATATCCATGAATACGGTAGGAGCATCTGTCAAACCGAATGGCATGACAAGGAATTCGACATGCCCATAATGAGTACGGAAAGCACTCTTCGGTACATCTTGCTCTTGTACTTTCAACTGATGATAGCCAGATCTCAAATCAATTTTTGAGAAATAGCTAACACCCTGAAGTTGATCGAATAAATCATCGATGCGAGGTAGTGGGTACTTGTTCTTGATAGTCACCTTATTCAGCTCACGATAATCAATGCACATTCGCATCGATCCGTCCTTCTTCTTGACAAACAATACTGGAGCACCCCAGGGAGAGGTACTCGGTTGAATAAAGCCTTTGTCAAGTAATTCCTGCAGTTGGATCATCATTTCTTTCATCTCGGCTGGTGCAAGACGATAAGGAGTCTTTGCGATCGGAGCAGCACCGGGCACAAGGTCAATTCGGAATTCTACTTGTCTGTCCGGAGGAAGTCCAGGCAGATCATCGGGGAAAACATCAGGATATTCGTTAACAATGGGAATATCATTTACAGTTTTATTCTCCTATCTTGAGATGTCAACTGTATAGGCCAGATAGATAGGACAACCTTTCGATATGAATTTACGAGCTTTGAAGAAAGAGATTATTTTTAAGAATCTTTGTTCACCATAGATATGAATAGGATTTTCCCCTTCAATAGGAATGCATACAATCTTTTCGTAACACAAAAGTTCTGCATGGTTCTTTGATAACCAATCCATGCCGAGAATAATATCGAAATTGGGCAAGGAGATAGGGATTAGGTTAGCAAGAAAATTATAGCCTTCAATTTCTATGACACAATCCCTATAGATTTTATCAGCAAGTAATGATATACTTCCTGCAGTATCTACATGAAATGGTTGCGCAAGTGCATAGCAAATAGTTTGAAAAGAATGCGCAAATTCATAACATACGAAAGAATATGAAGCACCAGAATCAAATAAGATGTGAGCAGGTCTAGAGTTGACAAGAAATGTACCCGTCACGACATTTGGGTCCTCACGTGCTTCCTCTGCGGTAATCTGGAATGCACGACCCTTAGCTTTTGGTACCTCCTCCTTTTTAGCTGGAGTACTCTTTGGTTGTTGGACAGGGACTTGACTTTTCATCACTTGGCTAGTAAGAGTAGGGCAAAAACGCTTCTTGTGGCCAGTAATACCACATGCATAACAAGTCACATCCTTCCTTGGGCAAGTTGGCTTGATATGACCTGTTTCTCCACACCCATAACAGACAATGGATTCTTTGTCTGTTTTGCATTGACCCGGATGATTCCTTCCACAAACGCGACATGATGGTGATTGAATAGAAAAAGATTGTCACCTACCACAGCCACGAAAAGCACTCTGAGATTGTGCTTGCTTGCTAGGATCAGTTCGAATAGATTGAGCTGGTGGAATAGTGGAAGCAGGAGTAGTTCTTTCAGTACGTGGATGCTTTGGAATAGTAAGAGTAGCACCACGTAATTCTAAGTCATGCTCACGCCTTCGAGCATACTCAAGGGCTTTATCAAATGACAAAACATCTCGGTTGACAATGAAATCATGGATTTTGTGTCGTAGTCCTTCCAAGAATAACTGAATTTTCTCGTCTTCAGTTGGAATATACTTCGTAGCAAACCTTGCTCTTTGATTAAGTTGAGTTTCATACTCATTCACAGTCATTCCTCCTTGTTTAAGCTCGAGGAATTCCTTCTCCAATCTTCTCCTCATATCTAGAGGATAATACTTTTCTAGCACACGAGTCTTGAAAAATTCCCAGGATAAGTTCTCCTGGTCACATCCATCCAGAGCTTCATATGTTGCTTCCCACCAGACTAAAGCTTCTCCAATGAGCATTGCAGAAGCATAAATAGCCTTGTCTTCATCATCCACATGAGAAACATGAAATACTTTCTCGGTGTTCTGAATCCAAGTTAGAACGATTATAGGATTAAGGACACCATAAAACTCTGTAGCACCACTACTTTTGAAATCTTTGAACGAGGGACGCTTCACTTTCCCGCTTGAAGATTCTCTAGTGACTTTCTCTTTTCCTTTATCATCATTCTATTTGTGTTCTTCGAGAGTTTGTCGAATAACACCGGTAAGTTTACCTAAAAGTCGCTCCTCACGAGGAGATACTGGAGTATTCACTTCCTCGGGTTGAGGATCTCCACCAACATCAGGGGTATGGCTACTTACTTGTTCAGCCATTGATCTGAAATATGGAGTAAGATAGTATTTTAGAATATTAGGGTTTACTATTACCTAATACTTTTACTTATATATTTCCTATGGTTTGTATCCCTATACTTACAATAATTAAGTTCATATATTGAACTTCCTATAGTTTAAGTCTAAATACCAATCCATGGAATTTAGTTCGCTTAAACTACTGCTCTGATACCATGGTTGAAAGGCCCCAACTTTCGTATTTTTTGAAAGATCCAAACTTTCATATTTCAAATTATCATTACTCCAAAACATGCTATTTGCATATTCATAAAAGCAATATTTTACATAGATATAAAGGATTTACAAACTATTGGATATAAACCTTCTATTACAAAGTGTTATATATATTACATAACTACCTAGGATATTGTAATTTATACAAACATAAAAAGTAGTACAAAAGTACTATTACAAACTATTCTACATCTTTCATTAGTATGTAAACATACTATTTATTTATCACCTGCAATTGTTAAACATTGATAGGGTAAGCGGTGACGCTTAGTGAGTTCAAAAATAGATACAATATAATGTTATGCCATATATATATATATATATATATATATATATATATATATATATATATATATATATATATATATATATATATATATATATATATACACTTCAATGTGACAAGGTAAAGAGGAACAAAAAAATGTATGTGAGATCATGTAACAAGCATTCATATCAATCAAAGACATTATTCAAATATATTCTTTTCAATTTTTGATATACATCAATAAAGCTTTGGCCCAATGGGCATAGAAGACATGCAATTTCTGATTAACATCTTGTTAGATTTCAGGCTTATAATCCTGTCTAACCATTTGCTAATGCCATAGAATAGAAGTCATTCTCTTACGGAGACATGCTCTACATGGCTAGAGGCTACGTACCAGTACCAATGTGAATCTAAGTCCTTTCACTGATCACATGGTCAAAGGTATTACAATTGCTATAAACATAGCGAATAACACGAGAAAATAACTCATAATGATAATACTGAAAAGCACATAGCACATATAACACATAACATACAATTGTTTCTATATATTGAACTCACCTTAAGTTAACCGGGGGTTAAAATAGTAATTTGGACAGCACTTCGGCTTTAAATATGCCATTCTATGTTGAAAATCGGGAGTTTGTTTGAAAACCGGGCTCTGCGAAGGTAGGGCTTCAAAACCGAAAAGATAAAACTTCCGGACTTCTCGGGGGTCTCGGGACGTATTTCGAGTGCTAAAATTGATTTCGGGGCTTCAGGAAAAGTTAATATGAAGCAAATATGGAAAGAGGGGCTAAAAGTGTCAAATTTTCAAAGTTAGTCGGAAAGGTTCGCAGGCCCCTTTATATAGGGCCGAGGTTCGGATGTCGGCTTAAGAAGCGAAGCTCGGTGGCAGCAGCATAGCGAAGCAGGTGGCGCGAGAAGGAGGCTCGGATGCGAGGCTCGGCTGCGAAGCTGGTAGGTGCGACGTGGAGGTGCGAGACTCGGACACGAGGGCGAGGTGCGTCGGAAGCCTATTGGCTCGCACTTCGGTCGAATGGCTGAGCGGCATGAGTCGGACTTCCGGAAGCAGGCAACGAAGTAGTTCGGTCCGGGCCACGTCTCCGGTGACGCACCTGCTTCGTGCGAGGTGACGTGGCCGGTTACTATTCATGCGAAAATTTCAGATTTCCGTGCCCCGAACTTCTAAAATCCATAACTTTCGCATACGAGATCCGTTTTTGACATTCTTTATATGCACACGTAGCTACAATCATGCTCTACAACTTTCGTTTAGACTTCGTCGGCTAATTTTGAATTTAATTTTAATATTATTATTTTTAACAGACCGGGACAGGAAAATCCGTTAAAAATTCATAACTTTTTCATCCGACATCCGTTTTCGTCAGAATTTTTACCGTTGTACTACATATGACGAGACCTTCGATTCTCGTTTAGGATGTATGGGTAAAATATCGCTCGATCTAAAATTCGAGTTTTTAGATGTCTGCTGCTAAGTTGAAACTTCGAAAAATCATAACTTCCTCATACAAAGTCAGATTTTGGCGTTCTTTTTATCGAATTTCTTGGTTTAACGAATACTACGACTTTCATTTAGATTACTAAGGCTAAATAGTAGTTTATAAAAAACTCACTTTTTACGTCATTCGGCGCCGTGTCGGGTTTATCGCGGATCTTCGGTTGGTCATAACTTCTTCGTTATAACTCGGATTTTAACGAGGTTTTCTCTTACAATTTTCTAGCGAGATTCTCTACAACATCAAATAATAAAATTTTACTTATTTAAAATTTCATATTTTCGCTAAATTTCACTATTTGGCTTTTAATTGGAATCTCATAAGACTTCCAATATTTTCTGAGTGATTCTAAACATAATTTTACTTCATTTCTTGTAAAAACCATCTGTTAGAACTCAACACTCAATTTTACATAATATTTCACAATTTTATTCATTACAAAACACGATTTTAAAACGTGTATGTTACAATAAAATTAATTAAGAATAACAGCAACTATAAATAACATTAAACCATATATAATATTTAATTTTATTCATGTGTAACTCACAGGAAGAAGTCATTCAAACGATTGAGATTATGAAGTTATTGTATATGTATATATTATTATATATTTCAAAATAATTAATATATTATATCAACTTAGTATACGAATTATTATATCAAATTTAACAACAACGTTATTGTTATATTAAAAAAAAACATATATTTGTAGAGGTTTCAATTATATAGAATTGTCAACTGAAATATAAATTTTAGTTCCTCTTAAAAACCAAAGAATATTTTGTAAATAGTTAAAAGTGATAAATTATAGTGATAAATGCAAAAACTAAATTGTAATCTCAATTTAACTAAAATATTTTCTAAAGGTGTTTTTATAATCATTAAAAATTTCCAAATAAACATTTTAAAATAACTTACAGTAACAATAGCTAAAAATAACTCTATATAAATGATTATATGGTTACCTATGAATCAAAATATAATGTTTGATGTTTTAAATAATTATACTGATGGAAACTAAAAAATTAAGAAAATATACTTTAAGAAAATAATTAGCAATAACAACAGTTATAAATAACATTAAACCATATATTAGATTTAATTATATTCATGTGTAACTCGCGGGTAGAAGTTATTCAAATGATTGAGATTATGAAGTTCTAATAGATGTATATATTATCATATAATTCAAAATAACCAGTGTATTATATCAATTTAGTATAAAAATTATTATTTCAATTTTGACAAGAAATTTATTGTTATATTTAAAAATAAGACATATATTTTAAAGACTTCAACTATATATGTGTTTTTGTGCAACATGCGGGCATTCGCCTAATATACTTGTAAATGAAACATTTTTTCCTTTCACCATAATCATTTGAAACTCCCATGACCTTTTATTTTTTTTTTCTAATAATAATTATATTTTGGTTAATTAGGTTAAATAAATATCAAACCTAAAGTATAATCATATATAAATTAAATTTCAATATTAAAATAATATATTCACTTCTACTTAGAAAGTTTTTTTTTTACTTTTAAAATATTATACTTAATTTATTAGTTGTAATATACTGTTGGATGTAAACCATTATCATTTTAAAGATACAATTTGTTTAAAATACTTAAATTATTAATTTAAATATAAAATTACATGGTCAACTTAAATATAAATTTTAGTTTAACTTAAACTACCAGAAAAATATTTTATAAATAGTTAAAAATGATAAATTTTAGTGTCTTTCTGATAATGATTATAAGTTAGTTAATATGGTATAATAAATATCAAACATAAAGTGTAATGTTATAGGAAACCCAAGCGTCGGTGTACAAATTCGTTCTGCTATAAGTTTTCAAAGTGAATGTCAATTCTCGGAATTTATCTCAATGGTTTAACCCAAATCAATCAAAGAAGCATTAGAACATGCTGATTGGATCACAACCATGCAAGAAGAACTGGCAGAAGTCGATAAAAATGAAGTATGGACTCTCATCCCTCCTCCTCATAATCATCCCATTTTTGGCACTAGATGGGTGTTTCGGAATAAACTAGATGATGCAAGAGTTATCATTCGTAATAAAGCTAGACTGGTAGCTAAAGGATTCACACAGATCGAAGGACTTGACTATGAAGAGACCTTTACTCCAGTTGCTCGTCTTGAAGCTATCAGAATCTTTCTTGCATATGTTGCTCACAAAAGCTTTATGGTTTACCAGATGGGCGTTAAAAGTGATTTTCTAAATGGTGAACTAGATACAGAAGAATATCTTCAACATCCCCCTGATTTTTTCAATCGTTCACATCCGAATTAGTACTACAAACTCTGAAAAGCTGTTTACGGACTCAAGAAAGCTCCTCACGCATGGTACAAGACTCTTACCGAATTTCTGAAGCGCTCCGGTTTTCAAAACGGTGTTCTCGATCCTACCTTGTTCCGAAGGTCAAATGGAAAACATCTCATGCTTATCCAAATTTATGTTGACGACATCATTTTTGGATCCATGGATTCATCAATGGTTGATGATTTTTCCTAACTGGGAATCAGTCAATTTCAAATGAGTATGTATCGTGAACTAAGTTTCTTCCTTGGTCACCAAGTTAAACAAAGCAATCGAGGAATATTTATTCACCAAGAAAAGTACATCTCGGAACTCCTCAAGAAATACTCAATGGACACCTGTGCATCTTCCAAGGTACCCATAGGTTTCGGATACAAAATATTTTCAGACCCTTAAAGTATTGTCATTAATTAAAAAAAAAGTACAGAAGAATGATTAAATCTCTACTCTAGCTTACAGCAAGTTATCCAGACATCATATTTTCAACTTTCCTGTGTGCCATATTTCAAGTAAATCCAAAAATGTCTCATGTTTTGTCCTTTAAGAAAATATTCTTATAGCTCAAAGGTACAAAGAGTCTCGGAATCTGGAACCCAGCAAATGAAAGTTTCCTCCTTCAAGCATATTCCGATTCGAACTATGGCACTCTTCAATTGGACAGAAAGCCATATATGGTGGCTGTAAATTTTTGGGTGGTCGTTTGGTTAGCTCGTCATTGAAGAAACAAAATTGCATTGCACTCTCAACAGCTGAAGAGGAATACATTGTTGCTGCTAGCTCTACATCTCAAGTTCTTTGGATGAAATCATAGGTCTTGGACTAGGGTTACCTGTTTCAACAAATTCCAATCTATTGTGACTCTCAAAGTGCAATTGCCATTTCATACAATCCAATTCAACACTCTACTAGAAAGTACATCTACATACGATACCATTTCATTAAAGATCGTGTTTTAAATGGTAACATCAAACTTATTTTTAGTCCATCTGAAGATGAGATTGCTCATGTCTTTACCGAGGAATTAGACGAAACCAAATTCAATGGTTTTCTGAACTAAATGGGTATGATGATGCTTTATCCTCATATCTTTCAAGAGGTTTTCACTCTCTAATGGCAACATCAGAAAGTTTAAAAGATCCGGAGTTAAATTTTAATCCATCTTGGAACTGTTACCTCTCGGAATAAATAGGATTATTTTACGTGTCTTTTTATCTAACCACCTATTATATTTATAAGTTGTACAAATCACTTTGTCTTATGGAGTTCATGACCAATATAGTCACATTCGTTTTAATCTCACCTCGGAACTTACTTCATAAAGCACCCCAAGAAGATCATCTCGCAATTCAAATGTGGAACGGTATTGAATTTTCATCTTAGTCCTTATCTAAGATCAGATCCTTCTTATCTCGGGGTCTCAAGATCTGTTTTACATAAGTACACCAAGATCTTCCTATCTTTTACCTCCAATATTCAGTACGAGCCTGTGCAATCTCATACTTTATATTATGTACAAGAATTTTCATTTTAACCTTAGAAGTGTCTTATGTCTACTTATCTCGAAACCTTATGTTCTGAGATCACTTCATAAACTCAACTTGAACCTTTTCATGTTCTGAAACAATTTAAAAAAGTTATCTCGATATTTTCAGACTAGAGATTCATTTCACCTCAGAACCTTATGGCTCTGAAATCAATCTTTTAAGGGAATTTCAAAAGGTTTTCATCTCTTTGCTCCGAAATCACTTTTCTTAAGCATATCAAACGGTTAATTTTATTAACGATGATTATCACTTTTCCTAGAAATCCGCATCTACGTCCCTGAAAAAGCAAACAACCCATCAGTCATGTGACAATTCCCATTTTACACTATCGTCATTGGTCACTTTAGTCATTGCACGTCAAATCAACCCACAATTGGCAACATATTTAATGGGATTCATTTCCAATTCGAGGCTTAATCGTTACTTTTCCAACACGACCCATTCTTTCTCAACCTATAAAAGAAACCCAAACTTACTTTTACCCGTTACACTCACTTAAACCTCATTCTTATCTTTCTCTGTTTACACTTGTGTTCTTCTAGTTTTGATACTTGCAACAATGGTGTCCGTTTAACCTACTCCCAAAGTTTCCAAAACCGCCTCCGAAAAGAAATATTCTAAAGGATCATCTTTGTCGATCTCAACTGAACCATTCCTTAGGGATACTACTCAACTGTTTTCTCTGGACCCCCATGGACTCCAACGAGTCCATCCAGGTTGTGATAGAGTTCATCGCTCATTATCCTATCACAGTACCCCTCACGAGATTCCTGATCCGCCGATTCCTCTTCGTCTTCTCCACAATGCGTTTAGCGAATAAGAATTGAGAATGACGTTTTAGAGACTAAAATCATTGGTGATCGTATTGTCCCGGTTCACAAATCTACATTCTTGAAGGCGATTGGCATCCCTGAAAACCCAGAGAACTTTGAACTTCAAGAACACAAGGCTGAAGAGTTTCAGTCGTTCATGAATCATATTAGGTATGCTGAAGAATACAAGGAAAAAAGTTCAAGAAATCTGCTATTTCTGGTCTTTCGATAGTTCTCATGCACTTCATTCTCAGAGGACTATTTGGGAAACATGGAGGAACGGACTCACTCAACAATGATTGGTTGTACGACGTGTAAAACATCTTTTCGGGGAATAATAATGCAGTGGATGACACAAAAGTTTTATAACAAAATTTTAGGAAAGTCTCCATCAATCGCAATCATTGGAAATATCGAGTCCGAGATTCTGGGCTCTGACCATTCAACAACTTTATCGTGAGAGGAAAGAACCAATTCCCATCGACACTACTCCGAAAGAGTTATTTCTTACTTTCAAAGCTATTAAATCTTATCCACTTCTGGACCAAACTCCATCTGGACCCACTAAACGTCTTCCAGCACACATGCTAGCCACAATACCATCCAATTCCATTCATTTGAAACATCATATAGAGACCTCGATTGTGTATAGCCCAACACAGTCTAACTTGGTCTCTGTTGAGCCCATTATGGATGTGGCTACACATGTTTCTTCTGAAGGAAAGAAGAAGGAGGATATATAGAATTCCTCTCCTACTAAACCCAAGGCCAAAAAAGAACCAAAGTTAGTTCCTCCTCTCAACAGACAGGAATTAAAGACTTCCCGGCTGACTCTAGCCATCCTCTTACCCATCCTACCCACTCTTCCGAGGTACCCGTTGAAGTTTGAAAATCACAAACACACACTCACGGGGAGTCTGCTCATAATCCACCCTCACCTTCCTAACAAGGTGCTACTGGTGTTGAACAAAGTTCCTTGCACCCCACTACAAAAACCCATGTGTCAACTTGGAAACCCCCATTCTTTCTTCATAAGAACGGTCCGAGATTCCTATCTCTTACCCTAAGATTTTTGAAGCATAAGCTATCCCTCCTACCTTGAAAGTCATAACTGGTCTAATACCCGATAAGGGTACAGGACGACCAGGAGCTAATGATCCTTTATGGTAAGAATATGTTGACAGTGCTCAATCGAGCCATTCGGAACTCACCAGAACTCAAGTTGAAATAACTCTAATCTTGATGCGGAATAGGGAAATTCAGAGCAACATGTCTTTTGGTGCTCCTAACGATGAAATCAAAGATTAGGAGTTCACCTTAGAAGAAAATCCAAGGAATCAACACCATGAATCTCTGTACCCAAATCCTGATGAAGAACGATCAGATGAAGTATTGTTTAATGCTGATAGTTCCTCCATTGCTACTCAACCTCGGTTCTCCGCAATTCATCTTCTTGCTAAGCCATCCTCTTCAATACAAGCTTATGATTTTGGGCTATCCTCTTATTCTGAACCGATAAATGAAGTAATCAATGCAGATGATACAACCAAAGCAACCCCCACTGGTCCTTCCGAACCACCTATCAACCAAGAGTAAAACAAAGCCAAGTCTCGGACCTCCACCTTGGACACATGATCATCAACAGGATGCATTTTTTCTTTCACCAAATTCATTTTAAACTCTCATGTAATTTTCCTTTCACCACATTCATTTTGAAACTCCAATGAGTTTTCAATTTCTTTCTAATAATAATTATAAGTTGGTTAATAATGTTAAATAAATATCAAATCTAAAGTATAGTCATATATAAATTAAATTTCAATATTAAAATAATATTTTTACTTCTTATAAAGTTAAATTAACATATTATACTTAATTTATTAGTTTAAATACATTGTTGGATGTAAATCATTACAATTTTAAAGATACAATTTTGTAACAATTTGTATAAAATAATTAAGTTAGTAATTTAAATATAACATTATAGAGTCGACTTAAATATAAATTTTAGTTCAACTTAAACAACCCAAAAAATATTTTAGAAATAGTTAAAAGTGATAAATTGTAGTGTCTTTCTAATAATGATTATAAGTTGATTAATAATCTTAAATAAATATCAAACCTAGAGTGTAATCATAAATAAATTAAATTTGAATTTTATTTTTACTTCTATTTCTAAAGTTATGTCTTTAAGTTTTAACATATTATACTTAATTTATTAGATTTAAAATATTGTTGTATGTAAACCATTATCAGTTTAAAGCTACAACTTTGGAACAGTTTTGATAAAATTTATATTGTTAATTTAAATATAGCATTATAATGTCAACTAAAATATAAATTTCAGTTTCATTTCAAAACCCAAAGAATATTTTGTAAATAGTTACAATTTATAAATTATAGTGATTAATGCAAAAAGTAAATTGTAATCTCAATTTAACTAAAATATTTCCTAAAGATATTTTTATAATTGTTAAAAGTTTTTAAGTAAGTAGCTGAAAATAACTTACAATCAATACATAAAAATAACTCTATATAAATGATTATATTATTACATTTAAAATCAAAAAATATTGTTTGGTGTTTTAAATAATTATAATGATAGAAATTAAAATATTAAACAAATAATCTCGCGGGTAGAAGTCATTCAAACGATTGAGATTATGCAATTATGATAGATGTATATATTAGCATATAATTTAAAATAGTCAATATATTATATCAATTTAGTATACAAATTATTATATCAAATTTAAGAATAACGTTATTGTTATATTTAAAAAAAGACATATTTATAAAGACTTCAACTATATTGACGTTTTTGCATCGCGCGGGCATTCGCCTAGTGTATGTATGTATGTATATATATATATATATATATATATATATATATATATATATAGAGAGAGAGAGAGAGAGAGAGAGAGAGAGAAAGAGAGAGAGAAAGAGAGAGAGGGGGTAGGCGAATCCTCATGAAAATAAAGTCAACTTTAGTCCCTATTATTTTTCTTTGATGAACATGATCCTTATGGTTTCTAAATTTGCATGGTTGTCTCTAAACCACATTAAATGACTTACCTATTTCTATTTATTTTATACTTTTCTTTAATTTTATTTTAATTCAAATAAATATTAATTTAGAAATAAAACCTTCTACCCATCTTTAACCCTACCTCACCCTACCAATAAAACCCATTTATATTTTTCAGATTTCTTCCGTACCCTCATTTACCTCATGTCTCTAATGAAAAGACTCTTATTAACTCATCGGAGAAGAAGTTGATTCACCAGATAACCGAAGTTAGTGGCCCTAACTTCCCCTTCTCCACATTATCCACCTCTTTATCTCTCTCTACAACATCTCCTGAGTGTGAAAGCTCCAACAAACCATCCAAAAATCTAAATAAGTGCTTCTCCAACATCTTAATTACCCTCGATCAGAGATTATATTATTGAAATACAAACCTATTAAAAACAAATAAGAGATGAATGCAAAGCCCCAAATTAGAGAATGAATGTATATCTACCCATCAATTAGAGAATGAACAAAACACAAATCAAAATCATATCTAGTTCAAATCATATCGAGGATCTAAATCCCAAAATAAAAAATTCAATTCGTAACAAAATTACTATGAATCGTCATCGTATATGCTTCTAGTCACCTAGGCATCATCCACTAAAGAACTCAAAGATTAGCATTTCCGGTCCTACTGATGTGGCCCTCCCACATCAACTCTCTCATCTCTTATAATCGATAAACTCCCCTATTATTTTTATTACAAGGAAGCATTATTTGGCCCTAACCTAAATCTGATTGACCAAACTTTTAATCTGCTACAAATTACATAATATCATAGATATCCCTATCAACCTCTGGATGGTAGTATATAGAAATCTGAACACACCAAATTTAGAATGGGCTCCTATACAAGTGAGAAAAATCTCCACTGAGAATTTGGGTTCTTTTGTGTTTTGGGTAATCACCTATTTGGGAAGGAGGAAAGGGAGTCATAGATGGTGATTAAGTGTGGTTACCGAAGAATGAGATAAACAAATAGGGTTTATTGGAAACGACTATGTTTAGTCTTCGATGGGTGGTGGGTGGTAAGGGTTGAAGGGGCAACAGGAAAACACAAATGAAAAGTAGGGGTAAAGTGGTGGTGGTGCTTGGTTATTTATGTTCTTTTCTAAAATAAAATTATCTTAAAAAGTAAAATAAAATTAAGAAACGGTATAATATGAAATTCAGATCAAGTTTTTAATAAAATAAAAACCATATGGATCAACCATACAAGTTTTAGAAACCATAAGGACTATGTTCTTCAAAAAAATTAGAAGGGACAAAAGTGGTCACATTTAATAAACCACAATGACCATTAATGTAATTTTGTATTTAATATTTCTTTGTATTTAATATTTCTACTCAGGAAACCAATGTCATAGTTAAAAAAACATATGCTTAAACTATTAGTTTTATTAGACAACATAGTTTAATTTCATTAGCGATGTATACCATGAACTGATAATTTTATAAAATGTTTAAAATTATGTAAATTATATATCGAATGTATGATGATCTATATAACTAATAACAATAAGTATAAAAAAACCAAATACTACAACATTTAATAACATAAAAATAATAAAACATCAAATATAACATTTGTATAAAAATCAACACACATTTGATATATAGAGACATTAAAATCCCAAAATTCAAAAATAATAATAATATCTCTTCATATTTGAATCATAAATATCTTCAAACACATGAATGTTTTTTTATGAAAAAAATTAGAGAAAAATAAAAAGTAATTAGTCATTACCAAGGTTCTAAATAATGTTAGACGTGATTTGGCAACAATGTCAAGCTTATGTTTTTTCGACCTGAGACGAGCCACGTTATTTGTAACGCATGACTTAAATTGACAATTTTAACATAACTAATAATATAATATATATTTTCTACTATTATTCATTCTTATATACATATATCATTTAATGTAGTTTTTGTTAAAGCTTGGCAGCAAGTAAAATGCATTGGAGTCATGCGCATGCCATGGCTAAGTTTTGATAAGTTTTTTAGAACCTTGGTCATTAGTATGTAAAATAATAAGTTAAAAATTGTTGAGTTGTAAATAACTAGATTTGTCATTTCCAACTAATATTTCATTATGTGTAATCTAAAATGACCTTATTATATATATATATATATATATATATATATATATATATATATATATATATATATATATATATATATATATAATTGGTGGATGACATAATAATTGGTGCATGGTAAATTTATCGATATTTCTAACTAGTTATAATTATATGTTAGTAAAATTTGTAGTATACATATCTCTCCATTGTAAAGAATGAGACACACCAAAAAAGTTATAAGAGATATAAGTTTCATATTCTCTTTAAATATTCTTTCTTCTCAATTAAAGTTCTTATCAAAGTTTACTAGTTTGATTTGGTTTGAAGTTACATTAATTACGCTTAATACATAACACGTTATCAGTACGAAAGCACTAATCAAGTTTATTAAAAAAGTGGAAATCACATCTATCTTAATCAAGGTATGTATTACTTAGTAAAAACACTATTAATTATAAAAAACCCTATCATATTAAAATAATAATGATACTAATGAATTAATAAAACTTATACATTATGGACTACTAACAATTTTTATTTCTTATACTAACATTTATTTATGTATTCTAATTTTTATGCATACTAACATTTACATTATCAAGTAACTTTTATTTATGCATACTAACATTTATATTAGGCAACTAACTTTTATTTATGCATACTAACATTTAAAATATATTTATTTATACATGTCAACGTTTATTTATGTTTTAGATACTCTTCATAATTTTATTTAAACATTTAATAATATTTATTAATGTTTCTAAATAGTAAATTTATACAAAGTAAAGTTATGTATTAGTTATAAATCTAATTAAATGATTTATAAAATACATATACATATATACACAACAGAAAAATATATGCAACGATTATAAACAGCAAAACCAATGACTATATCTTTTACCATAAATAAACATCTTTACCCCGCTTATTTTACCCAAAACAAACATTTCTCTCTTCTATCAAAAAAATCAATTTCAATAAATCAAGCTTAAAGATGATTCATTCTTTTGTGATAGTCATGACTATAATAGTCATGTTACTTTTCATCACAATCCTTAACATCAAAGATAATATGGAATTTCATCTAGTTTTAGGCTTGTATGCAATGTTAGCTTTACCACTTATTTTGTGTGTAATATTTATTGAAATAAATGCATTTTAATTTTTCTTTTTATTTTGTTTAAAGTTTATAGTTACATTATGTCCAACATTGCAAAGCTCGAGTTTACAGCACTTCAAGTTAGTGGGAAAAACTATGTGTCATGGATGATAGATGTAAAAATGCATCTTGAGTCCATGTGAATCTCAAATGGTATATATGAATTTAAAAATTCTTTGGCACAAGACAAAGCAAAAGCACAAGTCTTCCTTCGTAAACATATTGATGAAATGTTGAGATTTGAATATCTTGATGTTACTGATCCAAGTATTCTCTGGAATCTTTTGAAAGAAAGATTTTATCATCAAAAGGAAGTTATACTTCCAAATGCTAGAGATGAATGGAGAACACTGAGGTTTCAAGGCCTCAAAAAGTAAATGAATACAACTCAACTTTGTTCAGAATATGTTCACAACTCAAGTATTGTGGACAAGAAGTTACTGATGAAGATATGTTGGAGAAAACTTACTCCACATTTCATGCAACGAACATTACCTTGATGCAAAAATATCGGATGCAAAAGTTCACAAGATATTATGAACTGAATGCATGTCTGCTCGTTACAGAGCAAAACAATGAACTCTTAATGAAAAACCATGAATGTTGTCCAATGAGATCAGTAGCACTTCTTGAAGCAAATGCTACAAATATTGATGGTCATCGAAACAATACACGTGGACGAGGGCGTGGTTGTGGTCAAGGATGAGGTTGTGGCTATTTTAATCGAAACCAAAGCCATAATCAGAACCATAATTATGGTTGTGGACAAGGTAATAATCGTGTTCATTGCCAGAAAAGAAATAATTACCAATATTCAATAGAAACAATGTACACACACAAGATAAGGCCAAAGTGGAAAGGCATGACACTGGGACATCACAAAAATCTAATGGTTCATGTTATAAATGTGGTAGCACAGACCATTGGCTAAGGACGTGTCGCACAAATGCACATCTTTCTCAACTTTACCAAGAGTCCATTAAAGGGAAAGGAAAAGAAGCGAATATCATTGATAATGTTGAATTCACTCCGCTAAATGTTGTTGATTTATGCAATCACAAGAATGACATAAACTAAAAAAATTATAAAAAAAAATCTATTATAGTTCTAGTAAAACTGTTTTTCCTTCGTTTGTTTTTCATGTAATGTATTTCATACAATAAATGAACTTTCTTTTTAATAATAATTATGATTATGTTTATTCACTGATTATTCCTTTCATATGTGAAGTTTAATATGAGTCCAACTGGAGCACAACACCAAGAAAATATTGGAGATCTTTGTATAGCAGATAGTGGTAGTACATATACTATTCTGGAATCAAATAAATATTTTTCAAAATTAGTACTAACAAAAACTGTCATACATACAATATCAGGTCCTGCAGACTTAATAGAGGGAACTGGGAAAACCCATTTTATATTACCAAATGGTACAAGCTTTTGCATAGATAATTCCTTATTTTCTCCAAAGTCTAATAGAAACTTATTAAGTTTCAATGACAGATATTTCAAAGGATATGACACAAAAATTGTGACCATTGAAAATAAGAAATATCTATATATTATAGATAAAAACCATGTGCTTGAAAAACTACCAACACTTGATTCTAGTCTGCATTATACATATATACATATGATTGAATCAAATATGGTAATCGAAGGAAGAGATTGTGATCCTGGGACATTCAGTTTATGGCATGATAGGTTGGGCCACCCAGGATTAACAATAATGTGAAGGATAATTGAGAATACACGTGGGCATCTATTGAAGGACCAAAAGTTCCCTCAATCCAATAGCATAAAACCATGAACATCTTGTTCACTTGGAAAGTTAATTATAAAACACTCTCCAATGAAAGTTGAAAGGGAATCACCTAGATTTGTAGGAAGAATTCAATATTGGATATAGTGTCTAAGTCCATAACTTTATTTGATATGTACTTGATCCGACCCGGCATGGTCCATTTGGGTTGCATGGCATTGCAATACTTGGATAGACTAAATGAGAGAATATGACACTTATGATTATTAATATATTATAAGTTCTAATATATTAATAATAGTGTTATTTAATTAGTATTGATCAAGTATTAATCTAGTATTAACTTGGTGATCAAAGTGAGACTAATTAAATAGATAAGGTTGATTATGATAGTCATTAATTCTTTTATGGTGGATTAATGATCCATGGTTTATGGGTTATGGATATAACCATTTGGAGCTCCATGGATAGTCCATGGGAGTTACAAACCCATGGGTCATGAGAAATAAAGATTCATGACAATTATGGGTCTTCTTAATGAAACCCTAATTGTGACACCACTATAAAAGGAACCCTTTGGCTAGTAAAATCGAAGCTAGGAGGGTTACTAGAGAGGGCACAACCGATTTTGAGTGCTAGAAGTATTCTCTCAAGTTATTCCAAATTTTGTGGTGTTGTGCGAAGCATTTGAGGGACAACATTTGGGGTGCTAGGCTCACAAAGTCCCAAAGGAATCCAAGCAACAACAAGGTATGTTTTTCTACTAGTTTTTATGTTTCATATATTCCCCATGCCATGCTAGTTGGAAATAACCTTTAAAAAGAAATTTCCATGTATATAGAGAAAACATAGATTCAAGGTTATTAGGGTTCCATGTACACTTAGGAAGTGTTAGAATGCTCAAAACCCATCAGTGGTATCAGAACCTAGGATTGTTTTCTGTATACTTGATGCAAAACTGCTTGAAAAACGAAAATTCCGCATTCTGACGATTGTACTCGTCGAGTCCATGGGGAGGACTCGCTGAGTCCATGAACCACGATTATAAAAATAATTAAACTTTAATAGTAAAAATTTAAAATTATTAATAATTTATTTTAAATAAATTATTAAATAAGAGATATTTTTAGTTATGTATAAAACTTTAATCATTGAGTTAAATAAATATGTAAAATTATATAATTTATATTATTTTTATTTTTATTTTAATTTTAATATTATTAGTTTAATGTAATTAAATTGAATGTTTTAAAATTTAAAATTTTCAAAATAAAGAATCAATAGGTTATTAAGTGTTATACATTAATTATAATACATAATAAGGTTACATATGACCAAAAAAAATATACGTTAATTATAAGTTCTAACATAATAACACATGTTAATACAAACTATTCTTTTATCATAATACAGAAGATGATAATAATAATAATAATAATAATAATAATAATAATAATAATAATAATAATAATAATATTTTTGTAATTATGATATTATTCTAAATCACATTATATCATAACACGTCAAAAATAAAATATTAGTCTAGATTTAGACCGGAAAGTATTTGTTGGATATTTTCATGTAAATTAGTTCTCATGAACTTGACAGGGGAGGGTCCCAAATAACCGCCAAAATTATTGTGCTTCTTAGAAATTTCGAAAGTCGCGATCAAACATTATATATTTCTTAAAACACCTAACATTTCTTTGCTATTTGGTGTTATAGTATAATTTCCCTATTAAATGAAATTCAACGTTAAAACATACGAAATTATGCAATTTCAAAATTTTGAAATATAATGAGGAAAATATATGTACGTTAAAAAGGAAATATGACCGGCAGGTGCAACAGAAAAGAAACACCGGCGACAATCACTCTCTGGCCAATGCCACCATCTTATTCTTCCAAAACGTTGTCCGGCACGTTGTAATGACAAAGATTGGGTTTTGGTTCAATACCCAAATAAACGGACTAACCACTTTATAATTCGGATACATGGTTTGGTTCAATCAGTTTACCCGTTTTATTATCGGTCCGGGTTAATTAGGGTAGGAAATATATTTTTGGGTATGCTTTAATACCTGATGAGGATTTTAAAAACAAAACCCATGTTGACACTATAGAGGTGCCAAAAGCCAAAACGCGGATATCATGTTACCAAAACCCTCCCTTGAGAAATAAATTAAGAGGAATGTTGAAAACAAATATAGTCGAATCAATGAGTGATCGATTAAGAAAAGTATTTGGAAGAAATTGTTGAAGATCATATTCATCAATGTTAATTATTTTATAATGGTGGAAACCCTAGATTCCCGATCCAATCCTTAGATCATACATGTTTGAACGGTAGCTTTGCAATCGATTTTTAGTACTGGTGGAAGAGTTTTTGATCCGTTTAATAGTTGTTTGACTCCTAAGGTTTTGCACCTAACATTGATTCTAGGGTAGTGTAAGTGACAAACATTAGCGTGAAAAAGATTGTGAAACAATGTAAGAAATTTACAAAGATAGTTGTGAAACAATGTAAGAAATTTATAAAGATAATTGTTCATCGATAATTTTTTATTGTTTGGACATGTTATATTTTTTCCTTTTTTATGGTTTATAGTGTTTTATTTTTTATACGTAATAAAGAAACTTTGGTACATATACGTAGATCTTGGATTTGATATTACCATGAAGGTGGCATGGTAAAGGTGCAATAAGAATGTGTATATTTAGTGATGCTCTACACATTTTAGGTGTTTAGGAACCTGATACGTGTTAATTTTTGGATATTTAAAAGAAGTTTAACAATCTTTTATGGGATTTTCGAATTAGATACATTTTGCACTTATAATTCTGATTTCATCACAAATTAAAGTTTGGGTTAAGACTTTTACTATTTTCTCGAGTTCCTCGTGTAACATGAGTCCTACAAAAATATTTTGTTCCAGAAACAATAATCCATAAGTTACATAAACCATAGTAAATAAAATACTAAAAAAAAGTGAAGTACATCTTCTAGCCTATTCAAAAAAAAAAAAACCTTTTCCAATGACTGAGCCTTCAAAACATTTGAACCTGCACTTTAAATACATGTTATTTAAACAAATTATACAATACGAAAATGTCTCGTGACAATAATAGTTTAAATGCTTTTAACAAACTCATTTACTTTAACAGAAATCATACAAGACAATATGTACGCTATACATGATTACATTTTAATGAAATAGCTGATGAACCATCCCACATCATTGTTTCATTTATTTATTGAGTTAATGGTTACATATTGCATAATGGGTAGATATATAAAGGACCATGTTACGTTTGGTGACACTTTACAAAAACTTACCAAAATAAGAGGAATAAATCAACTTATCATGAAATCAAGCTCAAAAGATGTGTACTTCACAATGGAAGGTACCATACCAATAATGTTTTTCAAATTCATAATTAAGACATCATGTATATAGAAAATTATATTTTACTATATCTATTATTCAAGTAATATTCATGTATACATGCTCAATAATTATTTTTTATGCAAGTCAATCACACACAAGTGTCATCATATGCATAGGCTAGAACAAAAGCTTTAAAAACTAGAAGACATTCTCATTCTTTACATAAAAATCATGACACATAAAAATGAATATGTTCAAACAAGGATCATATAACATGCTTTGTCATTTCCAAACATTTGAACATGTGTATCACATACTCTTGAAAAAGTAAACACTTAGCCAAAACACTTCTATATACTTTCACAAATAAGATCAAATTCTCAAAAACCTTTCTTATTTTTCCATGTACACCATAGAGGGGAGATCCTCATGTACTCACCTTATTGGTTAGGTTAACTAAATATAATTTCCATTATTATCTTTTACTTATAGTTTTCCTTATTTTAGTAGGATAAAATAGCTTCTAAAAGATAAAAATCATGTTTAAAGCAATAAAAAATTGAATACATGAAGGTAAAAAAGATATGGCTTTCATTTAGAGAATACAAATTCTTTATGATATTGATCATAAGAGCATTAGAGAAAGGTATCCTATTTATCTAAGTGGCGTGCCTTATATATAGGTTCATACATAGGGAGTGGTTTAGAGATGAACCAATTGTTGGATTAGTGTCTAAGCTTGTAACCAAATTTGGTAAGTACTTGACCCGGTTGTATATGGTCTTTTTAAGTTGCCTTCACCAAAGCAACTTGACTAGAGAAATAATAGAGAAAGAGGTTATTATGGTTTATTAATATATTATAAGAATAATATATTAAAAGAGAAATCATATTTGTTTAGTTAACATTGGTCAACAATTAATTAAGAATTAACTTTGTGATCAAAAGAAGTTAACTGAAATAGGGGGACTGAACTGTAATTATGTGATAGTTGCAAAGTAGGGCAAAGGATGCCCTACATGATAGGGTGGAAAAATTCAAGGAGATAAGACCTTAGAATTCATCCATGATAAGGTTTCTAGGGTTAACCTTTGGACTGCTTGGTGGGTAAGTAATCAAATAAGGATAATGACTGAAACCCTAATTCATACACCTATATAATGACCCCTTGGCATAGGAAAATCGGCCACTTGCTCCTAGAAGTTCCTAGAGCCGATTTTCTGCCTCTCTCTTTCTCTCTCTCTCTCTCTCTTATCTCTCTCTCTCTCTCTCCCTCTCTCTCTCTCTCTCTTGCTTCTTCAATTTCTCTTGGTGTTTGTGAGCCATTTGCGGTACTACACTTGTGGTACTTGTTTTCAAAGACAAGAACATTCAAGATACAAGTTGTTATTACATCATAACAACAAGAGGTATGTCTTCCATCCTCCTTTATGAATTTCGAAATTACCTAGGACCATGTTAGGATTCTTTTGTGTTCATAATGTTGTGTAACTAATAGTGAAAACATGGATCCATATGTAGGGTTGCATGCATACATATATAGTGATAGCCTGTATAATAGTTGAGCTCTTATCACTACGAAACCTAGGTTAGCAAAAGAAGAAATTGCACATACATTCGAATCATTAAATTGAAGTCTTAAATTATATCAATAACGTAACGTTTTGCATAAAAACTTAAACACAACACATATACATTTTAAATCCTAACAACGTCCCCTTTGGGTTGAGTTTAAAAAGAAGTATTCTCTTGATCTCATCGAAAACCATAGGAGAATAGCCAAGATTCATTCTTCGAACCGACAACCACCAATGCAACATGTCAGAAACCTGCTTGATCTCATTCTATGAATTCATCTTGCAAATTTCATATTTTGCAAGAATGGAACTCAGAGTCCCAAACTTATAGTCGTGCTTATCCTATAAGTACCTCATGTGATTCTTCAACACTTTTTTAATTAATCACAAACTTATATACCACACCACATGGTTCCTTCTGAACTTGCCCATCTCTCATACATTCAATACCTCCTGGTTAATCACAAGGACCAACAATAGTCTTCTTCTTTAAGAACTCATCCATTTCCACATCCATCTTACAAAGCCCCAAGAAATAAAATCTTATCATCTTCTTCAAATGTAAGACCTGATTTTTGTACTTAATCTTGTCCTTTGATAAGATAGTGAATAACAGGAACCAGTCATATGAATTCATCAATGGAACATTAGCAAAAGAAAATATGCACCCTTATTGTTTCTCCCTCATAAGGCTTTGAATTTATAATTCACAAATTCATCTTTCACTTCTTTAGCTTCGCATTCTCGAATGGCTGAAATTTTCTTCAACCTTCATATTTCCTATTGGGGCCTATGCTGTGAAGCATAGAACCCAAAAAGTTCTTTTTCATAATACCATTGTTCAATGCAACACCAACAATATTCAGTAAACATCTCAACATAAAACGCCTTCACAGTAATAGAGAAATCCAATTGATAATAAACATTGTTTTCCAAAACAAACGATAAAGGTGGATTGAGCCAGTATATCTCGGTATTTTTATAGCATCATTATACATTTTATCAACATTCCACTCACGCCAAAGTGCTTTCTTCATAAGTTCAACTACCTTCTTTTCTCTTTCTTCTGCTTCTTTCGCCTTGCACCTTGTTTCTAATTGTTTTATATTTTCAAGCTCCCCATCAGTCTTTGGTGGTTCATCATACTTTGGTTTTTCATCTTCAAGATTAACCTCTTGTTGAGTCATAATCTTTAGAGTGCTAGATCCTGAAGCTTTGGTAAAACAATTGGAACAACAACCTCAAATTGCTTTCCCAAAGGATTATAAACAATAACAATCTTCTTCGGAACTTCAAGCTTCTTTTCCATAGTTTGCCCCAAAGGATTATAAACAATAACAATCTTCTTCGGAAATTCAAGCTTCCTTTCCATAGTTTGCACCACATACGGGTTCTCAATATTGATAAAATTACCCCCACCTATCCCTTGTTGCAAACTAGCATCACTATTTGTAACACCTTCAATAATAGAAAGCTTTAAGAACATGGGTTGAAGCTTTGCATCCAATAAAGAAAAAATATAGTCAACATGTGATGCATCCTTTGCTTTAATAATTTTTACCAACATTTTATTTATCTCAAAGTTGAAACCCTTCACCAAAAACATCTCATCATCTATTTTTACTAGCTCAGATTTCACAAACATTAATTCTCGTTTGACCGATTTAATTTGCGTTTCTTTTCGTGCATGTTCATGTGCTATTTTAGCTTCAGTATCATAACACTTAACAAAAGTATTTATGGAACTCAATGAATTTTGAATTGTAAAATATATTGTAAGACAAAATAATAGAATTAAACTCCTTTACTTCATTGGTTTCTACTTCCATCTTCATAGCATGCTCTTTTAGTAGTTTCTCACTTTCTTCACACAATCTCTTACTCTTATAAAATAGAGTCTTCATTATGGCTTCATGAACTATGATTATGTTTAGGAAATTTCTACTTGAGAAAGCTTCACCATGACGCACCAACATGTTAAGATTATGATTCAGTGCTCTATAGTCTTTTCTTGGGAGCAGCATATTCATAGTCTCTTCATCTTGATCACTCTCGTCATCGGAAAGTAAAGGAGCTAACTCTGACAATAGCTTCAAAAGAATTATTATTAGGCTGGACGGAATGGTTGTCGGGAAGACCCGCGGGAAGCCTCCCACTCGGCGGAACAATGCAGCGGGGATGGGTTGCACGGGAATGATGGAAGGGAGCCTCTCCCACATTCTCTCTCCTTTCATGATTGGCTGAAGTAATTTTTTTTATTTTATGAATGAGCCGTTGATTAACGGTAATATACACACACACACACACACACCCACACACACACACACACCCACAAACGACTAAATGCATTTAACACCAATATTTTCTTTTGTTTTTTAACCTTTTTAAACACCTATAAATACACAACTATTTGTCATCAAACAACATTAAAAAAAACCCTCTATTCTCTCTATTTTGTTCTAAAAAAAAATTCCCGACAATCAAACCCCAACTTGTGATCGAAGGAAAAAAAGCCATGGTTCGAGTTTCAACATCCCTTCTCGAAACATTTTTGCTATTGATTTGTCACCACAAGGAGTTTATCGGCCCCAACTCAATGCTCTCATTCAATCCCCACTATAATTCCAATATCAAAATGTTGGACAATATTACCCGATCCAAGTTCCAAATGTTTCACCTCAAATGTGTTCAAACTTTGTTGTGTTTCCGGATCAACAATCGCCAAATCAACCCCAACCCCAGACCCAAACTCAAATTTAAACCCAAACCTAACAACATCGCGAAGAGAAAGGGAAAAGGGACTTCTTCGGGTGCATCTGGTTTCAGCATGGACGTTGACGAAATGCAGAAAATAACAACGTCGTTTGATCGATATAATCTTAATTTTTCCGAACATTTGGCTTTTAACAAAAAAAGAAGAAGCAAGGAAAAAGGAGCGGGTGGAGAGACAAGAAATGGAGGATATGAAGTTTTTGATGGAAAACACCGATCATCTCTCGGGATCGGCTCTCAAGCTCGTGATGATGAAGAGGGAAAAAATTCTGAAAAAATATTTTTCATTGGTCGTTGTTGGTTTGTTTGATTTTTAGTTTGTGTTTATTTATTTATTTATTTATTTTTATTTTGTAGTATTTAAAATTTTAGGTTTGTTGTAATTTTTATTTTAATTAATGAAATGCATTTTCTTTCTAATTAAATTTTTTGGTTATTTTTAATCTAAAAATTATAAATCATAAAAATTCAACTAATTTTATTAAAAAAAAAATAGTGAGGGAAGCCCTTCCCACGCATTCCTTGGGTTTTAGGTGAGGGAGAGAAAAGTAGGGGAAATGAGGGTATGACCCACAAAAAGTGACAGAAACTTCTTTCCCATACCCTCCAGTCTTATCCTCCAAAACAACATCATCATCAAGAATATTTGCATATCCCCCACAAACATGGTCATCATTTTGAGCATGAGTACCTAAAGGTTAAGATAATGACATTGAGGTTAGAATTGTAGTGTCTAAAATAACAATTAAAGAATCAACAACCAGAGTAGTTGAAGAAATGGTTATTGTTGTTGTGGTTCTGATATGAGGTGTAACAATGGTAGTTGTGATAGGTGTAATGGTTGATGGAGTAAAAATTGGTGTGGTTCGAGGTAATTAATAAATGATTAGTTGAATTGTGATAGGTTGTGTAGTAGGAATGGATTGAATGGTAAGAATTGGTGGTATAACAGGAGATTGGTATTGGGATATTGGTTTTTTTTGGAGTTGCAAGAGTAGTAGTAGGTATCGGAATGAAAGATACCTAAGAACCCTACAAAGCATTTGGACCTGGAGTCGTAATTGTAGCTTGTTGCTCAGTAGACTTGGGTAGTTCTGTTGACTTCTTTGTTTTGAAAATCAATCTTCAAAAAAACATCACTACCTGTATTTTTATTAAATCCATCAATCTATTTATCAAAAAGCAAAGGCTTCGCTTTCATTTCGAGTAATTGCTACTTCTTGGGTTTCACAACAACTTCTTCTATCATCAATGATTTCTTGTAACTCAACATGAATGTTCCTTCTATAAAACTTTAGAATCTACTTGTAAATATTTAGAGCTTCATTATTCCGAGGAACCTTTACAAGAATCACTTCTAGAATTGAACTAACGTAAAAAAATTGGCATCTAGAGGATATACGAGATTCACAATGTTCATCTTTAGAAATTTAGCAATGCAAACATCCTGCATTTGTGGTACCCTGTAATGATATCCTACATGCTTAACCACACTCGACCAAAATTTGGCACCTGGGATTTTTGTATCCTTTTTTGAAGAAGATGAACTCACACATAATTGAATCCATAAGACTTGACGAAGGTCAATCTTCTCATCTATGTAAATTCCGTACATCAACGAATGAAATAATTATCTTGCATTATCTAATAAAGTTGTCCTCTCCAAAAAAAATAAAAATAAAGAATATTGTGAACATTGCGCTCCACACCACTAGCAAAGACGATTTATTAAACCTTGAAAATTGAGTTAAAATAGGAGAATACACCATCTGATGAAGTACATTGAACATGCTTGAAGACGAAATATGTTCAAAATTAGAGTAAGCATCAAATTGGATTTGAACCAGCACCTTGAAATTGCAGACTTGTGGCCTTGGATTTCTAAACTCATCAAATCCTTCGATTTGTTGTAAGTGGTAGTGTAGTAATCTAAAATAGAAGTCCATAATGAAACATCCTCATAGTTAATAAGAGCCTTCTTCAAAGATGAATGATTGAGACATTCAATAAATGGATGAGAAGCCACATGGTATTTGGAATAATAGAGATGAAAAACCAAGTTTTGATTTACCTAACAATTAGTGTAATAGAGAATGAAAACGGATCCGTGAATGAAATATGATTAATTGCGACAACCATTCTTGATACTTAGGTTGAACACGAATAGAACCTAAGGATTTGAAGGATTTCTTGGAATTTCGTGGGAGTATTATGAGTGCTGAAATAGATAAATGGCTATTTTTACAGATATAGATATCAAACAGTTTAAAATTGAAATAAAAAATACCCGAAATTAGTGGAGAGAAAAACTTCCAAATACATGCATACATCAAAATAACAATCTTGCAACTCAGACTCATCATCACATTTGTAATGGCCCACTCACAACATTCCATCTAATCATTCTTGTAACAGAAATGAAACATTTGTATTTCATAATTTTCATAAAGACACTTTCGTAGTCATAAGCGATGCGTCACCATCGGAATAACAAACACCATTGTAATAAGAGTCACCATCAGAATTGGAATCATTTTCATTATATGACTGGCGTTCGTAACAAGAAACAGGGTAAGTATTTTGGTGTTACAAGCACAATCATGTTATCAATGATTGGTATCTTAAAAAACAAGGTCTATAAAACTTATTTCAAGTTGGAATTAACTTAAAACCTCAAGGGTTTTAAGTGATCTATTGTGAAGTGCTTAAAAATAGAAAGAAGTAGGTATTTTAAACTTAGATAAGTTCCTTTACAGAATTTGTTGGGGTTACTCATCATAAGAGCCTTTTCTTTAGTAGTGAACACTTCATCAACATAAGATCCTTTACTCAGCCTAAGAGCCTTTTCTTGGGGTTACTCAGCATAAGAGCCTTTTCTTTAGTAGTGAACACTTCATTAGTAGCATCAGAATTTGAATCAATAACAATAATATTCTCCTTGGACTTATTCACCACCACAAGTTCCTCATTCGCAACGAATAACAAAGGACATGCATCAGCAATTTGTTGGATTAGTGTCTAAGTCCATAACTATTTTGGTATGTACTTGACCCAATGGTGCATGGTCCTTTTAAGTTGCTTTCACCAAAGCAACTTGATAGGATGAATTATGGAGAGAAAGGATTAAATATGATTTAATAATATATTATGAGAAGAGTATATTAAAGGAGAAATCATATTGTTTAATTAATATTAGTCAATAATTAATTGGTAATTAGTTTTCTGACTAAAAGAGATTAATTAAACTTAAGGGAATGAAATTGTAATTATAAGATAATTATAATTTGGGCCATGGATTGCCTTATATTAAGGGGTGGACGAATTCTATGGGGGAAGCCCATATAAAATCGTCCAAGGCTTAAGGAAAGGGCTCCATGGGTTGCTTAGGGCTTAAGCATCCAAATTAGGGTTTCCTTGTTAGATAACCGTAATAGCCCAACTATATAAAGACCCCTTAAGGCTAAAAAACGTGGCTAAGCTTTGTGTTAGGGTTTCACACGGTTTTTAGCAGTCTCGAACCTCTCTCCTCTTCATCCTCTTGCTTATGGTGTTTGTGAACCATTAGAGGAGTAACACTTTTGACTCTAAGCCTTCCAAAGTCAATTCAAGGAGGAATTAGGATTGTTATTGCTACATAACAATCAAGGTAATATCTTAAACCTAATTATATGTTAATATCGATTTCCATATGCTAGAATTAGGGTTTATAGTCTTGGATTCAAAGCATGTACAATAGAGAAACCTAGATCCAAGCTTTAGGATTTGTATGAGCACATAGGATGTCTTATGACCAAAACCCATCAGTGGTATAAGAGCCTAGGATGGTTTCAATTGTATTGATGCATTGTATATCTAAAAAATTCGTTTTTTTGGTGTTCTAGAGGCTGGACTCGCCGAGTCCATAGCTGAACTCGCCGAGTCTAGGGTGACTCGACGAGTCTAGGCTTGACTCGACGAGTCAACTCGTCAGATAGTGCTTATCTCGGGATTTCTTGCTGTTTTTGCATATGGATAGTTACCTTATCATGTTAGATCAATATTAATCCGATTATATGATATATTTGACTATATTTTTGATCTAATTGAAGATATTTATCAATCAATAAGATAATTGTTTCCTTATAAGATAATTGATTAATTATTTTGAGTAAATTGATAAATTGTTTTGCAAGAAATCATCAAACAAATCAAATATGGATAATTATGTAATTAAATGTTAGTTTACATTATTTGTTATTTGATCCTTGTTGTTATGAAAAGTTTCATATTTTACCCTTTAGGTTTTATAGTTTAAATTTGAACCCAAAGGTTTTGTTGTTGTGAAATTTAAATAATTGAAACCCTAATATTTTTGAAATGTTTCAAAACTTGCCGTCAAGTTTTGGAATTTAAAAGTTGATTAAAAGGTAATTAGGAATGTTAAATTCTAAAACCCTAGTAATGTTTTGAAAAGTTCAAATACACCCTTATGGTTTTATTAATTAATTAAGGACTATAATTAAAAGAGACTTAATACATCCATAAAAGTCTAGGTTAACCATTTAATTGAATTAAAAGTGTAATTGTTAAAGTTAACCACCTAATATTTTAAAAGTGTAAAAATGCACCCTATACTATATATAACATTAAAAGTCTAACATTATATATATATATATATATATATATATATATATATATATATATATATATATATATATATATATATATATGTCTGAGTAAAAGTCAGTCTTACCGTTAGTAGGCCTCATTCACGAAGCTGGTCTATAAGGGGTGTTTAAGGAAATTGCCTATAAAATGGCGATTGAATGGGTATCCACTCTTACCCACCGCACTTTTGACTGGTGGAAGGTCGTTAGCTGAACGGGAAGGATATGACGAAACCTTCCATTATAAGTATAATGAAATACAAAATTAACTAAATGTTTTTACAAATTCCCAATCTTAGTTACTTAGGCAAAGTGAATTGATGCAATTCCATGAAAGTACACTTTGTGCCCTTGCAAAGATGTTATTGGAGCATGCGTGGTTTACCGGCACACTAAATGGTTCTAAGAAAAGGTAGCAAAGGGTGACTCAATGTTTGTCATAGTTCGGTGGAGCGTGTGTGGTTTACCGGCACATCAAATAGGTGACTGTAACATGTGAGGGCACCATGTAACTTTGCATGGTTATTCACACCCGCTTTGTGATCCTCAGCATCCCAGTCACAAACGAGAGGGGCATATCGAGATTTAAACATGCCATTGAAATGTTCAATGAATCTCAAAGGATCTAGGAGTTTTCATAGATTTAAAACTTAAATTTATTTTTCCGTTTTTCATGGTGGAAACTAGTGAATCGTCATTCACTTACCTTCAAATATTCTGCAACTAGATTACAACATCCCTTTTCTAGGTTGTAGCGTATTGTGTTGGGTCCTAGCCTTAGTATCTCATTTGGGTGATTTACTAAGGACTCAATCAATCAATCAACTAACTTGAATTTGTTTCTCCCGTTTTGTAAATGTCAAAGTTCGACAACTATGGTCTTCCCAAATTCCGTGGAACAAGCATTCCACATGAAGATGATATTCCACGATTCGATCGAGGAACAAGAAATCATGCTTCACTTCTTCCTCCTCCTCCTCCAATTATTCCCCCTAACCCACAAGATTGTAAAATTGAAAGGTTCAATATCACTCAAGCCCTTTTGGCAAGTAAACATAAAGAAGGAAAGTCGGTGTGTGCACACGTCTTAGGGATGAAGTCACACATTGATAAGTTAAGAATGATGGGATCCATTGTCGGTGAAGAGATGGTTGTTGATTGTGTTCTTCAGTCACTTCCTAACTCGTATACTGAGTTCGTAAGAGAGTACTATATGATGAACCACGACGTGACCCTTATTGATCTCACCTATATGCTTATTGCTGCTGAATCAACAATGGTTTGGTGGAATAGAAAAGCAAAGTTGATTGGTGAATCTGCCTTCAAGACCTCTATGGATATAGACAATGGCAATGAAAGACATGCAATGATCGAAAAGTTTGATCATAAGAGAAAGGCGATGTTTGAAGTAGTTCCATGTGTTGTTCCTAAACAGTCAATTTGCTTTTATTGCCAAGAGAAGGGGCATTGGAGACGAAGTTGCCCTATTTACCTAAGAGATCTAAGAGATGGGAGAGTCAAAAGTATGACTACGCTTCAGGTAAAATCCACTATCTAACTCCATTAAGTTCCTATTCATTGATTCTTAATACATGATGTGACAAGATTGCATTTGAATGTTTTGCAGGATCGGTGAAAAGAAAGGAAGCTTGATAAGAGAGCAAGATGAATCTAATCACAAGAGATGGATCTCGATCGCATGGACTTGAGGATTGGATTTTGAGCTTAGATAGTTATGATAGAAATTTTCCTTTTACATAGTTTTCAATAGATTTTGCATTGTAAGGACAAATGTTTTTCCGCTGCTTTTATAAATAAAATAAATTTTGACTTATTTATTTGTTTACTTCCTTGCAATGAAATCGTTATGAAAATTGATGTTTGCATATTTCTACAACGAATGGATATGATTCTTAGTTATGTTATTTATGGAAATGTCGAGAATTTACCAAATAGGGAGAGTTTCTCATCGCGCAAAGTTTCAATTGGACTGAAATTTGGAATCACGCAACTTGGTTGCATGATGAATGAGAAATTTCATATTTGGAAATTAGATAAATTCGTTGACAAAGTATCAAGTGAAGGACTAGGAGATCGAGTACACAAAGTTGTGTGTTGATCAAGTTCACCATAAGAGTAACAAAGATATTCGTCATGATTTACTAAAGGCTTAGTAAATATGATTACACTTACAAGATTAAGTATAATTCGGAATTGATTAAAAGGGTTTAAATCAATAGCAAAACGAATAAGAATCAAGTAGGCAGAAAGATAAAAGTTTCTCCATTCTAAGAAGAAGGGAGAGTACCTTTTATTCTTTATGATAGGTCTTTATGATTAAGAACCATATCTCAATTGATCCTCTAAGTAAGTCTTGGTACAATTGTATGTTTAAGAAGAGGAATCAAGAATTGAAGAAATGGTTAAATCAAAAGTCAATCATAATTCGTTCCAATAACAAGTCTTAAAGTTAAGATTGTGACAATGAGTGAAAAGTATTAAAGGTTTATAACATTCATCAAATGTGGAAAGTTGTGATGTCTTGGATAAGACAAAGGCCAACTAGGACCAATTTATGAAGTGTTTTGATAAAAGCTACACTAACTCTTGAATAATTGTTTGTCAAGAAATGGTTATTGACAAGAGAATCTTATATGTCAAGGAGTCAGTGGGAGTCTTAATGGTGTTGAAAGGTTTCAAGAACAAATCAAATAAACGTTATTGATCATCACTAGCACACGAGTTGAGGTTTTGCAATCCATCGTGTTGACATTATTTTGTTTCTGTGCTATTCCAATTAAGTTAATTATGCATGTGAGTTCTTTGAGTTCTCATTTTGAATGCATAAAAGGCAAGGCACCTTGATCAATGAAAGGTAAATTGATAGGAAAAAGGTGAGATGCTTAACTACTTGGAAGATGTGGTGGGCAGCTATGCTACCATAAGGCAAGAAATCAAGAATAAGAAAGTTCGGTCCATATGAGTTTGAATTTGTCGTAAACTTTGGTTTTAACAAATTCACATGGATAGAAACACATACACCATTTAAAATCTAAGTGTCATAAGATTTCCTTCTTCATGAAAATGATTGTGAGGAAATGATTTCACTAAGAATGGTTTTAATAAGATAGTGATTGTAAAATTGCATTCTCGAATTCGATTATGGTCACGGTATCCCTTTCCATGATTTGAATTGTGAGGTTTGGCAATTAGTCTTAATTGTTTAAGACACACATATGAACTATCTAAGGCAAAGGTGTATAAGTTCAAGAAGCCTTGATAAAAGATTATCAAAGCATTAAGTATTGGAAACATGGAAATTCAGTAGGTTTTTTTTTTTCTAAAAGTTAAGATGTTTATGAATACATGTCGAAGCTAGTGGGAGAATAAGTGTTATGTTTTATAGTAATCATCATGATAGTGGGAGCATAAAAGTTATGATTGTATGATTATTATGGAAAGTATTGCAAGTTGGCAATATTAATTATAGAAAAACAAGAGTTATATCTTGCAAAGTCGTAAGGGTTGTAAAGTTGTTTTGCTATAATTAAGGGAGAGAATATTATGATTCATTTCAAATCTAATGGCTTAGGTTGAGAAATGTTAATAAATTTAGTCAAAGGTACATAGTGTATTCTTAAAATTTCGATTATGATTACGGAATTCCTTTTCACAATTCGAATTTTGAGAACATAGCAAATAATACATTGTGCATCGTGTCCCATACGCTTCGGGTATAGGATCGATTGAAAATGCTTTAATGTTTGACCATTCTAAAATTTTCCAAATGTCTAACGCATTTAGAGGGAAAAAGGGACTATAATCGGTTTTGACTAAAATAATTAAACAACTATCAAAGGACAATCCAAAGTTCGACGAGGATTGGTTGCTTGTGAGTAGTTGGAAGCATGATATTAATGGACCATATTGACATTATGATGAATAGAAAAGACTCTATTACGAAATGAGTTGTCATATGGAAAATATGGAAGCGTGTCCATATTGGGAAGTAAATATTGAAAATCTATGACTAGATTAGAAACTTTTATGCAAGAGGATGTTCAAAGAAATATACTTTGAGTGAGAGACATCATATCTAAGGAATTGTCTTGTAACAATCTCTGTTAAAGGACTTTGTAATATCATTGGAAATAGTCTTTGTGACTTTGGTGCAGTGACATTACGAAAGAATTATTGCATAAAATGTTAGAATCTAGCATATTTTATAAGTAGCAAGAATTTGATATTCTTTCACTTATGGAAAAGGATTTGGAGTTGTGGAATTAGAATGATTGGAAATGTGTTCAATGTGATATATTTCACAAAGTAAGAACCATAGGTATACATTGTGTGCATGCTAGGAGCATGGGACAAGTGTAATAATTCAAGTAAGAAGTTGATTACCCGAAACGACAAATAATGAGTAATCGATATGGTGATAAATAAAAGGAGTTTTATTTATACTCAAAGTTTTGAGGCCATATAGGATTAATATTATTCTTGTGTTTCACTTTGCATGTTTTGACTTCCAGAATAATTGAGTTTATTAAGAATAATCGAATTATTCAAACGGGCCATAGTCGTTCATATGTTGGAAGTAGGTATGAATGAAGACTGTCATGAATTGGTGTGTGGATTGTCTAAAAGAGTATTAGACATAAGCAAATGTTTGCTGCAACATTCATGAGTGCTTATGAATATGAATTTGAGCATTGGATTAAACCTACGCTCGCTTGGATCACTCTCTGAATTGTATCACGAGTGATTGGTGAGACGATAACATCTTATATTCTTGAAACCGAGATGTGTGAGTTGTATCTTTCAAATCCGTTGCACATTGATAATATGTAAACGCACTAGTAACTTGGTGTTATAAAACATATTGTTGTGTGTGATTTGGTTAGTAAGTGCAAGCAAGCATTGTATCAAAGTTTATCCATTCCTTTTATCCAAAGAAGGATAAAAGTGATACCTTTTGGGCCCCTCGATGGTTTAGTGATGACAAACGTAAATGGTCGACCGGCCTAGGGCTAATTTGATTTGTTCAATTAGTCAGTCGTCATAAATAGGAAATCGAGAAATAGTACAAAGAGAATGATTAGAAATCATGTCTCATACGATATCTAGAATGGAGGAATATATGATCCCTTATCTAAGGACACACGTATCTGATAGGATCAGAGTTGACAGCGGCTTTGGAAAGCTATGATTGAAGATCAGGATCTGAAGTCATATGCAGAATAGTTATTAGACTTATCCAAGTGGGAGACTGTTGGATTAGTGTCTAAGTCCATAACTATTTTGGTATGTACTTGACCCGATGGTACATGGTCCTTTTGGGTTGCCTTCACCAAAGCAACTTGATAGGAGGAGTTATGGAGAGAAAGGATTAAATTTGATTTAATAATATATTATGAGAATAATATATTAGAGGAGAAATCATATTGTTTAATTAATATTAGTCAATAATTAATTGGTAATTAGTTTTGTGACTAAAAGAGATTAATTAAACTTAAGGGACTGAAATTGTAATTATAAGATAATTATAATTTGGGCCATGGATTGCCTTATATTAAGGGGTGGACGAATTCTATGGGGGAAGCCCATATGAAATCGTCCAAGGCTTAAGGAAAGGGCTCCATGGGTTTCTTAGGGCTTAAGCATCCAAATTAGGGTTTCCTTGTTAGATAACCCTAATAGGCCAAATATATAAAGACCCCTTAAGGCTAAAAAACGTGGCTAAGCTTTGTGTTAGGATTTCACATGGTTTTTGGTGGCTTCCAACCTCTGTCCTCTTCATCCTCTTGCTTATGGTGTTTGTGAACCATTAGAGGAGTGACACTTGTGACTCTAAGCCTTCCAAAGTTAATTCAAGGAGGAATTAGGATTGTTATTGCTACATAGCAATCAAGGTAATATGTTAAACCTAATTATATGTTAATATCGATTTCCATATGCTAGAATTAGGGTTTATAGTCTTGGATTCAAAGCATGTACAATAGAGAAACCTAGATCCAAGCTTTAGGGTTTGTATGAGCACATAGGATGTCTTATGACCAAAACCCATCACAATTGACTTTGCACCATCCATGACCTCATCCTCATGTGACTTAAGAATACCAACAAGTTATGATAGTTTGTATATTTTAGACTACTCATCTAATTTCACAGTTGACACTATTGATATCCATTCAGGACAAATTCCTTGTAGAAAAGACACTATCTCCTTGATTAATTGTCTTTTCAAATTTTACTTCATTAGTCTGCTTAAGAAGTGGTTAAACCTCTTTGAAACTTGATCCATGGACTCTTCAACCTTCTATTTAAAAGATCCAAACTCCAAAAACATGTAAAGTTTGCATAGAGTGAGTTTGATTTGCATAGATCAGAATGAATCTCATTGTCCAAAATTTGTTTCCCGATTTCCAATTTGTGATGACATTATAAGACTTATAATTAAACTCATCAGTTTAGTCCTAATTGGGCCCAACATTATATCTCAACATCAAATCACCGAGAGGGAAAAAGATATTGCCTTTCCCATCAGAGAAAAAGGAAAGAATAAACTTTGAACCATATGCTTCTATCTTTTACTCACCAAATCACACATGACACTATGTTTTATAACATCAAGTTACTAGTGCATTTTCTCAGTACCAATGTACAATCAACTTATAGATTACAACTCATAGATCTCCATTTAAGACAATAAGATATTATCATCTCAAAATTACTCATGATATAATCCATGAAGTAATTCTATGAGCGTGTGTTTATCCAATACTAAAATCTCCACTTTCTAAGTACTCATAAACGTTAAAACAACACAATTGTTATGTCTAAACTCCTTAGAAAATCTACATTCCAATTAATTATAGTCTTCATTCACCACTGACTTCCTAAAGTATGAGCAACTATGGATCTTCGAATAATCAAATTATTCAGGAAGTAAAACATACAAAATGATACACAAGATTAAATAATTGAAAAATGCAGTAAAAAACTCATAAATAGTCTTTATTATTTAATCACCAAAATCAATAACATATATTATTTTATAAGTTTCAAACTAATCATCTAACTACTAAAACTATTGTCATCTATCAAACCAGTGCTTCTAGCATGTTGACTATATTTAACCCTACTCAGAGCCGTTGTGAGAGGATATGCGGGATTATCTTTTGATGAAATTCTCTTTATTATGAGATGACCTCCTTGAACTCTATGCCTGATATAATGGTACTTTTTGTCGATATCTTGATTTACTATGATCTCTTGGTTCTTTAGTGAGACCAACTGCTCCTTCATTATCGCAGAAAAGTTCCATTGGCTCCTAAATTGTCGGAACTACTTCGAGATCACCGATGTGTTCTTCAGCTAAACTGATTCCTTTGATGTGTCACTCACTACTAAATTCAAAAGAAGAATTAACCATCATATTCTTCTTGGAACATTTCTAAGTGACTACTCCTCTATTTAATAGAAACACCCAGCCAAATTGAGAACAAATATCGTGTATGACTGTATGAAAGCTGAAATCACTATACCCACTTACTATCAAAGTATCATTGACACCAAGGACTAGGATCTGATCCTTTTTCCTTTAAAGATGTTCTTTACTATTGTCCAATGAGCTCTGCTAGGATTTCCCTGAAATCGACTGAGCATGCTTAAAATAAAAGACACATCAGGGCGAGTACATGTCATAGCGTACATGATCGATCCTAGAGCCCACACATAATGGACTCGACTCATTTCCATTATCTCTTCATCTATACTAGGCTTTGAGTCATACTCAACTTGACATTACTCTAAATAGGTAACTCTCCTTTCTTGAAATTCTCCATACAAAAATGTTTTAGTACCTTATCCAGGCATGTACTTTGACAAAGACCAATTAGTATTTTCTTTATATCCCTTAAGATTTTTGATCCTAAGAATACATGTTGTCTCTCCAAGATCCTTCATAGCAAAAAACTTTCCAAGCCAAAACTTTACTTCTTGCAAAGTTGGAAGGTCGTTTCCTATAAGGCGTATGTCATTAACATACAATACTAAAAAGGTTACTATACTCCCACTAGCCTTGACACAAATACAAGACTCATGTTCCATCCTAGAGATACCAAATTATTTGACTTTACATTGGAATCAAACATTCCAACTACGAGACACTTGTTTCACTCCATAAATGGATTTCTCAAGCGTACACACTCTATTGGGAAACTTTTCATAATCAAAACCCTCTGGCTGACTCTTGTAAACATCTTCAACTACTTCCCATTAAGGAAAGAAGTTTTGACATCCATTTGCCATATTTCGTAATCATGAAAGGTAGCTATGCATGCATTATCTGATGTGTTTTGAGAAAAAAACATACAATTCTATGTGTGTATGCAAACCTAATTGAAGATCAACATTTTCTCTCATTGAACATACAATTATGAACAAAAAAGTATAAACCCTAAATCTATGGACAATAATCAAAAGTTACATAAGAAGGGTTATGATTCATACCTTGAAGATTTTTATTGTAAAGAATCTAGAATCCTTGCTTGAAAGACCTTTGGTAGCAAGCGCCACAAGTGTCGTACCTCTAATGGTTCACAAACAAACTCAAGCAACCAAGGAAAATTATAGAAAGAGAGTAATAGATGAGAATTTTTTCTCTTAGGTTCTTAGAGGAGTCATAGCCGAAATTTAACCCTAAGGTGAGTTTATATATTAGGAAGGTATTGGATAAGACAGGTGTATCCAAGATAACCCTAATCCCTTAAGTTCCTCCTTAAGGCATCCAAGGTACCCTTAGATCCCAAGGAAATCATAAAGATGCTCTGGATTTTGTTCCCCCTCTTTAGGGAGGTTCTAGAATTGCCCAATGCTCAACTATTGAACATTGTCACCTTTGGTCCATAAAATTTTAATTAATTCCTTTAATCCTAAAATCAATTCCAAATTAATCTCTGATTAAATATTAATTAAACAATATGATTTATAATTAATATATTATTTCCATAGTAAATTATTAAATCATGTATTTTGATTTCGAATTAATTTACTAACCAAGTAATCAATTAATAAATCAATCTTCTATCTTTAACAATCATCCTATTCAATTGCCAAGTTTGAAGGCAACCCAAAAGGACCGTGCTACTATCAATTTAAGTATATACCAATTATATTTATGGGCTTAGACACCTAATCCAACAGTCTCCCACTTGGATAAGTCTAATAACTATAACTGCCAATATAACTACTAAATTGATCAGGAAATTGTAGCTACCAAAAGCCGTTGTTGAACTCAGATCCAGTCAGTGACTTGTCCTTAGATAAGTGATCAAACATTCCTCCATTCTACAATATATCTGTGGACATGAGACGTGGATTATAATCAATGTCTTTGTCGATGATTTGTTTCCCGGTTATTGATTTATGATGACTGATATCAAACTACTAATTGAACACATCAATTCAGTCTAGGCTTGGCCAAGCGTTTTTGATGTCATCATCAAATCATCGAGGGGCCCACAAATATCAGTTTTCTCGTTAGAGCAAAAGGAACGGATAAAATTCGACTTATATTCTTGTACTAGTTACTCATCAAATTACACACAACAATATGTTTTATAACATCAAGTTATTGATGCATTTACGTATTATCAATGCACAATCGACTCGCAAACAACAACTCATATATCTCCGTCTCAAGAATATAAGATATTATCATCTCAAAATTACTAGTGATAAAATCCATGCAGTAATTCTTTGAGCATGGGTTCATCTAATACTTAAATCCCAATTTCAAAAGTACTCATGAATACCGCAACAAAACATTGCTATGTCTAACCCCTTTGACAATCTGCAATCTGATTCATGACAGTCTTAATTCACTACTTACTTTCAAAAATTATGATTGACTGTGGATGTTTGAATAATCCAATTATTTGGGAAGTAAAACATGCAAAATGAAATACAATAATAACCTAATTAAATATGGTCTCAAAAACTACTGAATATAAATAAAACACTTATTATTTAATCACTATATTAATTAGACTTTATTAATCTTATAATGTTTTGATTAATCAACCAAACACTTAAATTAAGCATCACTCATGCGATGTTATAAACATGCATACTATGTCTATCTATTGTCCTTCCTTTGTGAACAGATCAATTGGATATAATTCCAATGATGCTTACTTCATCGAGACTTAGCCAACGATGTCACAAAATACTCAATTGAAATTTGTTACTAAGACAATTTCATGGTGATGAAGTATCAAATTCAATGTAACTCCTTGAACAGTTTCATCACTTAAGGTTTCTAACTTACATGTAGATTTCAATAACCAACTCCCACTATGGAAATATTTCCATATTCCCATATGACCATCAATTTCAAACAAGAGTCACCTCCATTCAGAATTATGTAAATATGGCCCGTCCAAATTAATACTATACTTCTAATTGTCCATAAGCAACCAATCTTTTGGTAATCCTCAGATTGTTCTTGATGGTTGTTTAACAACTTCCATCACATCTTATTTTAGTCCTTTTCCCTTTCAATGCCCTATAGCATATGTAATCAATCCTATATCTGAAGTGTATGGGACTTGATTCACAATGTATTATATGAAGACCTGATATTTGTTCAGTCTCTTGCTATAATATTTCCATATATCAAATTTCCTATGTTGAAACATTTCAACATGATATTCATATATGTCCAAGACCAAGTTTTATTAAATCCTTCAATCTAAAATTTTAGATTTGAAATGAAGTATAATTGTCATGTCCCCTAAATCCTTTTGTAGCGAAACAATTCCCATACTTTGCAATTTTGAAAATTTGAAAACTTTGTTTCCTATAAATAGTATTTCCAACTTGCAACACTAAGAATAACAATTATACTCTTGCTAACATAACACTTATGCACCCACTAGCATAACAATTATGCACCTAATATCTTTTACATGTATCCAAAAATTAACTGGACTTCTAGAAATCAATACTTTTTGACTTTGTTACTAAAGTGCAGATTTTTGATACGTACTGCTTCAATAAGTCTTCAACTAGACTTCTCAAGCTCATACACCTTCATTAGATAACATATGTGTGTGTTTAAACCATTTCAGAACTTATACCTATAAGTCCTTAACATTCAAACTATTTATTTCCATTTCTCACTATTCGAACTATAAATATGGATGCCGTAATCATATTGTGAATTTAAGAACACAATTATAACAACCGCTAACCTTAATTATATTAATCAAATTTAAAATCTACTAGCGAAAGTTTTTTTGTCATAATCATATTCATGAATTAGAGCGAAACCTTTTTCCACCTATATTTTATGGTGTATGCATTCCTATCCGTGTGAATTTATCAATTCAAACCAACAAGCATAAGATAAGGTTGATTACAAAACCAAAATCAATTTTAGGTTTTTCTTTCGTGGACTAAACTTGCTTGTTCTTAATTTCTTGCCGTCCAGTAGCACAACGGCCTACCATTGCTTCCGTGTTGTTAAGCAGCTCACCTATGTTGTCCACTGTACTATCACTAACCAAGGTGCTCTGTCTTTTGTAGTCGAATGAGAATCATAGAGTTCATAAGCATTGACAACACAATAGGAAAGTGGATAGAAATAAGAATGTATTAACTAAACATGATAGGTTATCAACCTTAAGTTGCGTGCTAGTGATAAGTAAAACGTTTATTCTTGATTGACTCCTGAAAATGTTCAAAATCAAAAAGACTCTCACAAACTTTTTGATACGTAAAATTTCTTTTGAGGAACATTCATTAACAAACAAAAACAAATATTCGAAAGTTAGTGTGGATTTCGACAAGAAAAACACTTAATTAATTTGTTCTTAGTTTATCCCTTTGTTTTAACCAAAACATCACAACTACTAATTCCAAATGTGCTAGAGTAAGAAAACATTTCTACTCCACATTTCATGAGATGTTAAAAAACTACATAGTTTGAAATAAGCTTTAAGATACGATTTATAGTTACAAGAGTATGACTCTAAGAATTGATTGGAAACGAAGTATGATTCACCTCTCGATTAAACCGTTTCACCAATATCCGATTTCTCTTCTTAGTCAAAACAATTTCACTAAGATATTCTTCAAGGATCAATTTGTGTGTAACGAACCAAAATACGACCCAATAATTTTTGTTTTAATATTACTAAAAATCACTTCATCGAATGTCATATATAATGAAAACCATGGAATGAATAACTCAAAAGTCATAATAACTTTGTCAAAACAAAATCGTATCAATCATATCAAAATATCTGAATAAAACTCCCAGGATAAAACTGAAGATGTGGTGTGTATGATGCCATCAACCTGAGCTCTCATCCTTGCTAGCGAAAGTACCTGAAATCAAAACTGAAACTGTAAGCACAAAGCTTAAAGAGCTCCCCCAAACTACAACATATCAAACAATAACAAATAAACAACTATTGGGCCATGCCCACTGCATCAGACTGAAGTCCGGAAACCACATTGGACCAAAGTCCGGAACTAACCAGGGCTTTGCCCTCTGCATCTAAACAAAGTCTGGAAACTGCATCGGACCGAAGTCCGGAACTGACTGGCACCTTGTCCCCTGCATCGGAGTAAAGTCCGGAACTAGCTGCATCGGACCAAAGTTCGGAATTGACTGAACATAGCATATCATAATCATAACTACCAGCATAAACACATATACTGCATACTGCATCGGACCGAAGTCTAGAACACATAACACAAAGACATGGTTGAATCACAAACACATCAAGCACACTAAACTACTGCATCAGACCAAAGTCCGAAACTACTGCTAATTAAACGGGTTGGCCTTATGGCCGTAGACCCGTTCCTACTGGAATGAAAACTCACTTCATAACGCTGGCTGCTGAGATGATAACTCTAAAACTAGCTGACTGTTGCTCCGGAACTGTCCGACTACAAATCCTAAAAACAGTAGATCAGGTACTGATAAATGCCCTTAGGGTAAAATGAGTATTTTACCCCTAGTCAAAGTCAGCTTTCAGCTGACCTGACTCGCCGAGTCAGGGTGTAGACTCGTCGAGTCCCTCCATCAATAGATCTGACTCTAACTCACCGATTCCCTTCCCCACTCACTGACTCACCCTAAACTCTCAAATCAGAGAAAACCGGGGACTCGCAACTCGACTCGTCGAGTCTGAAGAACAACTCGCAAAGTCCCACGCATGTCATTACTATACAGTTGCTTTTGCTTGATTCCAGTGCATCCAATACATAGATCTGGGTTCCTAGGACTGATTTCACATGTAAAGTTTCTAACTTTACATTCATGCAAGCACATAAGAAGCTAAAATGCCCAATAAGAAGTTAAAAAATGAGTTCTATTTTTGGAATGGGTGTTTAGCTTAATAAAGGTGGCAACCTTGAGCTCAAGGAGTCCAGAAATGCTTAGATCTGAAATCCATTCATCTTAGGTTCCCATAAAACAACCTCTATGTCTAGAAAATGGTAAAAGAAGCAACATTAGAAAGCTTTGAAGAAGATCTATATGATGACAAGCCAAAATTCGAGCTTTATACCTTACTGGAGGCTAGAATGACACAAGAAACTCAGATCTCCTTTTCTCCTCTTGAGAACCTCTCTTCTTTCTTCTTCTTCTAACTTCAAAATGCACCAAAAATCCTTCACAAGATGAGAAATACTCCAAAAAGATTAAAGGGAGGCTAGGGTTTGGTAAAGGATGCTCTTAGGGTGATGGAGGCTGATTTGGGGTGCATAAATGTGTTTAAATAGGGTGTAAACCCTTGAAATTAGGGCTTCATCTAGACAGGCAGACTCGCCGAGTCCCAACATATAGACTCATTGAGTAGCTAACTGAAATTGCGTGATCATCCCGTCTCTACTCGACGAGTCGGGCTACAGACTCGTCGAGTACCCCTGAAGAAATGAAAATACTTTATTTAAATTACATACCAGAAATGGGGTGTTACAACTCGCCCCCACTTATCTGAGACTTCGTCCTCGAAGTCTGCTGCTGCTAAATCTAAAAATAACTCTTGATAATGCTCCCTCATCTCCCCCTCAGTCTTCCACGTCCACTCTGAACCCTTTCGGTGCTGCCACTGCACCTTCGCTAACTGAACCACCTTGTTCCTCAAGGTCTTCGTCTTCCGATCTAAGATCGCAAATGGTCTCTCGATATAATTCATGCTGCTATCAACCTGCATATCCTCCAAGGGTACAACTGCTAACTCATCCACAAAACACTTCCTCAACTGAGAAACATGGAAAGTGTTGTGGATCTAGCTAAGCTTTGCCAGAAGATCCAACCGATAAGCAACTCGACCCACCAGGAAGAAAACCCTAAAAGGACCAACGAACCTAGGGCCCAGGTTGTCCCTCTTCCAAAACCCGATAACACCCTTTTAGGGTGATACCTTCAAAAGGACCATATCGCTCACCTGAAACTCCGTGTCTGAACGCCTGCTGTCGGCCTAAGTCTTTTGCTGACTCTGTGCAGTCTTCAGTCTGCTACGAACCTACTGGATCAGCTCTGTGGTCTTGATCACCACCTCGCTTCTCCTGATGACTTGCTGACCGACCTCGCCCCAACAAATCGGGTTCCTACACTTCCTCCTGTAGAGCATCTCGAAAGGAGGGCGGTCAATACTAGCATGATAACTGTTGTTATATGAAAATTCCACTAGTGGAAGATACGTATGCCAACTACCACCGAAATCTAGGAAACATGCCCGAAGCATTTCCTCGAGAGTCTGAATCGTCCTCTCGCTCTGCCCATCCATCTGAGTGTGGAAAGCGGTGCTAAAATGAAGACGAGTCCCCATCTCTTCATGAAAACGCTTCCAAAACTTGGAAGTGAATCGGACATCTCGATATGGTACTACTGATACAGGCACTCCATGTCGTGCTACTACCTCGCGCACATAAATATCGGCTAGCTTCTCAGCTGATATACTCACCTGGATCGGTATTAAATGCGCACTCTTGGTCAGCCAATCCACCACAACCCAAATCGAATCAACTCCACGTGCAGTTCTGGGAAGCTTAGTGATGAAATCCATAGTGATATCCTCCCATTTCCACACAGGAATGTATAATGGGTGCATCTTTCCGTGAGGCCTCTGGTGCTCTGCCTTGACCTTCCTACAGGCCAGGCATCTCTCCATGTACCAGGCTACGTCCCGCTTCATGCAGGGCCACCAATAATCTGGTCAAAGATCTCTATACATCTTAGTCGCCCCTGGGTGGATGGAGAATCGAGAATTATGAGCCTCGTCCATCAACACCTTCCATACTCCGCCCCAGTATGGAACCCATACTCTCCCATGAAGGGTCAACAATCCTCGACTATCATAATCAAAGGAAGCCACTCGACCCACAATCCTCTCACACTTCTGCGTCTCCTCCTTTAGGCCCTCAACCCAAGCTTCCTTAATTCGCTCCAACAAGGGAGTAATCACAGTCATCCTCAAACGAATATCCCTGATCAGGGCTGCAACCGCCTTGCAGCTCAGGACGTCGACCACTACATTGGCCTTACCTGGATGATAAAGGATCTCGCAATCATAATCCTTTACCACGTCTAACCATCTGTGCTGCGTCATGTTCAAATTCGACTGATCCATGACATACCTCAAACTTTTGTGATCTGTGTAAATGGTACAACGGACCCCATAGAGGTAATGTCTCCAAATCTTGAGGGCAAACACCACTGCCCCCGGCTCTAAATCGTGCGTCGGATATTTAGCCTCATGCGACTTCAACTGTCTAGAGGCATAAGCTATCACATGCCCTTGTTGCATCAACACTACTCCTATCCCTGTGATCGAAGCATCACAATAGACTACGAAGTCATCCACTGTCTGAGGGTAAGAATCGATGCCTCACACATTCGCTGTCTGAGGGTCTCAAATGTTGCCTGCTGCTCAGGCCCTAACGAAACACTACCAACTTCCTAGTTAGTCGAGTGAGCGGAACTGCTATCTTGGAGAAATCTTGAATGAATCTCCGACAGTACACTGCCAAACCTAGGAAGCTCCGAATCTCAGATGAAGACCTCGGGACCTCCCACTGCATCACAGCCTCTATCTTGGTCGGATCTACTAGTATACCCTTCTGGTTGATGAAGTGCCCAAGGAACCGCACTTCGCGCAACTAGAACTCACACCTGGAGAACTTCGCGAAAAGTCTCTCCCTCCTCAAGGTCTCTAGCACCTCCCTTAGGTGCTCCTCGTGTTGCTCCTAAGTCTTAGAATAGACCAAGATGTCATTGATAAACACTATCGAAAACTGATCCAATATCGTTCGGCATACGCGATTCATGAGATCCACGAAAACGGCCGGAGCATTGGTGAGCCCAAATGGCATTACCACAAACTCCAAATGACCATAGCAGGTCCTAAAAGCAGTCTTCTACACTTCCTCACCCCTGACCCGCATCTGATGATACCTGGAGCACATATAAATCTTTGAGAACCAATACGCTCCCTGAAGGTGATCAAATAGGTCGTCTATCCTCGGAAGTGGGTAACGATTATTCACCGTCACCTTATTCGACTCCCGGTAGTCTATGCATATATGGTGCGAACCGTCCTTCTTCTTTACAAACAGGATCGGGGATCCACAAGGTGAACTACTCGGCCTAATAAAACCCTTGTCTAGCAGCTCCTGCGGCTGCGAAGATAACTGTTTCATCTCTAAAGGAGCCAACTGATATGGTGCCTTGGCTATCGGAGCTGCACCAGGAACCAGATCAATCCTGAACTCAACCTGTCTCTCCGGAGATATCCCAGGAAAATCCTTCAGGAATACGTTCGGGTAGTCTTGTACTACCGGTACATCATCAACTGTCACCTTGCCCTTCTCCCGGGCATCTAAAATATAGGCGACGAACCCCGCGCGACCCTGCTTGAACTAGCGCCTCACTCTCACTGCTGAATAAAGAATCGGTCCGTGTTGCGGCCTCTCGCCCTGAATTACTAACTCTCCCCCACTGGGAGTGTGGACCCTCACTAATTGCAGCTCACGATCAATCACTGCCTGATTGGGGCTCAACCAATCCATGCCTACTATAACATTGTTCTCTCGCAGAGGAATAGGAACCAGGTCTACCGAAAACTGCTCATCAAATAACCGAAGCGAACACCCCTCATGCATTCTCGTGACCCTGACGGTCCTATCATCAGCTATCTTGACCTCAAGTGGACAATCCAGCTCCCCCGTAGCTCTGCTAAACCTCTTGCTAAGCGCAAGCGAAGCAAATGATCGGGTAGCCCCCGAATCAAACAAGACTGTAGCTGAAATTCCGTTCACTAAGAATGAACCTATATAAAACACATAACCATAAGAAAAAAATCATAACAATAGAAAGATGAAAGGAAAATACATACCTGTCACCACATCAACAGTCGCTCGCGCCTCCTCTGCCATCATCTAAAAATCTCTACTCTTTGCCATTGGCGCCTCACTCCGGCCGTGACGGTCTTCTGTAATCCTCAATGTTGCAGGGGCAGGTGCTACCACCTTCCCTGCTGCTGACAAACATGGCCACTGGGCCTTTTTATGTCCTCGCTGATTGCAATGGAAGCAAATCAGATAAGATGCGGTCGTGGTGGTGGTAGTAGCAGTACAATCTCTGCTCATATGCCAGGTCCGGCCACACTTGTAGCAACCAGGACTCCCTGCTTTGCACACCGCATTGTGTAATCTCCCACACTTGCCACACCAACTATGACCCTATTGTCCTCTAGATTTGTGATCTAATACCTTACGCTTTTTTCACAAACTCCCAGTTCTAGGTACTGCCTTTTGATTCTTCTTCTTATCCATCTCTAAATTAGTCTCTCTCTCTCTCTCTCTCTCTCTCTCTCTCTCTCTCTCTCTCTATCGGCCTAGCAATCATGTCATCCAACGTTTTACAATTGGACCGACTCACAAAATACCGGATATCACTCTACAAAATCTCATGATAACGATCGTTCTTCATTTCCTTGTCAGCTGCATACTGAGGAACAAGCAGAGCTCTCTCCCTAAACTTGGCAGTAATCTCCGCCACTATCTCTGTAGTCTGAGTAAGATCCTAAAACTCCCTGGCTAACTGTTGCACCTCAATAACTGGGGCAAACTCGGCTCTGAACCTGGTATTAAAATCAGCCCAAGTCATCACATCAACGGCTGCGTCATCCATAATGACATGTCCAATCTCCTCCCACCAATCTCGTGCCCTGTCCTTCAGAAAACAGGATGCTAGTCTGACCTTGTCCCCCTCGGGACATCTGTTGGTGCGAAATGCATTAGCGACATCTGCCAACCATCTGGTACTCGCAATGGGGTCCCATCCCCATGATAGTCAGGAGCTCCACAAGCTCTAAACTCCCTACAAGTGAGTGTGCGCGACCCCATCATGGTTGCCACCTCAGCACGGAATGTGCTCAACCTCTCATCCATCAGCTCCAAAATACCCTCCTTGATCCAACCAAAGATCATAAGAGTCTGCTCAAGTATGATACGAGTAATCTATGAAGAGAAAAACTCCCTCGTCTGCTCATCCAAATGCTCTGCCCCCGAGCCTGATCCAGATCCCTCACCAGCACCTGAACTACCGCATACTGGTATAGGGCATAAAACCACCATCAATTCAAACGTTAGAAACACTGATATATCTCGAGGGATCGCTACTACTAAAGGTGTCATGGTCTCGCCTTGGCCTTCCATGACTCAAGTACGGATCCTCTGCTTTCAGTAGTACGGGCCCATACTATCTTCCACATCTATTTGTACTTTCCTCAAGAATTACCTTGACTCCACCAAGTCACTACTACTGCTACTGATCTCTGCTACTCTCATCCTAGGCTTACCCTAGGGAAATCTCCGACCCAAACTAGTCCTCAGCTGGTGAAGGCCTCCTTGTAATGCCAATTAGCCATCACCTGAATATCATCACATGTGACGAGGCTCAGATAATCCTTAGAGTAAAAGACTCGTCCCCACAATGGTTAGATGCAAATGAGAGCTGTGTAATAGAGCCAAATCCAACACTCTGAGATTATTCAACCATGATCACATGTGACGCGACGTATTCATTTAATGGCTAACCCCCATCACTCAGAGTCCCATAAGAAACAAAGAAAGCATCATTCGAACAGAGGAACAACTCAAGCAAATCGATTCTCACAACGAGAAACTGTACTAGCATACAATGCTAAACTCACATTATCAGGCATAACCTAAACAGACTATCATATTACCGTCTACTCAATACTAGCATGCAATTCTCATAAAGCTAAAACACATATAGCAGGCACATAAGGCATCATCCCTAGATCCTTAGTCCTATTCTAGCATGCTGTTCTACTGAAACTGAACTGATAATCATAACATAAACTTGTATGAGTAATTTGGCAGTACTTCCTTGAGCTCAGCTGATCGCATGCACCACACCCTTTTCTCGTATTAAAAAACTCTTTTCTTTTTATGTTTCTTTTTCAAAAAATATTTCGAAAACATTTTTCTTTTGAAAATCTTTTTACCATTTCCTTAGTATGAGTTCAGTCACACCCGTAAGTGTGCCTGAATCCCTCAAACCAAGGCTTTGATACCAACCTGTAACGACCCGAAATACGAACCAAAAATTTTTGTTTTAAGATTACTAAAAATCACATAATCAAATGTCATATATAACAAAAACCATGGAATGAATAACTCAAAAGTCATAATAAATGTGTCAAAACAAAACTGTATCAATCATACCAAAAAATATAAATAAAACTCCCAGGATAGAACTGAAGTTGTGATGTGTGCAATACATCAACCCGAGCTCTTCCCCTTGCTGGCGGAAGTACCTGAAACTAAAACTGAAACTGTAAGCATAAAGCTTAGTGAGCTCCCCCAAACTACCATATATCAAACAATAAAAAATAAACAACTATTGGGCCATGCCCACTGCATCGGACCGAAGTCCGGAAACTGCATCGGATCGAAGTTTGGAACTAACCAGGGCCTTTCCCTCTGCGTCGGACTGAACTTCGAAAACTACATCGGACCGACGTATGGAATTGACTGGGACCTTGTCCCCTGCATCGGACTAAAGTCCGAAACTAGATGCATCAGACTGAAGTCTGTAACTGACTGAATATAGCATAGCATAATCATAACTACTAGCATAAACACATATACTACATACTGCATCAGCCAGAAGTAAGGATAACATAACACAATGACATGCTTGAATCACAAAGACATCAAGCACAATGAACTACTGCATCAGACCGAAGTTCGGAACTACTGCTAATTAAACGGGCCAACATTGTGCCCGTAGAACCGTTCCTATTGGAAGGAAAACTCACCTCATAATGTTGGTTGCTGAGATGCCAACTCTAAAACTGGTTGACTGCTACTCCGGAACTGTATGACTACAAATTCCAAAAACACTAGATCAGGCACTGATAAATTCCCTTAGGCTAAAATGACTATTTTAGCCCTGGTCAAAGTCAACTTTCAGTTGACAGGACTTGCCAAGTTAGGGCGTAGACTTACCGAGTCCCTCCACCACTAGATCTGACTCTAACTCACCGAGTCCCTTCCCCACTAACTGATTCACCCTAAACTCTCAAATCATGGAAAAACGAGGACTCGCGACTCGACTCGTCCAGTCTGAAGAACAACTCGCCGAGTCTCAAGCATGTGATTACTATACAGTCGATTTTGCTTGATTCCAGTGCATCCAATAAATAGATCTGGTTTCCTAGGACTGATTTCACATGTAAAGTTTCTAACTTTACGTTCATGCAAAAACATAAGAAGCTAAAATGCCCATTAAGAAGCTAAAAGAGGAGATCTAGGTTTGTAATGGGTGTTTCGCTCAATAAAGGTGGCAACCTTGAGCTCAAGGAGTCCAGAAATGCTTAGATCTGAAACCCATTCATCTTAACTTCCCATAAAACAACCTCCATGTCTAGAAAATGGAAAAAGAAGCAACACTAGAAAGCTTTTATGAAGATCTATATGATGACAAGCCAAAATTCATGCATTATACCTTAATGGATGCTGGAATGACACAAGAAACTCAGATCTCCTTTGCTCCTCTTGAGAACCTCTCTTCTCTCTTCTTCTTCTAACTTCAAAATGCACCAAAAATCCTTCACAAGATGAGAAATACTCCAAAAAGCTTAAAGGGAGGCTAGGGTTTGGTAAAGGACGCTCTAAGGTTGATGGAGGCTGGTTTGGGGCGCATAAATTTGTTTAAATAGGGTGCAAACCCTTGAAAGTAGGGCTTCATCTAGACAGGCAGACTCGCCGAGTCCCAACATATGGACTCATTGAGTAGCCAACTTAAATTGTGTGATCATCCCGTCTCTACTCGAGGATTCTGGCTACAAAATCATCGAGTACCGCTTAAGAAATAAAAATACTTAATTTAAATTACATACCATACATGGGGCATTACATTGTGACATCGTTCCAGAATCATTAAGACGATCATAAAACACGATGCTAAAGTACTCTCATTTCCTTTCTGTAAGGTCCTGAAACGGATCTTACCAGCGATCAAACAGTCAACACAATCAATAACAACAAGAACAGAGGAGAAACATAAATCTAAATAAGCTTGCACATGCTTCTATTAGTAAAAACATCTGGTACAACTTGTGGAATAGCAGCTGAAAACTCTGTGGCATCAACAACCATAAAATGACCTAACTAGCATCTATATATAGTGGAACTGGGCCGACCTTGGGTTTATGTCTGTAAATAGGTTTACGGCTGTAAACTCATAGCCTGGTCGTAAACACCTTGACAAGCTACCAAAACTGCATAATGACACAAAAAAACCTATTACAACGAAAGCCTAGACCAAACCATTAATTAGACCCTTCAATCTCCCCCTTGGTTTGGTGCTAGCTTGAAGTTAATCTTGGTCAACAATCATCACATCTTCCTACCCTATTGTCCCATTCCACATGCACTTGTTCATTATCTCAGCAACCATGGAGGTGTATTCTTTCATGGCTGACTCAAATATCTCCTCAACAACTTTAATCTGATAAAGGCTTAGATGATGAATGTCCCATTTCCTAAACTGGAACAAATCCCTTCTATCACACAGACGGATGCATCCCTCCTTTAGTTTGATAATAACAGATGTTGTGGTTTCATCAAATAGCCACTAAAGCATAGAGCTTAGGGATCCATCCGGGTAACTTTGAAGCACGTGAATTTGTTTGACCTGATTTGTTGCAGGCCACATCACCACCTGAAGTGGATTACTAGTTTTGGGATCAATGACGTCAGGATAATGCTTTATTATAGATTCAACAACCTTTATAGATGGAAAACCCTTCTTCACTTGATCTTCACGAAAGTGTTTGAACTTAGTTGCTTGTTGATTATCTGACGGGTTTGAAAAAGGAGATTGGGACAACTCTAAAAGATCCACTCTGGTCCAAGAATTAAAATTGTGGCAATCTTTGTAGAGCTCTGTGTTGCTACTCTTTCTCCGCAAAATCCACATATTTAGGGTTTCATAAAAACCCTAAGAGATGATTCCTGATCGATCACCATACGTGTATCTAAACATTACGGCCTCGAGATCTGTAACAGTGATTGTGGATTGATTCCCTGGTGCGTTTTTGTCGGAACTCCTCTTGAACAACAATTGTCCCTTCTCAGCAGCTTTGGATTGTCTCTCACAAATAATATCTGCAACATGTGGAGCATGAGCATGCTCTTCTTCAAAACGGTCTACAACCCATGAAGTTTGAGCAGTTGGCACAACAATAGGATGAGCCTGAGAATGAAGATTGATTCTATACTCTTCTGCAGATGTTTTATACTTTGCACCGAGATCTTTTTCAATCTTCTTCTTCAGATCAAAATAACAGGAGGTCAGAAGATTGAACTAAGCGTGGAGCTCAGAGATTTTCTTGGTCTTTGTTGCCCTATCTTCTTGAAGATCAGAAACTTGAATCTTCAAATTTGTATTCTCACTCAAAAGAGCTTCAACTCGAATGCTGAACTCAATATTTTTATGATCCAACACATTCACTCTCCTCTAAAGCTCATCTATCACAAAATCATATTCTCTTGAATGACCTTCTCTAAAAGCAATTCCTTTGGCTTTAGAAGAAGGTGCAACAGTATGCTCCTGAGCAAGATGTAAGGCCAAACGCATACAGACCTCATCAAGATCTGCCCTTGGAGGAGAAAATCCTGGTGGAGCAGAAGAACCACCGACTTCAAAAATAGTGCTAGGGCCTTCACGTAAAGGTTTTATAGATACAATAGCAAGAGTAGTCGTTGGCATAATTGGCAAGCTATGTGTCAGGCTAGAATCCATAGGCCCAAACCTAGGATCACATCTTCTTCTTTTGGATATAGGCTGCAAGGTCTGGTCTGTTGAGCGATCACTCTAAAGTGGTTCAGATGTAGGCGAGGCGCTGTCAAGGGGAGGAATCCTTGACACTGTCACCATAGGATTCGCAGAACCAACCACTTGCTCTTTAGAAATGGGTGTTGAGTCAATAACATCTTCAGTTTCCCTTATCTCCATTGTTGGGAGAGCAACATCACTAATATTATCCAGCATAGTGTTGAGGTTGACATTTGACAAGAAGTCATCATTGCATCCAAAATTTGTAGGAATTTCATCTCGATCAACACCAGTAAGATCAAGGTCTTCATATTGATCAGTCTCAGTCGATTGTAGTCGTTTTCAATTCTCACTGATCTCAGGTCATGCTCCTCGGCTACAACCACATTAGCAGCAGCTGTCTCCTCCCCTTCTTGAGCCAAAACAGTAATCACATCTCCTTCCTAGATCACCTTTTCTGACGAAGTGTATTCTGAAGATATTTTAACAAAGGATCCGTGAGACTCGGATGCCTTATTCGGCTTAGCAAATCGTCCAAATTTGACTAATGGGTAAAGTCCTTGAAAACTAACCTTTCCTTTGCGATTTTGTATAATTAGCCCAATAGTGTGTGGGCCTAAGGACTTCATGTCAAGCGTATCACCCTCCTTTATCATGTCTGGGAACTGTTTGTTTATGAAAAGCTGAATGAACCTAGGAAACATCAAGAAGGTATCCCGAGTGATGGCCTTGATGTTGACCAAAATTCATCTAGAATAAACCTTTAAAAATTGAAACCAATTCCCGCAGCGAGAGAAACTATAGCTCTGATGTTTCTCAGTGATATTTCATCTGCACCAGATCTCCTGCCGGAGATGCAGCTCACGAACACATGACCTAGAAATCTCTAGTAGGGTGGCATAAGCTTTTTCATCGTAGTTGGAGAATCGCCCTCATACCCAATCTTCCTCAAAATCTTCTAAGCGTCTTCAGTACCGATTTCGGTGGGAAAGCTTGGAAGGTCATTGATCAATAATGTTTCTCTGATGAACTGCTCATTGATCACAATTTTGCATCCTTGAACAATTGCGTCTACAGTCACAGCTCCATTGTCATCTCTCGTCATTTTGGCAGTCTGATAGAACTCTCGTATGATTTTCTGATAGACAATAGTGTTCATGGTGATGGCGGAGGCCAAATAGCATTCTCGTAGTCCATGAATTATTGATTTGAAATCTACATGAGCCACAGGAGGATCAACGAGAACCATTGCCAGATTTTGCTTGTCTACAAACTCTAATGCTACCATTTTATCTGCACTAAAACATACCAAGTAAGACAAGAGAGAAATTTGAGCAAGTAATATTTTGAATGATTAAATTTCGAGACCAAATATGAATTATTAACTTTTAAAATTAAACTTCAAGTCAAATGGAAGTTTACGGTCAACGGGGGTTTACGGCCGTAAACCCGTGACCGCAAGCCTATGACCGCAAACGTAGTTTATGGCCGTAAACTCTTCACAGGCGTAAGCTTGGGCCGTAAACCCTGACAAACCCTTTTTCGTCGATTTTAGGCTCAAAATTCATCGAATCTCAAATAAACACGTATCCTTGGTCGAAAACATGATACCTTCGAAGTGATCGGAACAATTTCAAAAAAAAAAAAAACGAGAAATTTTTTTCAGAGCGAGAGAGAGAAAGAAAGAGAGAGAGAGAGAGAGAGAGAAGGAGAGTTTGCAGCCGGAAATTGAAACGTGAAGGAGATTCCGGCTGTAAACTCCTTTTATACCCTTGATGTTTTTACCTGCTGACTACACACTGTAAGGTACACTCCAATATTTTCAAAAAATTTCAAAAACAAAACTTTTGAGGATTTAAAATTAAAATTAAAATAAAATAAAATAAAATAAAATAAAATTAATTTGCAAAAATTTAAAAATTAACGATTAAATTTTAACAATTAAATAAATAAATAAAACTAAAAATAAAATAAAAAATAAAAATAAAAATAAAATAGGACAAACAACCTATTCCACTTGTCGGTACCCTTATTTTCACGTCTTCGTCTGATCGATCGCTAGTATTGTGGTCCACTTAAGCACGAAACATTTGTGACAAAATTTGGACAATTTACAAATGACATGACATTTTTATCCCTTATTCTTAAATAAATTTCATTAGGACCATTTAACTGACTACAACCAGGGACATTGTTGTCCACTTAAATTGATCAACAAGATCTGCAGTCAATTTGTATGTGTTCAATTCTTAATTGTATTGGAACGTGTTTCCTGCTTCCTAATATGCTCCAGCCATCAAGGACTTCCAGAATACTCCTTACACTGGGTGAGTAGACAATTATTAAGAGAGAAAATAGATTTAGAATGCATATGCTATACATCCAGGTCAGATCTCTTCCAATCATGCAGAGGATGAAACATATGACTAACTGATGTTTTAGAGGGATTGAGAAGAGAATGTTGCAAATACTGTGTACCAGGTCGGATTAGAAGTCACGTACAGTAGACAATATGTGGCTAACAGATAGAAAGAATTGCATAGAGAAAAGTTGCAGGGAGATAGAATTGCATATGTTACAGTCCAGGTCGGATCTCTCGATCACACAGAGGAGGCAACATATGACTAACAGACAGAAAGCAAGAAAATAACCTTCTACAAACCTAGTTTATCGAAATTCCCCAGTCACCCCATGCAAAAACGGAATTAGGGACAGAATCCGCACATCTAGGAAAAGTTAATCCACAGTTCTAGATATAGGTTCTTTTAATGTGACCGGTAGATTCTCATGTATATCTCTCTGCTCAACCTATCCGAGCGTCATAAAGTCAGGCTAAATGGATCTAACTAGATCAATGTTTGTCAAGTCCTTGAATTCCTTAAGTTCAACTCTCCCTAGTCAACTCCATTTAAAATCTTTCGTGCTTACCACCACATCGAGCACAAAGCGTAGCCAATTCAATTTTGGTATGTTATGTAAATTCAGATTGCCAGTTATCACTTGATAATATCGTTTCCCGTCACAACACCTACAAACAAGTCTGTTAGCAACATTTTTAATTTTCTGGATTTTTATTGTTTTTGGATTTTTGGATTTTTATTGTTTTTGGGGTTTTGGATTATTTCTCCCCCTAAAATTGTGCATGGGTGAGAATGAAAATAAAAAAGGAAATAAGATGCGCAAATTTAAACTAACCTACCTACAAAAAAAAATTTAAAAATTAGAAAAATAAAGTAAAACTAAAAATAATTAAAAATAAAACAAAAAACCTAATCCTCAAAAAGAATCATTTTTAAAAATCCCACAAGCACATCGAATCGAGCTTTGTTAAAAGGCTTAGTGAATAGATCTGCCACATTATTAGCAGTGGGAACTTGTTCCAACCGGATGAGTGAACGTTCATAACAATCTATGATGAAATGAATTTTAATATCGATGTGCTTTGTTTGAGAATGTTGGACAAGATTTTTGGCAATTTGAATTGCAGTCTCATTATCAAAGTAAATGGGGGTTTCTAAGTAATTCAAACCGTAGTCCAACAACTGATGTTCGATCTAGATACTTTGAGAACCACAAGTAGATGCAACAACGTATTCCGCCTCCGTTGTTGACGTTGAGACAATGTGTTGTTTCTTGCACTGCCACGACCCTAGTCTGTCACCAAGATATTGACACCCTCCTGAAGTAGATATCCTGTCAAGCTCAAAGGCTCCATAATTATTGTCAGCAAAAGCATATAAATCAAATTCAGAATTCTTCAGATACCAAAGACCAAACTTCGGGCTACCTTTGATATACTGAAAAATTCTTTTGACAACAATAAGATGTGAAACTTTAGGATTATCCTGATAACGAGCACATCGACAAACTGCAAACATTATGTATGGACGGCTTGTAGTAAGATACAACAACGATCCGATCATTGATGTAGAGAGTCTGATCTACAGAATCGCCATCAGTATCTGGAGTCAGAAGAGGTCTTTCAACCATTGACGTCGATGCAGATTTAGCGTCTTGAAACCCAAACTTCTCAAGAATATCCTCCACATACTTGGCTTGATGTAGCAGGATTCCAGTTCAATTTTTTTTGACCTGAAGCCCCAGAAACATGGTCATTTCCCCCAACGAACTCATCTCGAACTTCTTTTTCATAACACCTTCGAATTCCTTGCAAAGCTGCGGACTGGTTGACTTGAAAATAATTTCGTCAACATAAATTTGAACCAGAACCTGATCATTACCGACGTCGTTGATAAAAAAAGTTTGATTGATAGTGCCACAAGAGTATCCATGCTCGAGCAAGTGCTTTGTTAGAGTTGCATACCACACTCGAGGAGCTTGATGTAACCCATACAAATCCTTGTCCAACTTGTAGACATGATTTGAAACTTTGAGTCAACGAACCCAGGGGGATGATCAATGTAGATTTCTTCCTTCGCCTTGCCATACAAGAAGGCTGTCTTGATGTCCATTTGGTAAACAGTGAAGTTCATGTAAGAGGCATATGCAAGGAAGATACGAATAGCCTACAAGTGAGCTACTCGAGCATAAACCTCAATCTAATCAAGACCCTCGACTTGTCGAAACTTGCGAACCACCAATCTAGCTTTATTTTGCACTATAACCCCTGAATCATCCTGCTTGTTTTGATAGACCCATTGTGTCTCAAGAGACTTTTTGCTTTTTGGCAACTCAACCAACTTCCAAACCCTGAGTTTTTCAAATTGATGTAACCCTTCATGCATTGCATCTACCCAGCTGGGCTCATTCAGGGCCATTCAACATTCTTGGGCTCTATTTGAGAGATGAAGCAAGAGTAAATAAAGGCATTAACATCTCCATTCTGACTTCTGGTTTTAACACCTTCGCCCAAGTGACCAATAATGTTCTCGATCGGATGATCGCGTTGAATCCTTGAGGGTATCTCTTGGCTGATATCATTAAGCGAGACAGGAAGATTGTGAATATTGACACCTCCTTCATTTGCTGATTGAGCAGCTGCAGACGACTCTGCTACAAACTCATTTGAAATGTTTTCAGGAAAGAGTAGTTCCATAAAGGTTGAACCAGAGACAGATCCAGATGAGCTACCCGAAGAGACATTTATGAATTTGAAAAGCGATGTGTAATCAAACAACCAATCCGGACCCACTCGAGCATCCGTCTCATTTTCCTCCATCCAACGTACGTCATAAGATTCCACAACTTGCATTGTCTTCTTATTGTAGACCCTATAAGCGGTACGCGCAACATACCCTACAAAGTAACAATCATCAGCTTTGGCATTAAACTTCAGGTTGGTCTTTAGGTGAAGAAGGGTGCAAGGGCAGCCAAATTCACGAAAATGATTGACTGAAGGCTTGTGACCATATAGAATCTCATATGGGGTATTCATCTGAGCTTTGTCGATCAACACGCAATTCTGAATGTAGCAAGCAGTGTTAACTGCCTCAGCCCAAAATAAAACTAGCAGCTTGGAGTCACACAACATCATCCTTGCAACATCTTTTAAGGTTCAGTTTTTCCTCTCAGCAACACCATTTTGTTGAGGGGTGTGGGCGGAGCTGTATTGATGCATAATACCCTTTTTCTGTGCAAAAATGATCAAGAATAGAATTCTTGAACTCTGTTTGATTGTCGGTACGAAGTGCCTTCACCCGGTTGTTAGTTTGGTTCTCAATCAACATAATGAATTTCTTAATTAGATCAACAACTCCAGATTTGTTGGATACAAAGAAAACCCACGTAAAATGAGAGAAATCATCGATCACAACCAGACAATATGAATTTCTGTTAATACTGAGAATGTTGACTGGTCCAAACAGATCCATATGTAACAATTGAAGCACCTGACTGATTGACTTAACCTGTTTTGGTAGGTGTGGTTTTTTGTGATTCTTACCTTGGGCACATGGCACACACTTTTCAAAAGTTATCAAATCTTTAACAGGAAAATGACGGACCATCTTATTCTTCTCAAGACGATTCAAGTTCATGGAATTAGCATGACCGAGTCTTCGGTGCCACAACATTGCATTTTGTTTTGGGATCTTTGAAAAGAGGCACATAACTTGTTCTGGAAGATTGCTATTCATATCAATGATGAAAGCATTCCCATCCCTTTGAGATTTTACAATAATCAACTCTCCTGGGATGACAAATCCTGGCTTGAGAATCATGCATTCCTTATCAGTGAAATGTGTAGAATAGCCTTTGTCGCATATCTGAGACACGCTCAACAAAGTATGCTTCAATTTGTGGAGCAAAGTTGACATTCTCAAAACCTAACACCCCATTTGTGACGGTTCCTCTCTGAGTGATCTTGACACTTTCTCCACCCGCAAAGGAAATATACCCCCCATTAAAGGATTGAACGTTGTTATGTCCCTTCAAAATGTGCAGGTTTGTTTAGAATTGGGAACCCAGGTCATTACTTTCCTGGGTTGTCCCGATGCCTTTTCATATGTATCATTATTTACTAACTTTTCAGAGGATACAGATGATGGATTGGAGGTTATTTTGGGCAACCATTGATAATTAGGTTTCCTAACAGTCCCGGGTGGTTTTGAAATAGGATTTTTCTCAGTTTTTCTTGAGCACTTGGGTTTTCTACCAGAATTGGTTGAAGACACATGGCTTCTTCTTGACGAAACCGACCTTGGCTTAGCCATGTTCAGTTTTGGCAAACTGTTTGCGACTTTGTCATGAAAGACCCATTTATGTTTTTGAAAAACAGCCCATTTTCAACTACGATCGTCCTTCCAATCATCATTCCGAGAACGAGTTCCAGAGGCCTTTCTAGTTAAAGACCTTCATCTGAATTCGTTCTCTCCTCTTGGTGACTCAAAATGTACAATCATTCTATTAGGATAATTCCTAGCTATATGACGACCAATACCACAATTGAAACAAATTTGTTTGTTATTGTTAAAACCTATACTGCATTTTTCATATTTGTTTTCCATACCAACACCCTTCCTTTTCTCACAAGAACATGAACAATAATTAGGTTGTAAGACAAGCGAGGGTGCATCAGGTGGAGTGTAACAACCCGAAATTTCCGTATCATTTTACTGTAACTTCTTCGTAGTACAATTCGCGAAACCAATCGTCGTTTCCATTTCGATTTCCGATCTTCCGTTTAATTAAGTCATTGTTTAGTACACATTTAAAATGACTTAATGGGTGTCTTAATACATTTAGAAATCATTTTAGCACCCAACTTTAGTGATCGGAATATTTCTAGAAATTACCGTATCGGGTTACGGTAACTCAATCGGGTACGACCAAAAGCCTCGTCTAACGCCGGCATCGGGTAGAATTCCACCGTGTCCAAAACTTAAACACTATATAAACGTGTTTAAGACTTCATTTGAAGCCTTTGGCAAATTTTTCACTAAAACTCTTACAACCTCTCTCCTTAAGCTAGAATCAAGGTCCAAATCTCAAGTTTAAGGCTTCAAATCTTTAAGGTAACCTCCCTAGCATGTTATTCAGCATCTTTAACCTTCAAATTGATGAAATAATTGAGTTTTAGGTCCAAGAACATGAGTTTACGGCCAAGGAACAAGCTTGGGCTGTAAAGTCCATTAAATGGGGTTTTAAGCCCTTAAACTCCTTCCTAAACTCAATTGGACTTTAGATATGGCTATGGGACTTCAAGATTTGGACTCTAAACATTTAAAACATAGATTTTGAGCCATTTGAAGGAGTTTACGGCCAAGGAACATTCTTGGGCTGTAAACTCATATAATTAGGGTTTTGATGCCCTTAAACCCTTCCAAATCAGTTCTATGGCTTAGATATGAATTATAGGACCTTGGTTTTAGCATTTGGACACTTGAAACATGAATTTTATGGGACTCATGTGAGTTTACGGCCAATGAGAGTTCTTAGGCCATAAACTCCCCAAAATGTGACATAAATCCAATTCTAAGCTGTTAGAAAGCCATCAAACACCACCAAAAGCCTTGGAATAAATCAAGGGACCAACCAAAAATACTTTAAGGGCCTAAAACACATCATTTGTGGGATTTATAAGAGTTTACGGCCAACGCTTGTTCTTGGGCCGTAAACTCCAAAACTTTTGGTGTTAGAATGCAAACTAAACACCCCTAAGGCCTTTAGATGAATTTTAGAAGCCCTTCTGTACAAGTTTCAGGCCTTGAAACACTTTGTATGATCCTACATAAGAGTTTACGGCCATGAGGAGGGTCTCATGGGCCGTAAACTCCATAACACCCCTCAAATGTCCCATAAAACTCATGTAAGGTCTTGGAATAATTCTAGTAATCACATGTGATTTGTTTTAACAACATTAAACATCATTTTCATGAAGATTAAGGAGTTTACGGCCAGGAGCCTATACTGGGCCGTAAACTCCCATAAAATAATCAATTTTGATGATTTAAACTCATTCAAAGTGTTCCAAGGCAATTTAGATAATCCATTCTAGCAACCCCTATGTCCATTTGAGCCCATAAACCATCAAAACCACACCCATATGAATTTACGGCCGTAAACTCATGTATGTGTGTGTTCCATAGTAGTAAACTCATTTAAATGTATACTTATGGAGAGTAAACTCAAGTCGCAAGTCCCTAGTGCCATTACAAGTCCGAAGATGTCACCCGGGTCACTCCAAACGCTCGTTTTGAGGTGTTTAACCTCATTGGAGTGTAATGTTCCATATGATTAGTGAATGTATCTCTAATTGTATATATATATGGACATTATATCATTTTACATAGGGTCATCACAAGTAATCAAACCCCAAACCGACGTATAGCATTCAAAACCGACACGTTTCCGAGTCCGGTGAGTTCATACCCCTACCCTTTTTCACTGTTTTCACTGTTTTCAGGGGGGGAACACAAGCAAAGTACAAGGAAATTCTTGTACTCAAAACATGTTTTCAAATGTGTGTTTCATATTCTTATGCTTTTATAACTGATATTACAACTGATAACAGATTGAACATACAGATCACGTAACATATATTTGTGAAATAAGCCTTTAAACTAGTATGTTTTACATGTATTTCACAAATGGTTTTCCACATTTTATCAGTTAAAAGCACGACGTTAAAACATTTGAACATAATACCTGTACACTGTTTTGTCCTCGGTAACACTCCCCACACATATACGAGTGGAGGACTATCATATTATTACTAGTAAATTTGTTATTCCTGTATGATTGGAGACACGTCCTCGGAGAACACTCCACCCAGATTACGCGAGTGGAGGACTACACCCATAACCAAAATCTCTGGTATTTAGAGAGCGTGACTTGAGTGTATAGATCTATACGGGGCTGACTACCCCACACCTGGCTGCTAGCTACAGCCAAACCGAAATGGTTCAAGGGTGACGAAAGTCATAAGTATGTGGACGACTTATTGCCACATGTGGACTACTTATTGCCACAGGTTTCAGTCTATTGTATGGTTATGGAACTCGCAATTAGGATAACAGAGATTTACTTACAATAATAATGGATTACTTTATACATCGTTTACATCTTTGACATCTTTTACATCTTTTACATATGGTAACTAACATTCAGGAGGGTACAGGACTTTCCTGGGGAAAACATAGAACCTAATCACGATTACATCTTTTACATCTTTAACATCGTTTACATTTGATACATACATACAGGAAAGCATGGGGCTTTCCTGGGTAACATTTATATAACTAGAAAGGGTAACAAACTAGATAACATTACATCTTTTACAATTTGTAACATACAATAAGGAAAGTATGGGACTTTCCTGGTAACACATGATAAGTAAACAGAACAGTTCAACAGTCAGATAACCAACTATACATTTTCACAGGAATAAACATATTTTCAGTGTACAAACTTACTATACTTTACATTTGTGAAACAATAACCAATGTTAAGAAAATACGGGATTTTCTTGGTGAACATAACATTTCAGATACAGAAAGGAAACCGATACATTTTCATAAAACAAAACCGCTTATGAACTCACCAGCTTTATGCTGATTTTCAAACCGCTTGTGTTCTCAGGTCAGCGTTAGAACAGGTACCCGAAGATCCTTTTGCTCGAAGACGGAGTACATGAAGATCCGTTTCATTTTGTCTATATATACTATGTATCACAACTGTACAAACTTTACTTTTGAACAACTGTAAAACTTTTATTATGTAATGTAGTGGTTGTTTTACTTTACTTACTATGTGCATTGGATTTGATACTCAACGTGGTAGTCAACCCCGTAAATGTTTTCCGCCTTCGGTTTTCGGGGTGTGACAGATTGGTATCAGAGCCCTTGCTTATAGTGAATGAAGTATACCAAACCTTACATGGTATAAAACTATAAACACTAAAGGGCCTAAGTGCTCTGAATTAAAAGTATCTTCAAACTACAAGTATTTTCAAAAGTATATAAGTATACCGAACCGTCGTCATCTGTAACCACAAGTAGAACAGAACATAAGTAAATGGGTGTTGTATACTACGGTTAAACCTGGGGAGTTATGTAGTCGTGTCTAGGGTCAATATAGCCTGGCCAACTATATTCATTCGAGACACGGCCAACATGTGCTTGGGAGTGACTGTGGTATGTGGCATGCCTAAAACTTACCCTAATATCCCAACATCGAATCATTGTCGCAAACAATTTATGAAATACTATGGGAGTATTTCTCGATTCCGATCCTCTGTAGTAATCCTCATTCGAGTAGTTTTCTGTGATTACTCTTAGCGATAAATTATCTATTCGATAACTCTTTCCTGCTTTATCGCTTACTCGAATCATATAACTGTCATGTCTATCGATTCAATGTAGAGGACTTACCATCCTCTTTTCCTTGATCTTATTAGATCAAGATGCCTCCCCGAAAGAGACCTAGCTCAAAGAACGACAACAATCCTTCCTCACCGCCACCTCCTCCTCAGTTCGATCTAGCATCACTCCAGACGATGATGACAGCTGCAATGGTAGCAGCTATGTCACACATGAACCCTGGTGGTTCAAGTGGCGGTCCTCAACCTCAAAACCCTGAAGGTAGCCAGGGACACCAAAGAGGGGGTTCCTACAAGAATTTCATGAACGCAAAACCAACATCTTTTAATGGCGCTGGAGGTGTCATTTCCTTATCTCGATGGTTCGAGAAAATAGAGTCCATCTTTGAAATCTGTGCTTGTGCAGAGTCTGATAAAGTCAAGTTCGCAGCCTGTACCTTCGTTGATAAAGCCTTGACTTGGTGGAATAGCCGAGTCAAATCTCTGACCTTACCCGTAGCCAATGCCATGGGCTGGAAAGCCATGAAAGAACTTCTCATTGCCGAGTATTGCCCCCGTGGTGAAATGCAGAAATTAGAGCACGAGCTCTGGAACCTGAAGATGAAAGGTTCCGACATTGCTGCATATACTTCCCGATTTGATGATCTCGCACTTCTTTTCCCGGGGTTAGTCACTCCTGAAACCAAAAAGATCGAAAGGCTCGTTTGGGGATTATCTCAACCAATAAAGAGTCACATTTTGGCTGCTCGTCCGGATACCTATGATAGTGCCAAGACCCTGGCTCAAATTCTGATTGATTATAGCGACGATGTTAAGGAAATCACTACCACTTCTGAGCCGACTCAAAGGAGTGGTGAAATGAGGAAATTCTGGAAGAAGAAGAAGGGTCAATCTTCTCAAGGATCATCCAAGAAACAACAGACAATAGCAGTCCATGCTGCTACTACTACTCCTATTGCTGCTGTTTCTGCCATGGGATCCACAGCCTCAACTCCTACCAGTAAATATGCTGGTAACCTTCCTCTGTGTGACAAGTGTAAATACCATCATCATCCTGGTCCCTGTAGAGAATTGTCTTGCACCAACAATGGTAAGAAAGGGCACACAGTTCGATACTGCAAAACTCCTACCCAATCAGCCAACCAATCATTGGGAGCAGGTGTTAGTCAAGCCTGCTACAATTGTGGAGAAGTTGGGCACTTTAAAAGGAACTATCCCAAGAAGTCAACTGCTGATAACACTGGAAGGGTTCTAACCATGGGACGGGAGGAAGCAGTTGCTGATCCCACTGTTGTTTCGGGTACGTTCCTTCTCGACAACTCATATGCTAGTATTCTTTTCGATTCGGGTGCTGAAAGGAGTTTTGTTAGTCATGCATTCAAACATAATCTAAAACAAAATTTTCAACCACTAACCGAAACGTTTACCGTCGAGATGGCTAACGGTGAGAAAGAAAGCGCTAACGATGTATTCATAGGTTGTACGCTTACCTTAAATGATCACTCATTTCCTAAAGATCTTATGCCCGTTTCCATTAAGAGCTTTGATGTTATCATTGGCATGGATTGGTTGAGTCCCAATCATGCTGACATTCTTTGTTACGAAAAAGCTATCCGTCTCAATCTTCCTTCAGGTCAAACTCTCATAATCTATGGCGATAAACCCAGTTCCAACCTTCATATCATTTCTTGCATCAAAGCTCGAAAGCTCCTTCGAAAGGAGTGTGTTGCATTCTTAGCTCATGTGATCAACGAGAAACAAGGAGTTAGAGACCTCGCGAGCATCCCCGAAGTCTGTAACTTTCCCGATGTGTTTCCCGAAGAACTCCCAGGAATTCCTCCCGAACGTCAGGTCGAGTTCTGTATTGACCTAATTCCTGGAGCTACTCCCGTAGCAAAATCTCCGTATCGCTTAGCTCCGGCAGAAATGCAGGAGTTATCCAGTCAACTCAATGAGTTGGTCAGTAAAGGATTCATTAGACCGAGTTCCTCACCCTGGGGAGCTCCGATTCTGTTTGTCAAGAAGAAAGATGGAACCTTTCGGATGTGTATCGATTATCGTGAACTGAACAAGTTAACCGTCAAGAACTGATATCCTCTTCCAAGAATAGACGACATCTTCGATTAACTCCAGGGAGCTAGCTACTTTTCTAAGATAGACCTTCGGTCAGGGTACCATCAGTTACGAGTCCAGGAGAATGATGTTCCCAAGACAGCTTTTAGGACTCGGTATGGACACTACGAATTCGTAGTGATGCCCTTCGGTCTAACAAATGCACCGGCTGTGTTCATGGACCTGATGAACCGGGTGTGCCATCCCTTCTTAGACAAATTCGTTATCGTGTTCATTGACGACATTCTCGTTTACTCCCGAAGCGAGGAAGACCACAAGCAACACTTAAGGCTAGTGTTGGAAACCCTTAGATCCAAAAAGCTATACGCGAAATTTTACAAATGTGAATTCTGGATACGGAAGGTAACTTTCCTCGGTCACGTAGTAAGCGAGGAGGGTATTCATGTAGATCCTTCCAAGATTAAAGCGATAGAGAATTGGTCGGCACCGAAAACACCCACAGAAATTCGTCAATTCTTGGGTCTCGCCGGCTACTATCGACGATTCATTCAGAACTTTTCCAAAATCGCCAAACCTTTAACCACTCTGACACAGAAAGGTGTACCCTTTTGTTGGAGTGATAAACACGAAACTGCATTCCAAACGTTGAAGAGAGCCTTATGCAGCGCGCCTATTCTGTCTCTGCCTGAAGGAACAGAGGATTTCGTTGTCTACTGCGATGCGTCTAATCAAGGTTTAGGCTGTGTGCTTATGCAAAGAGGAAAGGTGATTGCCTATGCCTCGAGACAGCTGAAAACACACGAGGTCAACTATACCACACATGACTTGGAACTAGGAGCAGTAGTCTTCGCATTGAAGATTTGGAGACATTATCTCTACGGAACCAAGTGCACAATCTACACTGATCACAAGAGCCTGCAGCACATTTTTAATCAGAAAGACTTAAACATGAGGCAAAGCCGATGGGTAGAATTACTCAGTGATTATGAGTGTGAAATCCGTTACCACCCCGGCAAGGCCAATGTGGTAGCAGATGCCCTTAGCCGAAAGGATAGTGCAGACCACAAAGTGAGGAACCAGACGATGACCATCCATTCCAACTTACCCATGCAAATCCGAGAAGCTCAGTATACAGCCCTCAAACCTGAGAACGTGTCAGATGAAACCTTGAGAGGGATGGAAAAGAAACTTGAGATCAGAGGTGACGGAGTTCACTGTTTCATGAATCGAATCTGGATTCCCAAATCCGGTGGATTCAGGGAAATAGTCATGGAGGAAGGACACAGAACCAAATACTCTGTTCACCCGGGTTCGGACAAGATGTACCTGGATCTCAAGAAACAATACTGGTGGCCAAACATGAAAGCTGAGATAGCTACATTTGTGGGCAAGTGTCTGACTTGCGCCAAAGTCAAAGTTGAACATCAGAAGCCTTCAGGTCTACTCCAACAACCCGAGATTCCCGAGTGGAAACGGGAGATGATTACCATGGACTTCATCACCAAACTACCCAAGTGTTCTAGTGGGTACGATACCATTTGGGTAATTATCGATCGTTTGACAAAATCCGCTCACTTCATCCCGATCAAAGAATCATACAAGATGGAGAGACTCGCGCGAATCTACATCCTGGAGGTAGTACGTCTACACGGTGTACCTGTATCCATTATCTCTGATCGAGAAAGTAGGTTTACCTCCAGATTCTGGCAATCCCTTCAGAAAGCCCTTGGAACCAAACTAGATATGAGCACGGCGTATCATCCTCAGACTGATGGACAGAGTGAGAGAACAATCCAAACCCTGGAGGACATGCTTCGGGCATGTGTCATTGACTTTGGAAAGTCGTGGGATACACATCTATGCTTGATCGAGTTCTCGTACAACAACAGTTACCACACCAACATTAGGGCTGCTCCGTTCGAAGCCCTATACGGTCGTAAGTGCAGATCCCCTCTGTGCTGGGCCGAGGTGGGGGATACACAGTTAGCCAGGACTCGAGTCCCCGACAGTGCTCTCACTGGTCCTGAAATCATCCGCAAAACCACCGAAAAGATCATTCAAATCCGTAACCGACTGAAAGCCTCACGTGATCGTCAAAAGAGTTACGCTGATAATCGTCGGAAACCACTAGAATTCCAGGTTGGAGACCGTGTCCTGTTAAAAGTCTCACCCTGGAAAGGCACTGTACGCTTTGGTAAGCGTGGGAAACTTAATCCGAGGTACATTGGACCCTTTGAGATCCTCTCCAGGATCGGTCCAGTTGCCTATAAACTTCATTTACCTCACGAACTTAGTAACATTCATCCTGTCTTCCATGTTTCAAATCTCAAAAAGTGCCTATCCGATGAAACCCTAACAATTCCTTTAGACGAGATCAAAATCAATGAAAACCTCAACTTTGTGGAGGAACCGATCGAAATCATGGATCGAGAAGTCAAACGTACAAAACAAAGTCGCATCCCGTTAGTGAAGGTTCGCTGGAATGCCAAGCGGGGACCAGAATTCACTTGGAAACGGGAAGATTCAATGAAACAGAAGTATCCACAACTCTTTTCTTATCCATGATTTGTATCTCGTCTTATGTTCTAAACTTGAATTTCGGGATGAAATTCCCATTAACGGGGGGATAATGTAACAACCCGAAATTTCCGTATCATTTTACTGTAACTTCTTCGTAGTACAATTCGCGAAACCAATCGTCGTTTCCATTTCGATTTCCGATCTTCCGTTTAATTAAGTCATTATTTAGTACACATTTAAAATGACTTAATGGGTGTCTTAACACATTTAGAAATTATTTTAGCACCCAACTTTAGTGATCGGAATATTTCTAGAAATTACCGTATCGGGTTACGGTAACTCAATCGGGTATGACCAAAAGCCTCGTCTAACGCCGGTATCGGGTAGAATTCCACTGTGTCCAAAACTTAAACACTATATAAACGTGTTTAAGACTTCATTTGAAGCCTTTGGCAAATTTTTCACTAAAACTCTTACAACCTCTCTCCTCAAGCTAGAATCAAGGTCCAAATCTCAAGTTTAAGGCTTCAAATCTTTAAGGTAACCTCCCTAGCATGTTATTTAGCATCTGTAACCTTCAAATTGATGAAATAATTGAGTTTTAGGTCCAAGAACATGAGTTTACGGCCAAGGAACAAGCTTGGGCCGTAAACTCCATTAAATGGGGTTTTAAGCCCTTAAACTCCTTCCTAAACTCAATTGGACTTTAGATATGGCTATGGGACTTCAAGATTTGGACTCTAAACATTTAAAACATAGATTTTGAGCCATTTGAAGGAGTTTACGCCCAATGAACATTCTTGGGCCGTAAACTCATATAATTAGGGTTTTCATGCCCTTAAACCCTTCCAAATCACTTCTATGGCTTAGATATGAATTATAGGACCTTGGTTTTAGCATTTGGACACTTGAAACATGAATTTTATGGGACTCATGTGAGTTTACGGCCAATGAGAGTGCTTAGGCCATAAACTCCCCAAAATGTGACATAAATCCAATTCTAAGGTGTTAGAAAGCCATCAAACACCACCAAAAGCCTTGGAATAAATCAAGGGACCAACCAAAAATACTTTAAGGGCCTAAAACACATCATTTGTGGGATTTATAAGAGTTTACGACCAAAGCTTGTTCTTGGACCATAAACTCCAAAACTTTTGGTGTTAGAATGCAAACTAAACACCCCTATAGCCTTTAGATGAATTTTAGAAGCCCTTCTATACAAGTTTCAGGCCTTGAAACACTTTGTATGACCCTACATAAGAGTTTACGGCCATGAGGAGGGTCTCATGGGCCGTAAACTCCATAACACCCCTCAAATGTCCCATAAAACTCATGTAAGGTCTTGGAATAATTCTAGTAATCACATGTGATTTGTTTTAACTACATTAAACATCATTTTCATGAAGATTAAGGAGTTTACGACCAGGAGCCTATACTGGGCTGTAAACTCCCATAAAATAATCATTTTTGATGATTTAAACTCACTCCAAGTGTTCCAAGGCAATTTAGATAATCCATTCTAGCAACCCCTATGTCCATTTGAGCCCATAAACCATCAAAACCACACCCATATGAATTTACGGCCGTAAACTCATGTATGTGTGTGTTCCATAGTTTTAAACTCATTTAAATGTTTACTTATGGAGAGTAAACTCAAGTCCCAAGTCCCTAGTGCCATTACAAGTCCGAAGATGTCACCCGGGTCACTCCAAACGCTCATTTTGAGGTGTTTAACCTCATTGGAGTGTAATGTTCCATATGATTAGTGAATGTATCTCTAATTTTATATATATGGACATTATATCATTTTACATAGGGTCATCGCGAGTAATCAAACCCCGAACCGACTTATAGCATTCAAAACCGACACGGTTCCCAGTCCGGTGAGTTCATACCCCTACCCTTTTTCACTGTTTTCACTGTTTTCAGGGGGGAACACAAGCAAAGTACAAGGAAATTCTTGTACTCAAAACATGTTTTCAAATGTGTGTTTCATATTCTTATGCTTTTATAACTGATATTACAACTGATAACAGATTGAACATACAGATCACGTAACATATATTTGTGAAATAAGTCTTTAAACTAGTATGTTTTACATGTATTTCACAAATGGTTTTCCACATTTTATCAGTTAAAAGCATGACGTTAAAACATTTGAACATAATACATGTACACTGTTTTGTCCTCGGTAACACTCCCCACACATATACGAGTGGAGGACTATCATATTATTACTAGTAAATTTGTTATTCCTGTATGATTGGAGACACGTCCTCGGAGAACACTCCACCCAGATTACGCGAGTGGAGGACTACATCCATAACCAGAATCTCTGGTATTTAGAGAGCATGACTTGAGTGTATAGATTTATACGGGGCTGACTACCCCACACCTGGCTGCTAGCTACAGCCGAACCGAAATGGTTCAAGGGTGACGAAAGTCATAAGTATGCGGACGACTTATTGCCACATGTGGACTACTTATTGCCACAGGTTTTAGTCTGTTGTATGGTTATGGAACTCGCAATTAGGATAACAGAGATTTACTTACAGTAATAATGGATTACTTTGTACATCGTTTACATCTTTGACATCTTTTACATCTTTTACTTACTGTAACCAACATTCAGGAGGGTACGGGACTTTCCTGGGGAAAACATAGAACCTAATCACGATTACATCTTTTACATCTTTAACATCGTTTACATTAGATACATACATACAGGAAAGCATTGGGCTTTCCTGGGTAACATTTACATAACTAGAAAGGGTAACAAACTGGATAACATTACATCTTTTACAATTTGTAACATACAATAAGGAATGTATGGGACTTTCCTGGTAACACATGATAAGTAAACAGAACAGTTCAACCAGTCAGATAACCAACTATACATTTTCACACGATTAAACATATTTTCAGTGTACAAACTTACTATACTTTACATTTGTGAAACAATAACCAATGTTAAGAAAATACGGGATTTTCTTGGTGAACATAACATTTCAGATACAGAAAGGAAACCGATACATTTTCATAAAACAAAACCGCTTATGAACTCACCAGCTTTATGCTGATTTTCAAACCGCTTGTGTTCTCAGGTCAGCGTTAGAACAGGTACCCGAAGATCCTTTTGCTCGAAGACGGAGTACATGAAGATCCGTTTCATTTTGTCTATATATACTATGTATCACAACTGTACAAACATTACTTTTGAACAACTGTAAAACTTTTATTATGTAATGTAGTGATTGTTTTACTTTACTTACTATGTGCATTGGATTTGATACTCAACTTGGTAGTCAACCCCGGAAATGTTTTCCGCCTTCGGTTTTCGGGGTGTGACATGGAGAACCTTGTGAAACTGGTGGTTCATCATTAGTATCATCACAAACATTAGAATTGCCAACCACATCATCAAACACTTTAAAAACATTCAAATCAGTATCAGAAGGTGTAGAAACATCACAAAAAACGTTGCCCCTTGCAACATTTGAAAAATTAAAGTCTTTATTTAAAACTAAAACTTCCGGTTTAGACTCAGTTTTATTTTCAGAAACAGATCCTTCAACTTCATGCTTTGACTGATTTAAGGATTGATCTGTAGGAGAAGAAGAAATGTTAGTACTTTCTATTGGATAAGGTGTCTAAGTCCATAACTTATTTGGTACATACTTGACCCGAGCCGACATGGTCCATTTGGGTTGCATTTCATCCAAACTATTTATGGATAGTTTTATGAGAGTTATACACATATTTTTATTAATATATTGTAAGTTATAATATATTAATATGAAGTTATTTAATTACTGTTAGTCTTAAGTTAATTATGAATAAATTTAGAGATTAAAAGGAAGACTAATTAAATTGTGGGCTATTGTTTTATATGGTGTGGGCTAACACTCATTAGTTAATGGGCTAGGCTTATATGGAAGTCCATGGATGAATCATGGAGCTTTTAACCCATGGATCCTTGGAAAAGGAAAGGTCATGGGTTATTAGGGTTTCACCCTAACCATGCACACTATATAAACATGCTTATGTTGCATGAAATGGCTAACTAGAGTATGTGTGTTTGTGTGTGGCCGAAATTATAAGTGTATACACTCTCTCAAAGTTTTCCAAGAGTTTGTGGTGATTTTTGATTCCATTTGAGGCATTCACACTATTGGTGCTTGGCTCTCAAACTCCAAACAATCAACCATCATCAGAAGGTATGTATTTCTACTAGTAGTTTTATGATTCATAATGCTTATGCTATGCTAGTTAGGAACAAACCTTGGAAATTATTATTTGCATGTATTTTAGAATAAAACATAGATCCAAGGTTTATTAGGGTTACATGCACACTTAGGTAGTGTTAGATTGCTCAAAACCCAACAGTGGTATGAGAGCCTAGGCTTGTTTTCTTGAATACTTGATGAAAATTGCTGAAAATCGAAGTTTATGTGCTGTCTGCACAGCAGACTCGCCGAGTCCATGAAGGGACTCGATGAGTCCAAGACAAAATTCATCCAACTCGGCGAGTTGGTTCATGCACTCGATGAGCTGGTACCCCAGACAACATATCTTCGAGTTTTGGTGCTAGAATTGGTCTAGAATCATTGCCTTAAACTATTTTGATCTTATAAAACCTGTTTTTGATGTGGTAATGATGATGGTAGACCAATTTCAAAGTTATAATCAAAATTTCAAGGTTATATGTGTTCATATGATTCTGGAAATTGTTGATGTGGATGTTCATATTCATATGAGTTTTGTTAGATAAGAGGAATTATTTGCAAATTGTTTGTTAGTTAATTCTTGATCTTAATGTGTTTTAATGGAATTCATAATTTGTCCTCAAGTTATGGAATTCCAAAAGTTTTTTTCTTTTAAATGTTTTTTAAGAAATCATAAGTTACACTTTTGAAGACTTTTTCTAATAAATGTTTTTATGAACTTCATAATTTGTCCTCAAGTTATGGATTTCCAAGAGACTCTTCATTAAAAGTATTAAACACTTAATTAAAACTCATAGGTTATGAATATCCAAAAGTTTATGAAATGTTCAAAACTTGCCCTCAAGTTTTGGAATTTGTAAAGTCTCACACCAACTTTAATTCCATACCCTAGAAGTTTTAAAAGTTAAAATTCTACCCTTATACTATTATAATATTAATGGTTAATTATTATATATATGTATAAGAACCAGTCGTTTTACTGTTAGTAGGCCTCATTCATGAAGTCGGTCTATAAGGTGGGTATAAGGTTGTTGCCTATAAAATGACAACTTAATGGGTGCCCACTCTCACCCACCACTTGCTTGACTGGTGGAGGGTCGTTAGCCGAACGGGTAGGACAATGACTTTAAATTCTCATTAAAAGTATAATGATTATTATAAAGTAACTAAATAGTTTTTTTATTTAATTCCCAATCTTAGTTACTTTAGGAAAAATGTGAATTGGGTGCTAGCCCATGGATTTCACACTTTGTACCTTTGTAAGTCATTGGTGGAGCGTGTGTGGTTAACCGGCACACTAACTTGGACTAGTAAGGACCACGAAGGGTGACTTAATGTTTGTCATAGATCAATGGAGCGTGTGTGGTTAACCGGCACATTGATTAGGTGATAATATTAAGGGTACCAAGTGAATTGGTATGGTTATTCACACCTTGTTTTGTGATCCTCGGCATCCTAGTCACAAAATTTGAGAGGGTACACTCGAGATTGAAACATGCCATTGAAAACTTCAATGAATCTCAAAAGATCTAGGAATTTCAAATCCAATTAAAACCTAATAAATTATTTCATTTTTCATGGTGGAAATCGGTGAATTGTCATTCGCCTACCTTCAAATATTTTATAGCTTGGATTACGGCATCCCTCTTCCAAATTATAAAATATTGTGTTGGGTCCTAGCCTTAATATTTCATATTGGGTGTTATATTAAGGACTTTGAATCAACTAACTTGATTTTCTCCCATTATAGATGTCTGGTTCAGACAACTATGATCTTCCCAAATCTCTTGAAGATGGTGTCCCTCAACATCATGCTTCACTTCCTCCACATCCTCCAATTATTCTCCCTCACCCACAAGTTCTTGAAAAGTTTAAAGTCACTCAATCCCTATTGGCAAACATAGTCTATGTGTGCTCACATCTTGGAGATAAAGTCACATATTGACAAGCCGGGAGAGTTGGATGTCAAAGTCTCGTGAAAGTTGGATGTTCAATCACTTTCTTCGTAACATAATGAGTCTCTTTGGGACTACTATGAGACTGACTATGACACGAGCCTTAATGATATTATCTATTTGCTCAGTGCTGCAGATTCAGCAATGATTTGGAACACTAGTAAAGCAAATTTTATTAGAAGATCAACTTCCTAAACCTTAAATGGACATTGGCAATGGTAGCATTGGATATCTAGAAAAGCATTTCTCTTCCCAATGGAAAGGGATCGGCCATAGTCAACTCGGTTGACCAAATGGTAAAGAGAAAGGCTAAGTCTGAGATAGTCTCATGTGCCATTACCAAAGGGTCTATATGTTTTATTGCCAAAGGGAGGGACACTGATTGCAAAGCTGCCATATTTACCTAAAAGATCATAAGATTGATCAAGTCAAAAGTTTGACTCTACTTTAGTTAAAGTCCACTGACTAACTCTATTAAGTTTATATTTGGAGATTCTTATTACATAATGTGAATGGGTCACATGTTGATGTTCTTTAAGAATCAACGAAAAGATAGGAAGCTTAAAGTAAGTATATGTTGGTTTTGATTGTGAAGGTGGGTTTCGATCGCATGGTTCGGTAATCAAAATTTTGAGTTGTTGCTTAAGAGTTATAATATATTGCTTATGAATAGATAACAACAAGGTTTTCATGTGGATTGTAAGGATAAGTTTTTCCGAAAACTTTTAAAATAAAAGAAAAAAAAGGTTTTAATTTTATTTATTTTAAAATATCGTTACAATGGCATCTGTGGAAAATTGTTGCTTATATGTTTCCAGTAATAGCAATATTGGAAAGTGGATTTGATTCTTTCATTTATGGTAGTGTCTGAATTTACGAAATGAAGAAAGTTTTTCATCACCCAAGTTTCAATTGGACGAAAACCTGGAATCATACAAGTTGTATTGTATGATGAATGAGAATTTTCATATTTGAAAATTAAGACTAATTCTTTGATCACATGTATATGTGAGTCAATTGAAGGACTAAGGAATTAGGTACACTAGGTGTGCGCTGGTCAAGGTCCACCACAAAGATTGATTTGTCATGATTTACTAAAGATTAGTAAATATGATTATACTTATAAGGTTAAGTATAACTCTGTAACATTGGAAAGGTTACAATGTATGACAAAACAAATGAGAAGAATCAAATTAGGCAGAAAGATAAAAGTTTCTCAAATCTGAAAGGATGGGAGAGTACTTTAGTATCATATTTCATGATTATCTTAATGATTATGAAACCATATCACAAATTCATACTCTAAGGACGTCTTAGTGCATTGTTATGGCTAAGAAGAGAGGTCATGAATTGTTGGATTGGTTAAAATCAAGAAGATGAGTCATACTTCGTTCCAAAACAATTCTTAGAGTCATACTCCAAGATTATAACCTTGAGTGACATAAAGGAAGAATTATTAACACTAGTCAAATGTAAGAGTAAAATGTTTTCTACTCTTGTACATTTGAGATTGGTAAGTTGTGATGTCTTGGATGAGACAAAGACCAACTAAGACCAATTGTGTGAAGTGTTAGTCTTGATAAGAATCCGCACTATCCCTTGAATATTTGTTTTGTCAAGGAATGGTTCTTGACTGGGGAAACTTATATGTCAATGGGACAGTGGGAGCCTTAAAGATCCTGAAAGAGTTTCGAGATTTCATCAAGAGTAAAACCTATAATTTATCACTAGCACACGACTTAAGGTTTGCAACCTATCATGTTGACATAATTCTTATTTCTGTACCTACTTCAAATAAGCTGAATTTGCATGTGAGTTATCAGAGTTCAACTTGGAAGCATTGGTGGGCCTTGTGCTTCCAAGGTGACAAGAAACTAAGATTAAACAAGTTTAATCCATGTAAGGCTGAATTTGTCACTAACCTTATCTTCTGATTATGGTTTTGACAAATTCACATCGATAGGAACTCATACACTATAAAATCTAAGTGTCATAAGGTTTCTCTCCGATTCATGAAAATGATGGTGAGGAAACACTTTCACTAAGTAGATTTTACGTAGATATCAGTTGTGTTATTTGCATTTTCAAAAGTCGTTAGTGGAGCATGTGTGGTTCACCGGCACACTAACATGGACTTGTGAGAAATGGCAACGGTCTAAAAAATTATGACTATGATTACGGTATCCCTTTTCATAGTTCTGAAAATTATTTAGACACACATGTGAGCTATCTAAGAAAGGGTGTATAAATCTAAATTTCAGAAGTCCAACAGATTTCTGGAAATATGTTAGAGCTAGTGGGAGCATAAGTGTTATGCTGATAATCATCATGTTAGTGGGAGCATGATTATTATGTTTAGTGTTGCAAGTTAGCAATGTTAATTATAGAAAACAAAGTTTCAATTCGTGAAGTTGCAGGAGTAGAAAAGTTGTGTTGCTATAATTAAGGGAGAAGAAATTATACTTCATTTCAATTCTAAAGCTTAGATTGAGATTTTAATCATCTTTAGTCAAGAATATATATATATATATATATATATATATATATATATATATATATATATATATATATATATATATATATATATATATATATGAATTTTATGTTGGAATGGTTCAACTTGAAGAAATTCTATATATATTGCGTTTTCAAAATTCGATTATGATTACGGCATCCCTCTTCATAGTTAAATTTTGAAAACATGGCAAATAAAAAATATTGTAGCAAAAGACTGGTCTAGTATCATGTCTTTATGTGAGACATCATGAATCATGTCCAATATGCTTCAGATATAGGATCGATTTCATGTGCTATAATATTCATCCTTTCTAAATTTTCCAAATGCTCAGGCCATTTAGAAGGGAAAAGTCTAGAACTGGATATGACTAAAGTGATTAAGCAATTGTCGAGGACAATCTGAGGTTTGCCAAAGATTGGTTGCTCAGGGACATTTGGAATTATAGTGTTAAGTTTGGCAGGACCATATTGACATTTTCCGAAAAGAGGTAACTCTTGTTCGGAAGTAATAGTCAAAATGGGACTATGGAAATGTATCTATAGGTGGAAGTTATTCAATCTGTGTAACATTAGAAAAACTTAATGCAAGAAGGATGTTCAAAGCAATGTACTTTGAATATGAGACTTCGTTTCCATAGAGTTGATCTCCTTTAGAATCCTCTGTAATGACTGATGATAAGGTTTTAGTGACCTTGCGCATAATCATTATGAGAGGATCAACGCATATAAGTTTAAAGTCTAATAGATTTTTGGTAAATGGTAGAAATTAGAAATTCTTACATTTACAATAAGGATTTGGGATTGTGAAATGAGAAACATATTGGAATCATGTTCAATTGATCTACTTCACAATGTAAGGATCATAGACAAACATAGTGTGCATACTTTGAGTATGGCATAACTATTGTTTAGAAAACAAAGTGTACATGCTAGGAGCATGGGATAACTATTGTTTTATTCAAGTATTAAGTTGATTATTTGAAACATTATACAATGAATAATGTGTAATCAATATGGTGATGAATAAAAGGTGGTTTCATTTATATTCAAAAGGGTTCTTAGACCATATTGGACTCGATTATTATTGTGTTTTACTTTGCATGTTTTGAATTCCAAAATATCTAGGTTATTCTTTCCGAATGACCAAGTTATTTAAACACTCCACAGTCGTTCATATGTTGGAAGTAGGTATGAATCAAGATTGTAATGAATCGAGTTTGTAGATGGATAAATGGGTTTAGTCATAGCAATGATTGCTACAACATTCATGAGTGCTCATAAGTTATGAGTATTGGAATAAACCCACGCTCACTTGTATCACTTCATGGAGTTTATCTCGAGTGATCGTGAGACGGTAATATCATATAAATCTTCAAACCTAGAGATATGAGTTGGTACCTATGAGTTGGTTGTGCATTGATTGCACGTAAACGCATTAGTAACTTGATGTTATAAAACGTGCCTTTGTGTACAATTCAACAAGTAGTAGAACAAGTATATGAGTCGAAGTTTATCTGTTCCTTCTAGAAATAGAAGCGATATCTGGGCCCCTCGATGATTTTGTTGTGACCTATGTACCAGCCGGTCAGAACTAAATTGATGTGTTCGATTAAGTTCTTTGTCAAACAAATCGAAAATCGGGAAACAAACTGCTGGGCAATTAGTACGACGTTGTTCCATGTATTTGTCTGGCTGATATCATGAGAACAGAGGATTATATGATCACTTATCTAGAATGGCGCTTCATAGTTCATCAGAGTTTTCGAGAGCTACGATTTCTGGTTGGTTCCTAAAGTAACATATGCAAATATAGTTATTAGACTTATCCTAGTGGGAGTCTGTTGGATAAGGTGTCTAAGTCCATAACTTATTTGGTACATACTTGACCCGACCCGACATGGTCCATTTGGGTTGCAATTCATCCGAACTATTTATGGATAATTTTATGAGAGTTATACACATATGTTTATTAATATATTGTAAGTTATAATATTTTAATATGAATTTATTTAATTAGTGTTAGTCTTACATAAATTTTGAATTAATTTAGAGATTAAAAGGAAGAGTAATTAAATTGTGTGCCATTGTTTTATATGGTGTAGGCTAACATTCATTAGTTAATGGTCTAGGCTTATATGGAAGTCCATGGATGATCCATGGAGCTTTTAACCCATGGATCCTTGGAAAAGGAAAGGTCATGGGTTATTAGGGTTTCACCCAAACCATGCACACTATATAAACATGCTCATGTTGCATGAAATGGCTAACTAGAGTATGTGTGTTCGTGTGTGGCCGAAATTATAAGTGTATACACTCTCTCACAGTTTTCCAAGAGTTTGTGGTGATTTGTGATTCCATTTGAGGCATTCACACTATTGGTGCTTGGCTCTCAAACTCCAAACAATAAACCATCATCAAAAGGTATGTATTTCTACTAGTAGTTTTATGATTCATAATCCTTATGCTATGCTAGTTAGGAACAAACCTTGGAAAATATTATTTGCATGTATTTTAGAAGAAAACATAGATCCAAGGTTTATTAGGGTTGCATTCACACTTAGGAAGTGTTAGATTGCTCAAAACCCAACACTTTCAACATTAATAAATCCTCCCGAAACAAAACTAGATGGCTTGCCATAAACCATGGATGGTTCATTGGCAATCTCCTCCTTGGAAAAAAGTTGAAACTGATACGAATGATTGAAATGAGGAGGCACTTTATTATACCCTAGACCCTTTGAACGATTATGTTTAAATTGCATGCAGTGGTCTATCATGTTGGCAACTACCTCACTTGGTACATCAAATTTTCTAAAATAAAAATCAGCAGTTTCAACTTTGCCCTTTAATGTTTCAAGTTCAGTAACTAACTTAATGTTCTGTCTGTTTATGCAGTTATAATTTTCACATTTATTACTATAGTCTTCCTGAAATCTTCTAAAGTCCTTTATTTTACTTTCTAACTGGGCCTTAAGAGGTTTTTGTCCTTTTCTAAGTTGGTAACCTTCATATCTAAGTTCCTCTACTTCTCTATGTAGTGTTTCGATTTCCTCAGGATGAATTTTAACATAATCAATAGAAGCTTGAGAGCATGAAGGTAGACTTACCTCATTTTTATTTGGTTCAGGAGAAGAAGAGAGCATCAGCACAAACTGCAACTCCATCATTTGATCATCACCTGCAACACTCTCAGCAGAGGCATCAATACCAACCTGAGCCAAATGAGCATTTTAAGGTCTTGCTATGTTCATGGCATGCATTTGATCCTCCCAATCAAATGATTGCGCAACCATAGCCTTCTCGCTATTTACTTGAGCACCGCTCCGATTATTTCCAACTGCAACCATTATCGAATCATATTTTTAATCTTCTGTCTGGCTTCGGGCACTCATGAGTAAAATGGCCTGGCTCGTGGCAGTTGAAACAACGTAGCTTTCCCTTGCTGAACCCTAACTTCTTGTCAGCACTCATCCGCCAGTTGTTGTTTCCAGTGTTCTTTGCAAACTGCTTTGCCCTGAAAACTACCATGGTAATTTGCCATGTGATATCCATTTCTTCTACATTTTCAGGATGAATTTGATCGATATCAGCAAATGACAATTGTAGCATTTAACGAGCCCTGTAGAAAGAGCAAGATTTTCATCATCCTCCTTTCCATTTGAGGAGGAAGCCACATTAGAAGGAGAAGTAGCTTGAGTAGCAACGAATGATTGGTTCTAAGAGAATGGTATGGCTAATGGAGCAGGAAGTGAAGTAGCTAATGGAGTGGAAAAATACTAAATATGAGCTTGTTGAGCAACAAAGGGTTGACCTGCAGAAGAAAAGGTGAGAGATGAAAGAGCATTGTTATATGAGATCCCAAGGTTTGCAGCTGAGTATGAATTCACATGATTTATCTCCCACTGTTTGTCATCAATATTACAGGCCTTGATGACCGCCATCATTTCAGCAAGAGTGAGCCGACTTAGATCCTTAGTTTTCTTGATTACAGCCACATTCATGTCCCATGACTTTGGGAAAGCATTCAGTAGCCTTTTGTTTATTTCAGACTTTGTGAAAAAGATCCTGGCTACAGTCATCTCAGTGGTAAGAGTTGTGAATCGTTGTAGCTGTGCCTCTAGAGTTTCTCTAGGAATGTAGTTGAACATGTCAAACCATTGTCGCAACATATCTTGGAGACTCTCCTTCATGTCTTCATTCCCTTCATATACCTCGATTAGGGCTTCCCACAAAAACTTAGCAGAAGTGTACTCCCTAAAACCTTGAGCTATTGGAGACAGGGCCTTGGTCAAAGTGGCCAAAGCCCGTTCTTGCTCCTCAACCTTCTCAATGGGTTCATCACTTTAATTTTCAACTGCTTTGTCAACCACTTGCCTGACAACAGTGGTGGTTATTCTGACAGGACTTTTGATGATGCTTCTCCAAATTTTGAAGCCCTTCATTTTGATGTACTTCTCAATCCTATACTTTCATTCAGGAAAACCTTCAGCGGACAGTAGTCTTGGAATTCGAGTGGTTGTGCCCATTACAAAGTCTATCTCATGGTGATGTGTTTTACTTTGTGAATCCATTTAATATTAATTTAAATAGAAATTAATTTCTTAATTAGAGAAAATTGAGTTTCCAGGTCAAACAAGTGTTCACGGTCAAATGACTGTTTACGGTTGTAAACTCGGTTTACGGTCGTAAAAAGTTTGCGGTTTCTGCATACGGTCAATGAGTTCAAGTTTCCGGTTGTTGAAGATGTTTTATTCACGATCTAAGAACCAAGTTTATGGTTCAAGAACTGAGTAGAGTTTGCGGCCGTAAGCTCTGGCCGTAATCTCGCGGAAATTCAAGAAAAGTGTGATTTTTGAATTAAGATTGAAACCCTTTCGCAGTAGACACCAACTTCAATTGTAAACAGTGAAGAATGTGTTCAAAAACTTGATTGTAGGATGCTTTGACACTGGTTTTGCTCTGATACCAATTGTAAGGTCCTGAAAAGGATCTTACCAGTGATCAAACAGTCAACACAATCAATAATAACAAGAACAAAGGAGAAACAAAAATCTAAACAAGCTTGAACACGCTTCTATTAGCAAAAACGTCTAGTACAACTTGTGGAATACCAGCCAAAAACTCTGTGGCATCAAAAAGCATAAAATGACCTAACTAGCATCTATATATAGTGGACCTAGGCCGGCCTTGGGTTTACGGCCGTAAATAGGTTTATGGCCGTAAACTCACACCCTGGCGGTAAACACCTTTACAAGCTACCAAAACTGCATAATAACACAAAAAACCTATTACAACTAAAGCCTAGAGCAAACCATTAATTAGACCCTTCAATTACAAATTGATTTTGATAAATATTCAAATAAACTCTTATAATTAATTTCTAAATTATTTGTTTCATGGAAATAATAATTTTCATTAGCAAGTAACATTAAATTATTGATGGTTTTTGAGCTTTCTAACACTCCTATAGTGTACATGCAACCCTAGAAACCTTGGATCCATGTTTTCTCTAATATACATGCAAATATGGTTTTTCCAAGGTTCTCATTCTAAATAGCATACGATGGGTTACTTGTAATATAAAAATTAGTAGAATGACATACCTTTCTTATTTCTTGGATTCCTAAAGATCTTGTGAGCCTAGCACCCCTAATGTGATGCCTCAAATGCTTCACACAACACCACAACTATTGGAATAACTTGAGAGAAGTACACTTGAGCACAAAATTCAGCTAGCCCTCACTTCTTGTATCTAAGATCCGATTTTTCTCCATATGAGGTTCCTTATATAGTGTATCACATGCAGGGTTACACCATGTAAACCTTAATGTGCATGGCTTTTCATTTCCCCCATGATCCATGGGTTTTAACCTCCATGGAGCATCCATGGAGCACCCAATGGGTCCTAACCCAATCTAGTGAATCATGGATCATAAGCCCACTATAAAAGAATGAAATTTTTTCATAATCAAGCACTATATATTTAATTAGTCTCTTTTGATCACAAAATTAATTCCAAATTAATTCTTGATCAACACTAATGAAATAAAATGATTTCATATTAATATATTAGAATATATTAACAAATCATAAGTTTCCTTATTCTCATTTTGTCTATCCAATTGTTGATATGTCATGCAACCCAAATGGACCATGCCAAGTCGGGTCAAGTACATACTAAATACAGTTGTGGACTTAGACACCTTATCCAACAAATATCACATATGGTACGTATTAATAAGTCATGCACAAGTTTGTGGACTGGTTGAGAATCTTTTGTCTTTTACTTAAAAGACAAAGTTTATATTTTATAAACCTTGAGTTAATAAAATTTATACTAAATTTCCTCTTCTTTATGCAATTTTCGATAGTTGCATAAAAAGAAGAAGTGTAAGAAGTGCTTCATCAAGCTTTAAAGGAATGGGAGACATGAATATGAAAATAGGGACAAGTTTTTTTAAGATGCTAAGAACTAATGGTTAATACCTTAACTTTTTGCATATAAATATGAGGCTTGCACTTGGCTTGCTAGATCATTCTCTTCTTTAATGCATTGCTGAAAGTTTTTTCTTCTCCCTCATTCTCTCTAGTTTTTGTTAGAAAACTTGAAGAACACTTGCATCTTTATGCCCTCTTTAATTTCATATTGGTTATGAACTTAAAGCTTAAGAGTTTAAGAGTTTATGGACTAGCATCTACATCAAGTTGAGTCATTGTTGGTGTCTCCAAGGTTCCACATTCTTCATCAACTTCCAAGCCTGCCAAGAGAACCCACATAACTACAAAGGTTGTTATTTCTTCATCCTTTTATGGTTGGTGTTTTAATCTTTCCATAACCTGCAACAAGATCCTTGGGGGGGTATAAAATGTTTATGTTATTTCAAAAATTAAAGTCTTCCGTTGCCATATTTATCAAGTTTATGAAACTATTTTTGAACTAAAACCCAACATGAGTTTGAAAAGTGAAAGCGTCTGGATCTTCCTGTCTCCTTGGACTATCATTTTTTGTAGTTATCCAAAGTCTTCCTAACCCATTCAAAAACAACAGGTTTGTTTCATGGTTCCTTCTAATGGTACCAACATTTGAGAATTTAGTGATTATAAGGTTGAATCTCTTGAAGGAATCAACAACACTTTCACCATGTAGAGCTTTGAAGTTGGTGAACTCATTGAGTGCAGTAGTGAGCTTCGTTTCTTGATCATGTTCAAACCCTTGGAGGATATTTTTTAGTACATCCCAGTTTTTTTTTGGCAGATTCACAGTTGATGATGATGTCAAAGTAGTCCGGAACAACGCCATGTGCAATTTCATAAAAGACAATTCCATTTTTCTCCATCTTTTCAAGATCGTCGTTGGTAGGTCTATTCATGGCCACTTGACCACCTCCAAGTCTTACCTGATCACCATCAACTATAATTAGAGTGAGAATAGGGACATGATGTCCTTCTTCTATAGAAATATCTCTTCCAAGTCTCTTTAAATATCTTTCCCATCTTTGGGACCAATCATGATATTCACTTGCAACAAGAATTGGAGCTCTATTAGAACCTGTAACACTATTTGAAATGTTTAAAGAAAAAGCTTGTGTTACTTTTCCTTGTTTTAATGAGCTTCAATTCTATGAAAGGAGTTAAAAGGCAACCACTTTAGTTCTGATACCAATTGTTGAGAGAAGAACTGAACAACATTTAGTAACGATATAATATATTGTGGAATAATCAGTTAATCTCAATGGGTCTTTGTTATCTTAACAGTAATAGCTAGACTGCAGAAAAGTAAGGAATGTAAATAGCAGCAAGTTATATCAATAAGCATTAAACAAGTAGACACTTAGTTGAATTGTAACATGGTTTGTATGAAAACACAAGTTAGTAAATGATGAACAACATAAGTGAAGAGGGACTCAGATAATGTATCAATCAGATAACTTATAAAAAGTGTAGAGATGAATAGATCTTCTATTAATAAGATCAGAATGGGTACGTAAACATGAACTGGAACCTCTATTTTTAGAGGTCCAAAAGTAATAGAGAAATAATAAACAATTACAATGTGACTGACTTCGGTGACACCGAAGGGTACACCAAATAATATTAAGTTTACACACATATTCAGTAAGATAACCTGTGACAGTCTTCATATTCTCAGATGCGTTTAAGTCTTTATATCGTCTTCAGGCTCCATAAGTTGACAAACAGTCTTCATAATCTACCTCTCTAGTTCACACGAGCATTTAGGTCTTCGTGTTCATTTTAGCTGTCAAGGGTCAACTTCTTGTATCAACAGTATGGGTTGGTTATCCCCTAACCACGTCGAAATCTTATTCTTCAAAAAGCATTATGTCTACCCTTACCTAACTGAGAGTCCTTAACCATCTTTTGTGACAAACCTATAAGAAACTTTTGGATCATTTCCTGCATGAAGGCTAGAAAATACTTTTATAAAAAGTATTATCCCTTCCTATCCCACATCGTCGATAAGACAAATGACAAGAAGAGGATTGAACAGGTACCCTTTTTATGCGGTTACCCTAATGTATTCCCAGAAGAGCTACCATGACTATCACCAGCTCGACAAGTAGAGTTTAGAATCGACTTAATCGTAGGATTCATCCTAGTAGCAAAATTGCCTTATAGATTATCACCATCAGAGATGCAAGAGCTCTTTAGTCAGTTACAAGAACTTTTTGACAAGGGTTTCATCAGACCTAGTTTCTCGCATTGGGATGTACCCGTCCGATGTGTCAAGGAGAAAAATGTACCTTTTTGGATGTGTGTTGACTAGACAGTGTTGAATAAGCTAACTTATCAAGAATCAATATCGATTAGCCCAAATAGATAATCTCTTTGATCAACTATAAGGATCCAGTTACTACTCCAAGATCGACTTGAGATCCAGATATTATCAACTTCATGTTATGGAAGAGGACTTTCTAAAGATTGCTTTTAGAACTCGATATAGTCATTATGAGTTCTTAATCATGCCTTTCGGGCTAGCTAATTCCCTAGCTGCATTTAGGGATCTCAAGAATCGAGTATGTAAACACTACATGGATAAATTTATGATAGTTTTCATTGATGGTATTTTGATCTACTCACGAACTAAGGAAGAGCATGGGAAGCATCTTTATATGATTCTAGATCTATTAAGAAAGAAAAATTGTATTCAAAATCCTCTAAGTGTGAATTTTGGAAGATAATTAAAGCTTCTAGGTCATATGGTAACCAGTAAGGATATTAATGGCGACCCAACGAAGATCGAAGTGGTCAAGAGTTGCAAAGTGTGCAACACACCCACCGAAGTTCATCAATTATTAGAAAATTTATCGCATATATAGTAACCCAAATGGAAATAAATTTTGTTTGGGGAGATAAACAAGAACCATCTTTCCAAAGGCTTAATGAAATGATTTGTAGTACACTAATATTATCCCTCCCATAAGGAACCGATGATTTTGTCGTATACTGTTATGCTTCACGTCAGGGTTTGGGATGTGTATCGTTGCAGATGGGGAAAGCCATAGCTTATGCCTCACCACAACTAAAGGTGCATGAGAACTACTACACCATCCATGACCTAGAACTGGGAGTTGAAGTTTTTGTCATAAAAATATGTCTTCTTTACCTTTATGGAACAAAGTGTATCATATGCACTAATCAAAAGAGTCTACGATACATGCTCGATAAAAAAGAGTTCAACATGAGGCAACAAAGATGAATAGAGTATAAACGACTATGATTATGAGATCCGTTATCATCCAAGAAAGGTTAATATAGTAGTAGATGAATTGAGTTGAAAGGAACGAGTTCAACTTCGAAGATTCAGAGTGCTTACAATAACTATCGAATCTAGTCTAATCTTGCAGATTAGAATTGTCCAGCTCAATGATTTAATGAAAGAAAACATCAAGGAAAAAGGGCTTATAGCGATGGAAAGGCAACTAGAGATTAATAAGGATGGAATGAGATACTTCATGGAAAGAGTATGGGTTCCAAATTTTAGGGATATTAAGAAGTTAGTCATAAATAAAGCCCATAGGATTAGGTATTCCATTCATCTAGGAGCAGAAAAGATGTATCGGGATTTAAGAAGTCTTTAATGGTAGCCAAACATGAAGGCAGATATTGCTGATTAGGTAAATAAATGTTTGACTTGCTCCAAGTTCAAGGTAGAACATTAGTGGCCCTCAGGACTATTGCAACAACCAGAGTTACCTTAGTGTAAGTGGGAGAAAATTGCAATGGATTTTGTGAGCAAGTTACCAAAGACTACTATTGGTTACAACACTATATGGGAAGTTGTCGATAGATTAACCAAGTCTACCCACTTCCTACCAATAAAAGAAATAGACAAGATGTAGAAGATAATCTGGATATACCTAAGATATATTATTAGATTACATGGGGTACCACTATTTTTCATCTTGGATTGGGATAGCATATTTACCTCCTAATTTTGGTAAGGTTGTAGAAGGCACTTGGTACTTGTTTGGGTATGAGTACATACTATAATCCCTAGACAAATCGTAAAAGTGAAAATGACATCCAAACACTTGGAGATATGCCCAGAGCATGTGTTAAAGATTTTGGAAGTGAATGGGATACCCATCGACCCATGGTTGAGGTCTCATACAACAATAGTTATCACATAAACATCAAGGTTGGATCGTTAAAGCCTTGTATGGTCGACAATGTTGTTCTCTTATTTACTGGGAAAACCTTGGAGACACTCAGCTAGCGAAGAAGTTTGCAGGGGATACCCTTTTAACTAACCCCAAGATAATCCACGAGATGACTGAGAAGATAGTACAAATTCGAGAGCGCATGATGGTAACACGAGATCGACAGAATAGCTATGTGGATACAAGATGCAAACCCCTAGAATTCGAAGTTAGATATATGGTTATGCTTAAGGTCTCTCCTTGGAATGGAGTAATAAGGTTTGGAAAGTAGGAAAACTTAAATTCTAGATACATTGGACCTTTCGAGATCCTCGATAGGATCTGTCCAATAGCCTATCGACTTAGACTTCCTAAGATCATATTAAAATGTATGGTATCTTCTATCTGTTGAATATTAGGAAGTGCCTCTCTGACACCGATCATAGATAAAGAGCTCAAGCAACTGAAGCATATTTGATTTCGCATATTCACAGTACAATGGAGCTCTAAGTGAGGACCAGAATACACATGTGAAAGATAGGACCAAATGAAAAACACATACCCTCACTTGTTTGAAGCCCAACAATAAGATGGATTTCGGGAAGAAATTTCCTAAACGGGGGGAGACTGTGACAACAGGAGACATTATGACACCGATCATCGTTAGGAAAGAGTAGGAAAAGATTAAATGCAATAGCTTAGGATTGTATTTTGTGATTTATACCATAATATAATCAAATATGCTATTAAATTTAGAGTTAGTTACGCTCAAAAATTAGCATCCAAAAAGTTTTACCGTATTTTAAAACGATCTAGATAGTTTGATAGTACTGTTCGACGTGATCTCAAGGATATAAAATTCATAAAATCTGTCTCCGATTGGAGGAGTTATGTATTTAGTTAAAAGTAAAACCAGTCATGTAGTTAAAGTTAATTATGTCAAAACGGCATGAAGAGATCGGTTGAGTTTTTGCCAGTGTCGTCAAAAGGATAGTTTTAGTACTCCTTGAGATCAAAACTTTAGGATAAAGCATGTCGAAAACGGTATCCACATGAGAAAAATATGGTTTTTGTAAAATCATTTAATTTTGCCCCTGTATGGCTTAAAAATGAAATACAAGATTCGCTAACACAACCTAAAGGAAAGTTGAAGTAATAGTTTAGAGCATTACATAGATATAGAGAGGGATTAGATAGGAGCTAGAACAAAAAGGTTATTATTTTTGAAAAATCTTTTCGTGTGTGTGAGGGACGCATCTATCGCCATTGCGCACCTAACACCGTATTGAAGTAGATTGAGAGTGTCGTGGCCAAGTGACACGTGGCAACTTCCTATAGAGCCATGATGTTCAATGTCCATCGTGGAGGGATCTTTCCTGGCACACACCTCCAAAACTTGAAAATAAATAGGGGCAATTCCATTCCACTTCTACATACCTCTAGTCTCTCTCTCTACCACAAATATTACTGCTTCTTAGGCAATTTCTCAAATTCTTGAGCTCGATCCTACCCTGCACCAAGGGTTTCAAGCAAACAGGGTGAGTTTCACGACCATATTTTTACTATTTTAAGGGTTTTCAAGGTGGAGGAAATACATGTTATACTTAAACTGCTTTAAAAAATATATATTTTTTAAATATAATAATAGTTTTTATACAAGCATATAACTTTAGGAAGATATACAAATACTATGCATAGATGTAAGCTATGATATTATGCCTAAGATTTATGATATCCAATAGTCTATGAAATAATTTTACCTAGATTTTATGATGGCCAAATTTCTAGGATAACTTTGTATATAAAGGCTATGCTAACCAATTATTAGGATAGACATTGTACTTAGTTGTAACTCTGCCGAATATTTGGTTTTCAAAATAAACATAATTATATGGTATATACATTTTAAAAGGTTATATATGCAAATATAATAATGAGATAAATAATAATTATGATATATAATAAAAGTATATAGGGATAATTATGAAGAGTGTTTTATAAGATTCAAAGATAAGATAAAATATCCAAGGTTAAAGTGTTAGTAAGCTTAAATTAATTCATCATCTGGCCTTGATAAAATTCGGCTACCCCAGCCTATAATCTTTAATCATAAAAAGAGCCGGAAGATATGTATAGATCTATACAGGCTTTAACACGCCTACCTATGATAGCTAGCTACAATCCCAGTAAGATACCTTTCTTTTATCAGTAAATTTTACGTTGTCCGATGAGGCATCGTGCAACTTGATTATAAGTCGACAATTTTAATGATATGGGCTCATGGTAATGTGATTAACCATGTTAGGTGAACCGACTACTAAGACGGTCACCTTCGTGTAGTTAAAATGTTAATATATCCCAATATAAGGTAGATCTAGGATAAATAAAACATCCTAAAATACTTAGGATGTCAAAATTCTCACATAACAAAATAAAGTGCTTTAAAAGAGACTATTCCAATAAAAATAGAATTTTTAAATCTAAAACATCATATAAAGTAGAAAACTAATAAAAACATGTGAACTCACCAACATTATACTGATGTTTTCAAAATACGTGTATTCTCAAGGAGATAAGTGTAGAAAACACGTAGTTTGAAGAGGGAGTCGTCGTGGAGGAATGTTGGAAGTTTTTTTTTCTATTTGTTATTTGTTTAATTTCATGTAAGATGTGCACTTCGCCTACTAAAACAATGTAATCCCTACTTTAAAATAAATAAAAGTATTGTTTGTAATATACTTGTGTATAATGTTCAGTATATCTGATTTCCAAGATCCAGTTAACCCCATATCGTACTTCCTCGCGTTTGCACAACCGGTTGGATAGGGTGTGACACTTTCCATCATGGATAATATCTGTAACTCTTTGGTCTTTTCTATTGATTTTCTAACTCACATACTTCTTGACTATTGATGGTGCTACATCATGCACTTGTTCATCCTTCTAAATTTGATCTCTATTAGAGGATTCTGTTCTTTCTAGAACAGACATGACCGAAGATAAGGTCTTTACTTTGATTACCCTAACATACCGATGGGACATGTTCTAATGACCTCTCATCGTATTATGCAATGGCTAGACTCAACTCTCTTTGAGTCAGACTCCAGAATGAACAATATCTTCCTTCATGTACTAATGTGATATAATCTCATTATAGTGGGGAGCAATCTCTAGTACTAGCTATTAAGCTCTAATGACGATTTGCAATTTGTCTGTCAATTGCTTAGATCTTTTCGTTCTTTGATCTATGAATAAATGCGGACACTACGTCGAAAATGGTTCTTAGAACCAAGTCTGTTACTTCATTAAAATATCTTATTCAGACTCGATTTATAATGACTATAGAGGTTAGAACATAAATCATCTTCTTTGGTCATTACCGAAACAAAGGTAATGATGTGAATGAACAAAATGGTTTAACAACTAAAGTGTTAGTAACCTTGTGTACTTGTGACTTTCCCCAATCTAAGAACAAGTATTGTGCTTCTGGTATTATAGGCCTGTACTACCTTTCACACCTACTCATACTCGTCCAAAGAATTACCTCACAATCCATTGAGTTATCAAAATGGAAATCACATAGAAAACACATAACATAATTTATGAAATTATATTATCCCTGAAAATAGTTACAAGATTTATTTATATTACATCAAGACACTCATTCTAACACTACTTATTTTCTTCCTCATATCCCGAACTCCGAATAAGTAGCTCTCTATTCTCGACGTTTTGTTGTTTTGTCAAGGATCATATGAAATGCCCTAGCCTTCGTCTTCAGCGTCACATTTTGGTTGCTCCTTCATTTTTGTTTGGACAATTCATCAAAATACGCCTACCATCCTCACTTTCCTAACACTTCTTATCAGAGAATGTAATGTTGGATTAGGTGTCTAAGACCGTAACTATTTGTAACATCCTGATTCCTAGGTATCTTATTATAGTTATTTATTTTCAGTTTTGTGGAGGGACTCGATGAGTTGACGCTTAGACTTGCCGAGTAGGATCGTGAATTTTTTATTGGATTAATGATCGGACTCAACGACTCGATGCGTGGACTCGGCAAGTCCGCACTGTAACGTGAAACCCTAAATCTCAGGGCCTGAGCCCTATTTAAAGGCCCTTATGGCCTTCAATTGCCGCCACTACTCCCCTGTGAAAACCCTAGAGAGCAAAGAGGGCTTAGAGATCAATTTGGAGGCTAATTCTTCATCGTCTGGTGTGATCTTGCAAGAATGAATGGGAAAATCCAAGCTAGATCGATTGTAGAGCTTAGATCTGTGTTGTTCACAATGAGATTCACGTTTTGAGGTACAAGTTCCTTCCCATTTTGTGTATTTGATAGATTCCTTGAATCTAGGGTTTCCTTTGCACCATTTTGAGTTAGATCTCGAAGAATATGATGTCCCAATGGGTGTAGAGGATAGACCTGGACCTTGAGAAGTACAAAAGATCCCAAACTTCCAGCTTTTTATTGTTTCATGTGAGACTTGAGAGTAGATCGCGATTTTAAAGGTTATTTCTCCATTATTGGTATTATATGTGTTGCATTAATGTAAACTTTGAACCTTTACATGACTTTCGAGTGCTAGAAGATTAGATCTTCTAGTTGGAGAAGCAGATATGACCTCAGAACGTCGTTTGAGTGTTATCATGGGACGAACTCGCCGAGTCCATAAAGGGACTCGACGAGTCGAGTCGGGTTGCCCCGTCATTCGCGACATGTGATAACCCATTGAGTGAAGGGTTGACTCAGTAAGCCGAGTGAGGATCAGGGACGAAGAAGACATGCATGGACTCACCGAGTCATGCAAGTGCACTCGACGAGTCTAGTCAAAGTTTGATCGTTGACTTTTGTTGACTTTTAGGGTTTGGTTAACAATTGGACTTATGGACCATTTGAAGGGTAAAATGGTCTCTTAGCCTTCTTAGTGGACATCGAAGAGGCTACTCTAGCCTCGAGAGCCGTTATTGATTTGAGATAATTGTTTATGTGGTTAGGCAGAGGCTAGATCAGTGTATACGTGTGCGAGGTTATCCGATATATCTGAGGTGAGTCTTCTCACTATACATTACCTAGAGTGGTATCTAAGTGTATACCAGAGGATATTTTGTGCTATGTGTATGTTTGAGATTATGTGCTTTGATATATGTATACTATGAATTGTGTAGACCGGACCGAAGGGTCCAACGATATAGACCGGATCGAAGGGTCCAACGAGCTATGACCGGACCAGAGGGTCCAACGAGCTACAAGACTGGAGTGTCCCGCTGAGGCACATTGACCGGAGGGTCGTACTATGGCCTTGAGTGACGTATGTGTTGTATGTGGTATTTTTGGGAACTCACTAAGCATTTATGCTTACAGTTGTTGTGATATGTATTTCAGGTTCTAGTGATGATCACAGGAAAGCGCCGGCATGATCCGTGCACACTCGTGGAGTTTACGTTTTGAGATCCTGGGATATGTTTTGTGATGATAACGTTTGATACATTATGTTTTGACATTATTTAATGAGTAAATGTATGTTTTAAAAATAAAAAATTGTTTGAAAATTTTACGTTGTTACAAGTTGGTATCAGAGCCTTGGTTTGAGGGATTCGGATGCACCTTCGAGTGTATCTGAACTCAGACTGAGGATTTGAGAAATTTTTCATAAATCAAACAATTTTTCTAAAAGAGTAAAAGGTTTTGAAATGAGCAGAGTTGAGCAGTGTGTACGATCAGCCAGCACCCGTACGGTGATTTCCCAAAATACCCTTACATTATTTGTTAAGAGTTGTGATATGATATGTTATGCATGCTAGAGTTGGCTAAGTATTCATATTTAGGACTAGAGTGGCCTTATTTGTGATTCCTTAGTCTAGGAGATTGTTGTTACTATGAGATTCTTCGAGAGTAAGTAGGTAGCAGTGAGGAGTTTATGAGAAGCCTACCGAAGGGAAGACTATGTTTAGCGAGATATAGAGTACTTGTGATTTGGGATCCAAGGAGGAGGACTTGGGATGAATGCTGAAGCAGTGTGGAAGGTAGTATAGGGTCCCGTACTACTGGAGACACCAAATCAGTGTGCAGTCTAAGTAAGAATCCTTGGGGTGCCGGGGAGCAAGTAGGATTGAGTTATCGAGTGCGAGTACACTCGAAAAAATCTTTGATATTTTTATGTTGTATTTCAGAGACCTCATGGTAAGTACGCGCCACACTCCAGAGAGCAGCAGTGTCAGCGATGAGGAGATTCGCAGGATGATTCACGAGGAGGTGGCTGCGGCCATACGAGCTGAGATACCAGAGATGTTTAGGTCTATCAAGACCACATTGATCGAGACTTTTGATGAGCGGTATGTTGTCCTTATTGATGCTGCTGTAGCTACGACCATCACATTCGTTGCTGCTACCAGGCCATAGGAAGGTTGCTGTACAAGAAGTTCAGCAACACGAAGCCATCAGAGTTTGATGGGACTCAGGATCCGATTACTATGATGAGATGGATTTCTGACATCGAGGGATGCTTCTACACTTGCTCATGTCCGGAGCATCTGAGGGTTCGGTTTGCACTGAACCAGCTTCGCTTGCGGGCGAAGGACTAGTAGAAGTTTCTAACGGCAGACTTCTCTATTGCAGAGCTTACCGAGGTGACCTGGGAGAGGTTCACCGTGATGTTTCGAGATGAGTATATTTCCCCTGTGGAGAGGAAATGTCTAGCCCAAGAGTTCTTGTCCCCTATACAGGGAACTGAGTCTATGATAGTGATTACGAGGATGTTTCACGAGAGGGCGTCGTTTAGCCCTGAGCACATGTCGACCGAGCAGGCACGTATGAGTCGGTACTTGAGCATTCTGAGGAGGGATTATCGTGAGTTCGTGGTGAACTCGTCATACCGCACATTTGCGGAGCTCCATCCAAATGCTCGGAAGAGGGAGATTGAGCAGGAGACTCAGGTCAGGGAGGAGACTGAGTCTCAGAGGAGGGATAGGAGACCGGTGCAGGCACAACCGGCAGCCAAGCAGACAAAGCTCGCTGATTCAACATTTGGGGGTCCGAAGGGCCGCACTTTTAGGAAGTTCGCCAAGATTCATGAGGGGGTGTGTAGAGTTGGGGTGAGTTACAAGTGTAGGAAGGATGGGCATTACGCGAGGGATTTCCCTAAGGGATTCTGTAGTTGCTTTCATTGCAACCAGACCGGCCATCAGAAAGCTGAGTGCCCATAAGTACTACAAGGTTTGGGACAGGAATCTGCACCTCTGCTCGAGCTACCAAGATCCGGCCAGCGAAGGCCGAGGCATTGAAGGCTCACGGGAGAGCCTTCTAGTTAACAACAGAGGAGGTCCGTGCAGCGCCCGACGTTGTGGCTAGCATGTATTCCTACCTCTATTTATTTTGAGTTTGAGATATTGTGCTTATATTATGATATGCGTAGGTACTTTTATTGTGAATTTTGTACCTGCCTTGGTGTTATTTTACTCCGGTGCGAGTTGATCCTTTGTGTCGTTAACTTTTAGTCATCGCATCAGTATTTGTCGAGAGGCGTTGAGTCGACCTCTTCGGGTTTCCATAGCTGACGAGCGAGCGGTTTATGCTACAGAGGTGATTCGGGGATGTGTACTCGAGATCTTCGGTATTGAGTTCCTGATTGATCTGGTCCCGATTGCGTTGGAGGACGTTTGTGTTATATTGGGCATGGTTAGTTGAGCCATTTTAGGGCTGTTATAAACTGCGAGCGACAGTTGGTGACGATATGAGACCCTAGTGGGGGAGTACTTACGGTGTACGGCGAGGGTACCAATTCTGATTCAGCATTTTGTTCGGCTGCTAGGGCGAGGCAGAGTGTACAACAGGGCTATAGTGGGTTTGTGGCTTACGTGACGGAGACACGACTGACAACGAAGAAGCCGAGACCGGTTGATGAGGTACCAATAGTGCGAGAGTTCCCAGACGTTTTCCCTAAGGAGTTGCTAGGTGTCCCTACCAAGAGGGAAGTGGTGTTTCACATTGATCTAGTTCCGGGAACGGTGCCTATTGCCAAAGCACCCTATCACCTTGTGCCGCCAGAGATAAAGGCGTTATCCTTACAATTTCAGGAGCTGCTGGGGAAGGGATTTATCATACTGAGTAGCTCACCTTGGGGAGTGCCGATTCTTTTTGTCAAGAAGAAGGATGGTTCACACCGGATGTACATTGATTACCGGGAGTTGAACAAGTTGACAGTCAAGAACCGTCATCCCTTACCGAGGATCGATGATCTATTCGATCAAGTGCAGGGAGCATCTTCGTTCTCCAAGATTGATTTGAGGTCTGGGTATCATTAGATGAGAGTGTGGGATGAGGATATCCAGAAGATGGTGTTCAGAACTCGTTATGGGCATTACGAGTTCGTGGTGATGCCTTTTGGGCTCCAATGCACCGACATCATTCATGGATCTCATGAATAGGGTGTACAGGCCGATTTTGGATAGTTCAATGATCGTGTTCATCGATGACAAATTGGTATATTCGAGATCTAGAGAGCAGCATGAGGAACATCTGAGAGAGATTCTCGAGGTATTAAGGATGGGGAGACTTTTCTCTAACTTCTCCAAGTGTGATTTTTGGTTGCGAGAGGTCCAGTTCTTGGGACACCTCGCTAACCAGAAAGGGATATTGGTCGACCCGGCCAAGATTGAGGCGGTGATGAGCTATGGGGTGCCGAGATCCCCCACCGAGATTAGGAGCTTTCTGAGATTGGCCGGCTACTATCAGAGATTTATAAGGGATTTCTCCAAGATTCTGGTTCCTCTCACCAGGTTCACCCGTAAGAGCGTGACATTCATTTGGGGTCCAGAGCAGTAGGCCTCATAAATTACAAACAACTTCTTATATCGGTGCTAAGTGCATTGCCTGAAGATGGAAGACACCGGGTTCGAAACATGTAATTGTGTTTTGTATTAATTGTTTTTCTATATGTATATAATGATCTACTATAACAAAAAAAAGTTTTAGGGATATAAAAACCAAATTGTTTTCTAGTACGTTGGGTAAAGGCGAAGCTTAGCAAATGCTCTCGTAACATGACTGGAATGAAAGAAAATTTACGTGATTATCGAAGTTTAGCAACTGCTGGTGTTGTGGAATTTGGAAATAATCAAAATTGTCAAGTAAAGGGTTATGGTAAAGTCACGAATGTGAAGTTTACTGTGAATCGAATTGCTTATGTCAAAGATCTTCAATATATGTTGGTCAATGTTTCGCAACTTGTTGTGGGCACTGGAAATCAAGTTGTGTTCAATGAAAAAAGAAGCATAATTTTGAATGTCTATACAAAAGAAGTTCTGCTCAAATCCAAAAGAAAAGGTGATATGTTTACTCTTGACATTAACCCTCCGTAAGCTTACTCTCGAAGGCTTCATCACATATCAGCTGCCTTTGGCATCGAAGACTGTCATATTTGAACTTTCGAAACGTGAACAAATTGGTGGTTCAAGACTTGGTAAGAGGATTACTTGTTTCTAAAGTTTGATAATGATACCATGTGTGCAGCTTATTAACAAGGAAAGCAGCATAAACAAGGTCATCTAATAACCATTGATTCAAAAAATTTCGAACCACTGGAATTACTTCATATTGACTTATGTGGACCATCGACAGTTGAAACTTTTAAAGAGAAATGGTACATTCTAGTCATTGTTGATAATTTTTCTTGATTTACTTGGGTTTATTTTCTCAGGTTAATACCCGAATTTGCTCAAACAATGATTTATTTATCAATAAGATGGAAACAAGCTTGAAAAAGAAAGTTCGAAAAATTAAGAGTGATAATGGTTCTGAATTTAAGAACGATGCTCTTGATTCGTTTTTAGTTGACAAGGGGATTTCACATATTTTTCTTCACCATATGCACCGCAGCAAAATGGTATTGTTGAAAGGTCAAATCGATCTGTTTGCGAAGCAGCACGAACAATGCTCATTTATGCGAATCATCCTCAATATCTATGGGCAGAAGCAGTCTCTACTGTATGTTTTACTTAGAACAGATTTTTTATTCATCGAAGATTCAACATAACTCCTTAGAAAGTTATCAATAACCAAAAATATAATGTCAAATTCTTTCATGTTTTTGGTTGTAGGTGTTTTATCATGAATCTCAAAAATAATCTTTCAAAATTTCAGTCCAAAGCTGACAAATGAATTTTCTTGGGTTATTCTCATCATTCAGTTGCATATCGAGTGTTGAATAAACGAACAAGGAAAATTGAAGAAAAATTCAATCTTACGTTCGATGATTATTATGTCAAACAAGTTGAAAAATGTTTCCATCAAAAACCAATTCTTAATGAATCAAACAATGAATTTGAAAATCATAATTCGTATAATTTTGATTATGATTTAATTTTTGGTGTTCTAGATAGAGTTGCGGATGCCGAAATTAATGATCAAGATAATCAAATTCCGGAATCATCCAAGCATTCTGATTGTTTGACATCTACTGACGATGCAGTTGATGCAAACTTAGTATCACCTTCTTCTACAAATAGCGAAAGTATGCTAAATGATCAAGTGGAGGGGGAGCACTTGAATTCGAATTCTCATGCTATGGGGGAGCATTCTTTTGAGGGGAAGAATAGAAGAATAGATGACGATGTTAAGGGGGAGCAAACTACAAATAAATTTGTTGAGGAAGAGCTAAATATGTCTAATAATAATCAAGATGAAACTTTTCGTAATCTAAATGATAATGTTTCTGTTCTAGGTTCTGAAACAGAAGAAATGTTCGAAGATGCACCAATAGATTTTGATCCAGCATATCCTCCAATAGATAAATGGGTTATAGAAGTCATCCTAAAGAACAAGTGATAGGAGATCCACACGAATGAGTGCTGACAAGAGCTCAAATACATGCAAAGAATGAGGTACTCAATACTCATCAAGAGTTTTGCATGTTTAATGTATTTACTTAGAAAATTAAACCAAATTCAGTTAAGGATGCAATGGAACCCTCTGATTGGGTTGTTGCAATGCAATCTGAATTGGCTGAATTGGAAGGAAACAAGGTTTGGAGATTAATTCCTAAACCAAAAGATGTTTTAATTGTCGGATTAAAATGGATTTTCAAAAATAAAACCGACAAAGATGGTAATATTGTTTGAAATAAAGCTAGGCTAGTTGTAAAAAGTTATTCGCAACAAGAAGCTATCGATTATGAAGAAACCTTTTCCCCCGTCGCAAGACTCGAGGCTGTTCGAATATTTTTAGTCTATGCAGCTCTTAAAGATTTTGATGTATATCAAATGGATGTCAAGTGTGCATTTCTAAATGGTGAACTCCAAGAAACTGTATATGTGGAACAGCCTCCAGGTTTTATAAATGAAGAATATCCTGATCATTGTTACATTCTAGATAAACAAGTGTATGAGTTAAAACAAGCACCAAGAGCATGGTATGGAACTTTAACTTCTTTCTTAACCTAATCGAAATTTAAACAAAGATCAGTTGATCTCACTCTATTTCGAAAGAAAGATGAGGATCATCTAATGCTCGTTCAACTTTATGTTGATGATATTATTTTTGGCTTTATAGACCCTGCTTTGTCTGGTGAATTCAAAAATCTGATGAAAAGAAAATTTGAGATGAGTATGATGGGTAAAATTAACAACTTAATTGGATTGAATATTCGTCAAAGCAGAGAATAAATTTTTATAAATCAGGAAAAATACACAAAGAATCTACTTGAAAATTTTGGCTTGACGAATAACACACAATTGTGAGTGCCAATGGCGGTTGGAACAAGGCTCGCACCTTCGTTAGATAAACCCGCTGTTGATCTTGCTATGTATAAAAGCATGATAGGTTCGTTGCTTTATCTGACAGCAAGTCGATCTGACATTATGTTTTCTATTTGTAATTGTGCTAGATATCAATCGAATCCGCAAGAACCGCATTTAACAGCAATGAAGAATATTTTTCGATATCTCAAAGGTTCTATTTCGTTAGGATTATGGTATCCTTCAAAAACTAGATTCTTCATTCAATCATCTTTTGATGCGGATTTAGGGGTTGCAATCTTGACAGAAAAGGCACAAGTGGTGTCACACCCCCGAAACATCAATAAAACAACGATGGAAACGTCCAGGGGCGGCGACGTCATACGTAGTATCACAACAATAGTATCATAACAATTAAAGTAAACACAACCATTACATTACAATATTAATATCTACATCTGTTTGAAAACATAGTTTGTACATCACATTATATAACAAAAGATAAAGACAAGACTCCAAAAATGCTCCATCTTCTCCAAAAGCTGGCTAGGTACCTGTCTATCGTTGCCCTGAGAATACAAGCGGTTTTGAAAACGTATCAGCATAAAATTAGCGAGTTCATAAGCATGTTTTTGTATTGAAAACTAATCACTGAGTTTGTATAAATAGTTTATTTCCATTATAAGTAAATATCATTTGTATCGAAAATAGTTGTTACCGTGTTCTGAAACATGTATGCATGCTTACCAAGGAAATCCAATATTTTCTATCATAATTGTTGATTTCTGTATGAAAAGTAGGTTCTGTTTGAAAACCCTAGCTACCACCAGTATGTAATGTATGATCGTTCGGAAACCCTGGTTACCACCAGTATGTATAATAGTTTTATTACTTAAAAAAAAATATAGAAGAAAGGAATCCGGTGAACAATGATTAGTTTATACTTATTGTGAGTCGTATAACCATACTAATTGATATGGGCATATTCAGTTATAAAATTCATGCATTATCTTAATACTTTATGTTGTTTTTGTCTCTTTTAATGAACGAAAAGTGCTTAATTAGTTTATAATTTCATTTTTCAGAAAAAATGACATGCTCGAAAGGAAAGTGAAGCGAAATTGGCGATTGGACGCTTGGATCTTGGATTTTGAAGAAAGAAGGACGTTGCTGGACAGCTTGACCCATCATCAGTGTTTTGGCCATATCTCATGAACCGTAACTCTGATTGATGAGATTCAAAATGTTCTGAAAAGTAGACACAATTTCAGACGACTTTCGTGTTTTGAGAAAATGCTGATTCGAAACGTACTCGGCGAGTAGGGTCGATTACTCGGCGAGTTGTGTCGAACTTTCGCGATTCTGGATGCGCTGACTTGCCGTACACGGGTTTTAAGTGATGTACTCGGCGAGTAGGTCACTGGACTCGCTGAGTAGCCCCTGTTTTGTGAAAATCTATATAAAGGGACTTTCAAATCGATACCCTAGCATATAGATGCACCCTTGGAGGCCAATTGTCGACTAAAGGTGCTCCTGGAGCGTGGGAAGCAAGGGAATCAACCCTACATTCAATTTAAAGGAGAATCAAGTCAAAATCAAGTTTTCTCTTACCTAATCTCTTGTTTGAACTATGTTTTTACCAATTGATTTCGTTTTTGAGCTTGTTTCTGCTGTAATCATGAGCTAAAAACTCATAACTTCTGTTTAGGTCGATGAATTTGTGAACATGAATTGATTATTTGATTAAGATTAATTTTAATTGGTGATTATGTTTTATTAAGCTTGTTAAAGAACCTTATGTGTTAACAATAACTATTCTTCTGTTAATAAATTAGTAATTAAGTTGTATGAACATCTATTAGTTGCTAATTTCATATGATTTACGTGACCACATAGTTGTATGTCTAGGAATAACGAATGTGAAACTAGAATTAACTTGAAGATAGGTAAGTTAATGTGTGAGCTTGTGTGATACACCATCAACAAGAGGTTAATTGAATCACCAATTTGATTAACTATTACAAGTCTTATTTAACCCGAATCAATAACTAGGAAATCCGTTGATTTAAACAACTGGCCACTGCTTAAGTTAATTTGTTTCCTAAGGATTAGTAAGAGCGAACGTGGAACTAATCAACTTAGTCGGTAGCTAATGAAGAATTAATACGATACATTGAAATCATCCATCGGAACAAATGAGTCGAACCTAAACAGAACTCCTCTTTATTATTGAATTTAGTTTATTTTTATTTGCTTAGCTCTTAGTTTCTTAGTTTAAGTTTTAGTTAATTGTTTAAGTTTCTAGTCTTGCAAAACTAGAGAAAACTCTTTCTATTACTTGTTTTATTTAGATAATATTAGCATCTATTTTAATTGTTTACCGTTCCCTGTGTTCGATACCCTACTTACCTGAACTAAACTGCTAATCGATAGGTACATTGCCTTTCGTGTGTTTGCTTTTGTGTTTAAGTTAGTAGGATTAAAACTAGTTGGTTTTACACACATCAAGTTTTTGGCGCCGTTGCCGGGGAACGGTTCAAATAGTTAATTTTATTTGCTAATTGTTATTTTTTTTATTTCTTGATTAAGTTTTTTATTTAGTTTATTTAGTTTTAGTTTTATTTTTATTTTTATTTATTATGTATTTTCCAAATCTCGATGCTTTTGATGCTTTTCTTGAGGAAGTAGTACAGGAAATTGAGCAAGGAGATGAGGAGTATGACTGAGATGAAGATTTAACGAAATTTGGAAGATGGTTAGATAACATCTTACCCAACACAGAAGGGACATATGAGTTACAAGATGAAGAATTTAATCCAGAAAGAGACTTGGAGGAGCTGGAAAGATTGCTAGCAGAGAAAGTCGTCCGAAATTGTGTCTACTTTTCAGAACATTTTGAATCTCGTCAATCGGAGTTACGGTTCATGAGATATGGCCAAAACACTGACGAGGGGTCAAGCTGTCCAGCAACGTCCTTCTTTCATCAAAATCCAAGATCCAGGTGTCCAATCGCCAATTCCGCTTCACTATCCTTTCGAGCATGTAATTTTTGCTGAAAAATGAAATTATAAACTAATGCCCATATCAAATGTGAGTTTTGAGTGAAAAAAGTGAGTTACATGTTAAAAAAAAGAGAGAGAATCGCAAGAAAATTTTGAAGAATTTTTGGAGCATCAAAGTTAAAGTATGAAGTTCAAAGATCAAAGTTCTGAAAAAAAAAAGTTGAAGATACCAAAAATCAAACAACATGGTGGTGAATTCAAAGAAATTAAAGATCAAATGTCAAAAAAGTGAAGAATTCCAAAGAGCTCCAAAGTGGTATCATAAATTGTAATTGTCTAGATTATGTATGCTTGGGTTGCTGAACCAAAAATACCTTGAGGTTAAGCGGTTTTCTGAGGATGGATTCGGAGGGATGCATAAAATGAGCATTGTTCGGAAAAGTGGGCGAATGTTTATGAGGATTGTGAGTATTTGGAGTATGGGGGTTATTAGGAAAATTTTAGACACAAATGCACGCGTTGCGGTCTTGGCATAATGGTTGGGTTTGATTGGGATTGTCTTATGTAATACTAGTGTACTAAAATTCAGTTTTGCTTGGGAGCAAGCAAAAGTCAAGTGTGAGGTATTTTGATATGGGTATATTCAGTTATAAAATTCATGCATTATCTTAATACTTTATGTTGTTTTTGTCTCTTTTAATGAACGAAAAGTGCTTAATTAGTTTATAATTTCATTTTTCAGCAAAAATGACATGCTCGAAAGGAAAGTGAAGCGGAATTGGCGATGGGACGCTTCGATCTTGGATTTTGAAGAAAGAAGGATGTTGTTGGACAGCTTTACCCCTCGTCAGTGTTTTGGCCATATCTCATGAACCGTAACTCCGATTGACGAGATTCAAAATGTTCTGAAAAGCAGACACAATTTCGGACAACTTTCATGTTTTTAGAAAATGTTGATTCAAAACGTACTCGGCGAGTTGTATCGAACTTTCGCGATTCTGGACGCGTTGACTTGCCGTACACGGGTTTTAAGTGATGTACTCGGCGAGTAGGTCACTGGACTCGCCGAGTAGCCCCTGTTTTGTGAAAATCTATATAAAGGGACTTTCAGATCGATACCCTAGAATATAGATGAACCCGTGGAGGCCAATTGTCAACTAAAGGTGCTCCTGGAGCGTGGGAAGCAAGGGAATCAACCCTACATTCAATTTATAGGAGAATCAAGTCAAAATCAAGTTTTCTCTTACCTAATCTCTTGTTTGAACTATGTTTTTACCAATTGATTTCGATTTTGAGCTTGTTTCTGCTGTAATCATGAGCTAAAAACTCATAACTTCTGTTTAGGTAGATGAATTTGTGAACTTGAATTGATTATTTGATTAAGATTAATTTTAATTGGTGATTATGTTTTATTAAGCTTGTTAAAGAACCTTATGTGTTAACAATAACTATTCTTCTGTTAATAAATTAGTAATTAAGTTGTATAAACATCTCTTAGCTGCTAATTTCATATGATTTACGTGACCACATAGTTGTATGTCTAGGAATAACGAATGTGAAACTAGAATTAACTTGAAGATAGGTAAGTTAATGTGTGAGCTTGTGTGATACACCATCAACAAGAGGTTAATTGAATCACCAATTTGATTAACTATTACAAGTCTTATTTAAGCTGAATCAATAACTAGGAAATCCGTTGATTTAGACAACTGGCCACTGCTTGAGTTATTTTGTTTCCTAAGGATTAGTAATAGCGAACGTGGAACTAATCATCTTAGTCGGTAGCTAATGAAGAATTAATACGATACATCGAAATCATCCATGGGAACAAATGAGTCGAACCTAAACAGAAGTCCTCTTTATTATTGAATTTAGTTGATTTTTATTTTCTTAGCTCTTAGTTTCTTAGTTTAAGTTTTAGTTAATTTTTTAAGTTTCTAGTCTTGCAAAACTAGAGAAAACTCTTTCTATTACATGTTTTATTTAGATAATATTAGCATCTATTATAATTGTTTACCGTTCCCTGTGTTCGATACCCTACTTACTTGAACTAAACTGCTAATCGATAGGTACACTACCTTTCGTGTGTTTGTCTTTGTGTTTAAGTTAGTAGGATTAAAACTTGTTGGTTTTACACACATCACTAATTTGACCTGTGACCTCCTTGACGTTCTTTACGCGTCGTACGATTACAAAATTTGTCACCCCAAGCGTGCCCGCCTAACTATACCTAACAGTTCAGGTGTGGGATTGTCAGTCCCGAGTAGATCTATTCATGAATTTCACGCTCTCCCTCCAGGAGACTCTGGTTATACTACCGGTGAGGATTTATTGATACCCCGAGGGGAAAAACGAAGATAGTCTCACAACCCTGTATTAACTAGTTTACGTGTTTGTTCGGTTTTTCTCGAGTTCAAAATCGTTTGTAACGGTGTAGAATATAAATAATTATTTAGCATGATACTATAGTTTTGTATTCATAGTAATGGATAAACTAAATCTGACATAGTTTATATGTTTTACTTTGCATGATGTTTGAACCTGTAAGACTAGTAATGAAATCCCAAACTAGACCTATTATAGCTTGAATGGTTGTTACGTTCGTGTATGATTTTGAAAACTATGCAATTATGAATTGAAAACATCCCTTATACTCCACATAATACAAAAGGGAAAATTGTATCTACACGTTTGATATAAAATCATTGTAATTGCATCAGTTCTTAAGTTATGAAAACCTTTATGTTTAGCTTGTATCCCCCCACCCCCTAAAAACATGAATAACTCGGAAAAGTGTAGGGGTATGAACTCACAGTTTAACGTAGGATTCGAGTGTACGATCGATATGAGTGTTGAGTGTCAATCGATGTTGTGAATGCAAGTGGACCCTATTAATCATATGATAACACATATACATATTAGATTAGGTTATTTCATGACTAATCATGATAGGAAACCATCCTAAGGTCTTGGAAATGTTTGTACTAAGTGTTCTAGGTTCCACACTTAGTGATCCTTGCAAGTTTAAGGACAAATATGAGCATTAGAGTGGGTGTATGGCCATAAAGGTGAGTGTGTGGTCAGGGAGTGTGGTCAGACTTATGTGTGCGGCTGCACATAGGAGTGTGCGGCCGTACAGAGGGTGTGTGCAGCCGTACACAGAAGTGTGCGGTCGTACACTCCTTGTTTGAACCTGAAATGTCGATTTTGAGGTATTTCAAGTTCCAACCCATGTCTTAATTCAAATATAGAGTCAATACTCTCACTTTGGATGGTATTTGAGGTCTGTGCGGCCACGTTATGAAGGTGTGCGGCCGCAACCCTTTAAAGGATGAAGAACACGAAGAACACTATGAGTTTTAGGCTTAGATTTAGGTCTCTTACCACTATAACAAGCTGAATGGTGAAGTAGTTCATGTTTTTGAGGCCTTAAGAGTGTTCTTGGATGAAGTTTTTAGAGAGCGAAAGTAAAGAGAGAGAGAGAGTAGTGTGCAGCCAAAGAAGAAAAAGAGACTAAAAGTGGGTTCACTACTATATATAGGGTTAGGTGTGTGGTTGGGGTAGTGTGTGCGGCTGGCTGACCGCACACGTAGGAGTGCGGCCACACACACCTTCCTTAGTGTGTTTTGGCCCGAGTTTGTGATGCTACACACTTTCTAACCCTTCTTAAGACTCATAAGTAGGCTATACTAAGCCGAAAGCACTCATATGGACCCACAATTTCGCTATAAGATGATAAACTCAAGTGAAATATTGATATACGGATCGATTGTACAGGATAAAAGTTTTGGGTTGTCACAAGTGGCGGTTGTCAACTACTTGATGGAAAGTTAGTAAGCTATCAATTGAAGAAGTTAACTTGCGTTTCGATTTCGATGGCAAAAGTTGAATATGTAGCTATTGTAGCTTGCACTTCTCAAATTATTTGGATTCAAAGCCAATTACGTGACTATGCAATCGATATGAAGAAAATTCATTTGTATTGTGATTCTCAAAGCGATATACGCATTTGTCACAATCCTATGCAACATTCGAAAACTAAGCATATTGCTCTTAGATATCATTTTATAAAAGATCATGTTGAGGATGGCAATATTCAAGTTCATTTTGTGAAAACAACTGATCAACTTGCTGATATATTCCCAAATCCACTTGATAGAAAATCATTTGTTCCAATTTTAGCAGGATTAGGAATGATCGAAGGAGGTTCTGTTCCAGGATGTGATTCGAAAGAATGATAAGGTGATAAAGGATGACAGCTATCAGAGTCAATGGTTACTGTTCATAGTCAACGCTTCGCTTTCGACATCTTGGTAAATGGATTAAATGAAAAATATTCACGAATTTGATATATATATTGTTTTCGAATTTTTTTTTTTCGAAAAATCAAAAACACCATAAAGACTTTATTTTTGTTTTGTATTTATATTTCGGAAAATTAAAAATACCATAAAGTTTTTATTCTCATTTTGTCCTTATAATTCGAGAAATCAAGAACACCAAAAAGATTTTATTTTTGTTTTGTCTTTCATTTTTAAAAAACTTAAAACTCCAAAAAGATTTTCTTGTTTGTTTTTTAGTTGTGTTTCTACTTATTCTTTGTCACATCCCGAAACTGAAGGCGGAAACGTTCGAGGGCGATGGTGACTTCAAGTTAAGTATCATAACCAATGTACATAGTAAGCAAAGTAAACAACCATTACATTACATATTAGAATTTACATTTGTTTGAAAGTAAAAAGTTACAAGTGTTATACAAATCTATATATGAACAAAAGTAAAGACGTGTCTTCTACGAAATCCATCTTCGGCAAAAGGATCACTGGGTACCTGTCTAATGCAGACCTGAGAATACAAACAGTTTGAAAAGCAGCATAAAGCTGGTGAGTTCATAAGTGTTTTGGTTTCTAAAAATTAACACGTTTCCTTTAGTTTTTTGAAAAGTTGTTATCCAAGAAAATCCCATATTTTCTTATAAAGGCAGTTTAGTTTGAAGTTTTGAATTTCCATTATATACAACAGTACATAGTTTAATACATAAAACTATATATTGAAAACCACTGGGAATTACCATCCAGTACAACATTAGATATTTTTAATAGATACATATATTGATTGAAAACCATGGGAATACTGTCCCGTACTAGATATAAAATAGTTTTTAATACATAAAACTATAGATTGAAAGTCATGGGAATACTATCCCGTACTAGATATAGATTGAAACCCATGGGAACACCATCCCGTACTAGATATAGATTCAAAACCATGGGCTTACCATCTCCTACTAGATATAGATTCCAAAGCATGGGATTACCATCTCGTACTAGATATAGATTCAAAACCATGGGATTACCATCCAGTACTAGATATAGATTCAAAACCATGGGACTACCATCCCGTACTAGATATAGATTGAAAACCATGGGATTACCATCCCGTACTAGATATAAGAACTATAGATAGAAAATATATATAAAATCAAATCCGTGAATAAACTTATATTAATACGTATTGTGAGTCGGGTAACCATGCTAATACGACACCGAGACCTCCTTGATGTTCATCAGACATCGGATGATTTCCAGAATTTTTCACCATACGCATGCCCGCCTAACTGTAGCTAGCAGTTTAGGTGTGGGATTGTCAGTCCTGAATAGATCTATTCACAAATTCCACACTCTCCCTCCAGGAGACTCTGATTACACTTCCGGGGAGGATTTACTGATAACCCAAAGGGTTTAAAAATGACGAATCTCACAAGCTAGTATCAAATTATTCACGGTGTTCTCAGACATTATCAAACATACTAATCGTTTTGAAACATAATACAGTATAAACGATTTAATACAAATAATCTATATGGCATAATACTTTACAATAAACAGAGATAAAGTGAATCAGACATAGTATATCTATTAACATTGCATGTAATCTGAATTCATAAGACAAGAACTGAAGATCCCAAATTATTCCCATAATAATTCGATTAGTTTGATTGTTTCCTTTACTAAAATCCACGTGGTTATATTCGATAAAACATCCCTTATGCTCCACATAATATATAAGGGGTAAAGATATCTAAAAGTTTTCCAGATATTTATAAAGTTACATTAGTTTTAAGTTTCGAAAAAATTTATAGTTTGCTTTTATTCCCCCCCCCCCCCCCCCTAAAAACATTGAAAAACACTAAAAAAGGCGTAGGGGTATGAACTCACCAAACGAGGATTGTGTCGACTAGGATGCTAAACATCGGATCGCGGCTTGAAAACGTGCGAGGTTCCTATGTAATATTAAATGGTACACAAATGTATCTAATTAGACTTAAATCACTAATTAGATATGATTATACACTCTAAGACGCGGCAACACTTCAAATCCAGTGTTTGGAGTGACCCGGTGGCATCTACGGACGTATAGGGCATAGATAATGAGTTTGCTCTTCAAGAGTAAACTCCTTAGGGAGTTTACGGCCCTAAGGCCATGTCCACATGAGTTCACGGCCGTGAACTCATGGATGATGGTTTTTAAGGTGGTTAAGGGTCAAATATCACTTGGGAAATGTTGCTAGGATTTAATCTAAGGCATAGGAAGGAATTAAACCACCAAAGGAACCATCAAAGGGAGTTTACGGCCCTAAAATAGGAGTTTACGGCCGTAATCTCCTATACCTTACTTCTCTTAATGATTTGGTGGCCTTAGATCGATCATCTATGATTCAAACAAATTTTTACAAGCCTTAGTATGGATTTATAGCATTATTTGGCTAATGTATAGGAGTTTACGGCCCAAGAACCTATCCTTGGGGGGTTTTATGGCCGTAAGCTCTTATAGGGGTGGTTTTCGTCATGTTTAAGGCCCCTAGATCGATTGTGGTTGCTTCTAGACTTTAATCCAAGGCTTAGGAGGTGGTTAAATGGCATTTTAACACCTTCAAAGGAGTTTGCTGCCCATGCTATGGAGTTTATGGCCCAAGCATGTTCTTGGGCAGTAAACTCATGTTTACTCCCCAAATGTTGAGTTCAAGGTGTTCCAAGTCCATTCTATTAAGTCCTTAGGTCATTTCTAAGCTCCATGATTGGTTTGAGAGGGTTTTTAGGCTCCAAAACCCATTTTATATGTGGTCACGGCCCATAAATGTTGCAGGGCTGTAAACAGATGTTTATGGTCCTAAATCATACTTTGAACGCGGATTTGGAAGCTGAAAAGGTTATACTACGAGTTAAGATGGTTACATTGATGATTTCGGGCTTGAATTCAATGATTTTTGGACCAAGAATTGAGTTGTAGAGAGAGAGTAGTGAGAGAGGGTGCAAACGCTTCAAATGGAAGCCTTTTGAACTTTATATATAGTTCAAATTTCGGACACGGTGGAATTCTACCCGATACTGACGTTATACGATGCTTTTGGTCGCACCCAATTAAGTTGCCGTAACCTGATATGGTTGAAACTAAAAAATTTCCAATTATTAAATTGGGGCGTTATCTTGATTTTCTAATGTGTTTGGACACCCATTAAGTCATAATAGAAGTCTCAAAATTAATGAATTAATTTAATAATGTAAACGAAAATAATTTGAAAACGAAGAATTTATTAACGGAACGGATTACAATAACGGAATGAACTTCAGGTTGTCACATTATCCCCCCGTTAGATGGAATTTCATCCCGAAATTCAAACCTTAGATACAACTCAATCATTTGGAAAGAGATACGGATACTTCTGTTTCATCGGATCTTCTCGCTCCCGAGTGAACTCGGGTTCTCGCATGACATTCCAACGAACCTTCATTATCGGGATATGGTTTTTGTCTCGTATGTTTAATCCCTCGATCTATGGTTTCAATTGGTTCTCTCATGAAGTTAAGGTTTTCGTTGATCTCGGTCTCATCAAAGGGATTACTAGGATTTCATCGGGTAGGCACTTCTTAAGGACAGACACGTGAAATACCGGATGAATGCTGCTAATTTTTTAGGGTAGTTGGAGTTTGTAGGCTACGTAAGCGATCCTAATGAGGATCTCGAAAGGTCCTATGTACCTCGAGTTAAGTTTTTCTATGCTTCCAAAGCGTACCATGTCTTTCCATAGTAAGACCTCCAACAAGAGGGTACATCTTTCTGTGTCAGAATGGTTAGGGTTTTGGCGATTCAGGAAGAATTCTGGATGAACCTGCAATAGTAGCCAGCGAGACCCAAGAATTGATGGGTTTCTGTGGGTTTATTCGGTGTCGACTAATTCTCTATTTCTTTGATCTTAGGAGGATTCCACACGTATGTCTTCATCGTCTACTACATGACCAAGGAAAATGATTTGACCGATGGGCATCACTACGAACTTATAGTGACCATATCGAGTCAGGCATACAGTCTAAGGAACATCACTCTCATGGATTTGTAGCTGATGGTACCTTGACCTAAGGTTTATCTTTGAGAAGTGGCTGGTTCTCTGAAGTGGATAGAAAAGGTCATCTATTCGAGGAAGAGGATATCGGTTTTGACGGTCAACTCATCAAGCTGACTGGATAGCTCCGGCATTACTGCTGGCGCAAATCAATATAGGGACTTAGCTACAGGGGTAGCTCCAGGTATTAGGTCGATACGAAACTTGACTCGAAGCTCAAGAGGAATTCGTGGAAGCTCTTCGGGAAGAGACACCAGGAAAGTTGCAGACTTCAGGGATGCAACTTCCTGTTTCTCGATGGTTACATAGGCTAAGAATTTATGGCACTCCCTTCGGGGTAGTCTTTTGAGCTTTGATGTACGAAATGATACAAAGGCTGAAACTAAGTTTATCGTCGTAGATTTATGAGAGTCTAACCACAGGGAAGATTTAAAACGGATGGCTTTTTCGTAACAAGGAAATCTTCGTGATTGTAACTCAACCAACCTATGCCTATGATAACATCAAAACTCTCTATGGAAACTAGGATTAGGTCGATGGAAAGGAATGATCATTCAGCGTAAGGGTACAACCTATGAATCTATCGTTGACATATTCTTTGTCACCGTTAGCTATCTCGACGGTAAATGGTTCGGTTACTAGACGAGGACTATATTTAAGAAGACGTTTGAATAATGCGCTACTAAGAATTTCTTTAATACTATATTTGAAATGAATACTAGTATAAGAATCGTCAAGAAGAAACGTACCCGCGACGACGGAGGGGTTAGCAACTGCCTCCTCCATCTTTATAGCCAGAGCTATCTCAGCGTTGCTAGTTGTTGCTGCTTTGGGGCAGTTTCTCTTATAATGCTCGACTTCGCCGCAACCAAAGCAGGCCTGACTGATACCTAATCCGAAAGCTTGACTGGTCAATTAGGTTGGTGTTCTGCAACTTCGTGCGAGGTGACCCTCCTGGCCACGGTTTTTGCAAAACTTCTCTCTGCATGGGCTGGAAGCGAGATGATGATAACTACACTTATTGCACCAAGGGAGGTTACCCACATACCTAGTGGTAGGTGCTTGAGCTGTAGACACAGCAACACGAGTAGTGACAGCTTGAACTACCACAGTTTCATGCCCCTTGGAGGGTCCTTGTGAACTCTGACCCTTTCGCATCTTTTTCTAGATAACCTTTTTACTCTCATTACGCTCAGTTGGATGCTCCTGAACATTTTCATGGTCTTGAGGGTAGGTGTTACTTCCGGGTCCACTGAACCTGCTAGGGTACAATAACGTTATTGTAGCCGTCACTGCAGCAGTAACAACTGCCTGAAAGAGGACAGGGTCGAACGGAGGAGAATATGTTGGCGGAGAGTTGTTGTTCCTAGAGCTGGGTCCTTTCTTTGGAGGCATGATGATCTAAAATGATTAGGAAATAGAGGATGGTAAGTCCTCTATATTGAAATATGAGATATGAAACAAGGGATATCTCATTATGACAGATATAAGGTTTCATAAGTGATAAGCAGGAAAGCGTTATCAAAGCAGATAAACTATCGCTAAAGAAGGAACGAGTAGCAATACTCGGAATGAATTTCTACAACGTATTCGGCTTTGGCTAAAATACTCCCATAGTATTTTATGTTTCGCTGAGACGACGGTTCGTTGTTTGGGTATTGGGTAAGTTTTAGGCATGCCGCATACCACAGTCACTCCCGAGCACATGTTGGTTGTGTCTCAAATGAATATAGTTGGCCAGGCTATATTGATCCTAGACACAAATACATAACTGCCTAGGTTTAACCGCAACGTACAACACCGATTTACTTATGTTTTGTTCTACTTGTAGTTACGGATTTTGATAGTTAGGTATACTTGTATACTTTTGAAAATACTTATATTTTAAGGTATACCTTTAGTTTAGAGCACTTAGGCCCCTTAGTGTTTATAGTCTCATACCATGTAAGGTTTGGTATACTAGTTCACTATAAACAAGGGCTCTGATACCAATCTGTCACACCACGAAATCGAAGTAAGAAACGTTCTGGGGCGGAGGTGACTTCATGTTAAGTATCATAACCAATGTACATAGTAAGGAAAGTACACAACCATTACATTGCATATTAGAATTTACATTTGTTTGAAAGTAAAAAGTAAAGACGTGTCTTCTACTAACTCCATCTATGCCAAAAGGATCACTAGGTACCTGTCTAATGCGGACCTAAGAATACAAGCAGTTTGAAAATCAGCATAAAGCTGGTGAGTTCATAACTGTTTTGTTTTCTGAAAATGAACATGTTTCCATTAGTTTTCTAAAAAGTTGTTATCCAAGAAAATCCCATATTTTCTTATAACGACAGTTTAGTTTAAAGTTCTGAATTTCCTTTATATACAATAGTGTATAGTTTAATACATAAAATTATATATTGAAAACCACTAGGAATTACCATCCAGTACAACAGTTAATATTTTTAATACATAAATATATTTATTGAAAACCATGGGAATACTATCTCGTACTAGATATAGATTGAAACCCATGGGAATACCATCCCGTACTAGATATAGATTCAAAACCATGGGATTACCATCTCGTACTAGATACAGATTCAAAACCATGGGATTACCATCCTATACTAGATATAGATTCAAAACCATGAGATTACCATCCCGTAGTAGATATAGATTCAAAACCATGGGACTACCATCCCGTACTAGATATAGATTGAAAACCATGGGACTACCATCCCGTACTAGATATCCGAACTATATATGGAAAATAGAGTTGGGTAACCATGCTAATACGACACCGAGACCTCCTTGATGTTCATCAGACATCAGATGATTTCCAGAATTTATCACCCTACATGTGCCCGCCTAACTATAGCTAGTAGTTTAGGTGTGGGATTGTCAGTCCCGAATAGATCTATTCACAAATTCAACGCTCTCCCTCCAGGAGACTCTGGTTACACTTCCGGGGAGGATTTACTGATAACCAAAAGGGTTTAAAAATGACGAATCTGTTCTTAGACATTATCAAACATACTAATCGTTTTGAAACATAATACAGTATAAAGGATTTAATACAAAGAATCTATCTGGCATAATACTTTACAATAAACAGAGATAAACTGAATCAGACATAGTTTAACTATTGACATTACATGAAATCCGAATTCATAAGACAAGAACTGAAGATCCCAAATTATTCCCATAATAATTTGATTAGTTTGATTGTTTCCTTTACTGAAATCCATTTCCTTTACTGAAATCCATGTGGTTATATTCGATAAAACATCCCTTATGCTCCACATAATACATAAGGGGTAAAGATATCTAAAAGTTTGCCAGATATTTATAAAGTTACATTAGTTTTAAGTTTCAAAAACATTTATAGTTTGCTTTTATCCCCCCCCCCCCCCCGAAAACGTTGAAAAACACTGAAAAAGGCGTAGGGTATGAACTCACCGGACGAGGAGTGTGTCGACTAGGATGCTAAACATCGGATCGAGGTTTGAAAACGTGCGAGGTTCCTATGTAATATTAAATGATACACAAATGCATCTAATTAGACTTAAATCACTAATTAGATATGATTATACACTCTAAGATGCGAAAACACTTCAAATCAAGTGTTTGGAGTGACCCGGTGGCATCTATGGACATATAGGGCATAGATAATGAGTTTGCTCTTCAAGATTAAACTCCTTAGGGAGTTTACGGCCTTAAGACCATGTCCACATGAGTTCACGGCTGTGAACTCATGGATGATGGGTTTTAAGGTGCTTAAGGGTCAAATATCACTTGGGAAATGTTGCTAGGATTTAATCTAAGGCATAGGATGGAATTAAACCACCAAAGGAACCATCAAAGGGATTTTATAGCCCTAAAATAGGAGTTTACGGCCGTAAGCTCCTATACCTTACTTCTCTTAATGATGGTGGACTTAGATCAATCACATGTGATTCAAACAAATTTTTACAAGCCTTAGTATGAATTTATGGCATTATTTGGCTAAAATATAGGAGTTTACAGCCCAAGAACCTATCCTTGGGGGGGGGGGGTATACATCCGTAAGCTCCAATGGGGGTCGGTTTCATCCTGTTTAAGGCTCCTAAATTGATTCTGGTTGCTTCTAGACTTTAATCCAAGGCTTAGGAGGTGTTTAAATGGCATTTTAACACCTTAAAAGGAGTTTGCTGCCCATGCTATGGAGTTTACCGCCCAAGCATATTTTTGGGTAGTAAACTCATGTTTACTCTGCAAATATTGAGTTTAAGGTGTTCCATGTCCATTCCATTAAGTATTTAGGTCATTTCTAAGCTCCATGAGTGGTTTGAGAGGGTTTTTAGGCTCCAAAACCCATTTTATATGTGTTCACGGCCCATGAATGTTCCACCTCTGTACACACATGTTTATGGTCCTAAATCATACTTTGAAAATGGATTCGGAAGCTAAAAAGGTTATACTAAGAGTTAAGATGGTTACCTTGATGATTTGGGGCTTGAATTCAATGATTTTTGGACCAAGAATTGAGTTGTAGAGAGAGAGTTGTGAGAGAGGGTGAAAAAGCTTCAAATGGGAACCTTTTGAACTTTATATATGGTTTAAATTTTGGACACGGTGGAATTCTACCCGATACTGACGTTATACAATGCTTTTGGTCGCACCCGATTAAGTTGCCGTAACCCGATATGGTTGAAACTAAAAATTTTCCAATTATTAAATTGGGGCATAATCATGAGTTTCTAATGTGTTTGGACACCCATTAAGTCATAATAGAAGTCTCAGAATTAATAGCTTAATTTAATAACGTAAACGAAAATAATTTGAAACGACGAATTTATTAACGGAACGGGTTACAATAACGGAATGAACTTCAGGTTGTCACAATCTTACAGCTTAAAGTGAAGATCATTGATGGTTCATACTTGCAGTTCTACGATCAGGTATATTTTTGCAAAACTTTGTACTAGTTAGGATGTCCCTATAAGGATGTTGCAACATGTTGACTCAAGCCTTCTTTGACTTAATGTGTGATTTAGAAGGCTTAATGAAGTATTCATCATGGAAATTTCAACCAAATCAGGCTGTATTCACATTAGTCCATGATCTAACATACTCTACTCATATGAGTTAAAAGTGATCTGCTTGGTCCAATAAATAGCAGTGGTACATTCGAATTTCTTTAACCAATCTTTTTCATCTCAAAGTTCTTACACTTTCACACAAGATGACATATGTCCAAGAGATCTCTAGTAAAACCAGTCAGTATTTAGACATATCAACATTTGGTGTTAATGATCTAGCATCATAAGACCGTGATGAAAGTGAAACCCTAAATATCGAACCCTTTGAGGAATTGATGGGGAAAATTGTTCCATATTTAATGAAACATTTGTTTCTGTACTCATCTTCGATACTCCAAATCATATTCAATTGTTTTGAATGGTCTTGATCAAATGTTCGAAATCCCCGACATTTGTTTCCTAACAAGATCCAGGTGATATTTTATTTTCATGAATATAATTTATGTGTGAGTATTATTTGTTTCTTGAGTTAATTATCAAAATTTTCCAAAGCCTACTTATCACTAACTACACTGGTCAAACAAGTAGTTTATGTTAGAATTACTTGCATTTATTTTAAGTGTTGATATGTAACGAAATCGTAAACTGTGACATCCTCATTTATCTTGGCTAGAAAAAACCGATTTAATTTATGCTTTTAAAATAAAATCAGAGTAATTTTCCAAAAGACGTTACATAATTTGTTCCCAAAATAAAATATAATAAAATTTTAACAAAACATTTCTTAAAGAAATAAATATTTTCATTATATATCAAAACATCGGGATGTCATGTTCTGAAATAGACCAAAAGCATAAACAGTAAATTATAAGCCTTACAACAGATATTTACAACTAATGGCTTATAATTCAAAAGTCCCTCTTCAACCTCCAAACTACGCTCAGGGTCCACTACCTATAATACAGAAAACTGAGTTGGTCAGTCTTGGGAGCCTGGTGAACATATAGGGTTTTGAACCCACAGTAAATAAATTTATTAATTTCATCAAACAACAATAACCCAATTACCCATTCTCGTTATCCTCACTTTACGTCCCTAAAACAACTATCACAAGGGACCTAGCCTAAAGATTTTCATCGGGACGACAACACTGCTTTGGGGGTTTCCTAATAATTTATGTCAAATAAGGCAACCATGTGGGGAATGGAATACAATAAATGAACACCCAAGCTCATTAACACCTACAGGTTGTGAGCCTGCCAGCGTTCCACATGACTATCTAGAAAAGTCTGTGCTCATCATCCATACTCCGCTAGATGACTGGATCACAATAACATCGAGACCTCTCATCATTTTATCACACATCAATATATTTCATCTACCCATTGTTATACCCAACATATTTGTAGATAAAATAAATATACATATTTTAAATCATTTTAAACATGCAATAAAACATTCATTCAACATCCAACTCAAATAGAAAAATCAATATAAATAAACATAGCATGTATTTTATAGAAAATACTTTATATCTATGTGTAAGATGAAAGTGACTATACACTCACTTGTTAAGACAATAATTAGGCAGCACCTCGTCTCTTAAAATAATATTCTTGGATGAAACCGGGATATTTTCTCAAGAACCGGGCTTCACGCGTGTAGAGTTTTGGCTTCAAAATGTAATTTTTTGGGAACTTCAGAGCGTCGGGACTTGCTTCGGGTGTTAAGACGATATACTAGGCTTCGAGGGTATTTCTTGCAATTTAGGAGAGAGTTTAGGGGTGTAAAGGTGTAAAGAAATTAAACACAATCTGGCTGCCCTCGAGTTCTATTTATAGGGGTTGGAACCTCGATTTACGTTGGGCATAATATCCTTGTATGATGGGCGTACTGCGAGGCGGTCCAGTACATTGGGCGTACAGGTGGATCATCTCCGATGCATCGGAGCTATGTACACATGTCGACCTTAGAAAGTAGTAGGTTACGTATCCCAACTCAGACAATGAACACGAGTATCCTAGGTGTACTCATGTACGCTGGGCGTACTCCGAATTTTCAAACTTATAAAATACATAACTTTTGCATACAAACTCCGCTTTTAACATTTTTTATATCCACGCGTAGGTGAGAATATGCTCTATAACTTTCGTTTAGACTCCCTCATCTAATTTTGATTTTATTTTTAAAGTAATATTTTTAACAGACCAAGATAGGAAAAGTCCGTTAAAATTTCATAACTTCTTCATCCGACGTCCGTTTTCGTCTGTCTTTTTACCATTAAACTACAATCAACAAGATCTTTGATTCTCGTTTAGATTGTTTCAGCTAAAAATCACTCGATCTAAAATTCGAGTTTTTAGCTGCATACTGCTATGCAATATCATAGAAAATTCATTACTTCCTCATAGGAAGTCAGATTTTGACATTCTTTTTATGTACGATGTCGGTTTAACGAATACTACGATTTTCATTTAGATCAGTAAGGCTAAAAAGAACTTTAACGAAAATTCACTTTTTACGTCACATAGAGTTGTGCTGGTTCTATCGCAAAACTTAGACATGTCATAACTTCTTCGTTATAAGTCGGATTTCGGTATTCTTTATATCACAGAAATCCTTATTTCAACCATTACAACTTTCTACATATATATTGGGTTGATCTAACATTTTATTTCTTACGCTTATTTTTATCATTAATTCATTAATCATTATAATTAAGCAGATAAGCACATAATTCACATAATATTCACATAATTCCCCTTTATTATTTCAAAACGAGCTACAAAGGTTAACATAACTATTACATCATCTTTAGTACTTAGCCCAGAAACACGGGTGTTAGATAAACCACACATGAAGCTTATTCAAAAGAGGTCCTTCGATATTTTTCTACAAGTATTCAATTGTATTTCACAGGAAACCACACAAGCTGTTAGTCATCTCTCTTGATGAATAACGAAGCAATATTTGCCCGAGATTTATCTTGTTTTGGGTCAAAATTTAATTTGTTCGACATCACAGATCCAATTTTTTTTTATTTTATTCTCATCTTTTTCTTTGGCACACTGCACTCACGAAATCCTTGAGGTTCTGGGTATTACCAACTCAGCCTGATGATTTCGAAAATCTGGAATATGACTTCACTTTTCCACCCAAAAGTGAAAGAGCCTAACCTCTATTTTGAAGGTTTTTTATGGTTAACATTTCATTGGGGCAAGTTACCAGGCTGTGTGACATGATGTTTTGTATTATGTCCAAGTTTCAAGGAGACATGACGGTTTCTTTATCACACATGGCAATATTATCAGCGTGTGGGTGCGATTTTTAAGGTGCCACATCAACTATCATTAAATGTTGATCCCGCATCTAACTCAAATCCAAGGATAACCTATAAAAAGGGTTTCAAGGGTTCATTACATGGTTACGCTTTCTGAAAAATTCCCAAATTGCAGAAGAATTATTTGCCTTCTTTATCCATCTTCAAACCCCAATCATGGAAAATCCCGCTGTTGTTCATGCCCCATCTCAAACCATAGAAGATGTTTCTTCCCTGCCCATAATGAAAATTTAAAACACAAATTATCAGTTGAAAGTGATGTTTCAGTTTATCCTGAAGAGTTACAGATGTTAATCCTGGCCTTACAACACTCGGTTCTAAAGACGGCCATGTTCAGTTCATATGAAGTTCCAATGTCTTGGTTATTACATTCAGGTTCTACGACCACATACAACAAGACATTAGATGTCATCACCTGCAATCTGATCAATGAAAAGAAGTTCCGGTTGTCTAAGAAGCTTTTTTTGTCAAATCCTTGAATTACCTAATCCACCTCCTTTGTACAAAGTCACCAATGATCAAGTTCTTCATATGTTCAACGAGATGGGTTATCAAACTGTTATTACTAGGATCATTGAGTTCAAGAAGTCAGGCCTCCCTTGTATTTGGAATTTTCTTTTTGGCATATATCTCCGATGCCTTACTGGTTGGAGTGTAGGTGTATACAAAGGGAGATTGGAAGTTTATGCAATGGTGGCTGGCATTTATTATGACATTCCTGTTGATTATGCTACCTAGATGTGGAAGGAGTTTCTGAAAAGTGTGGAAAATACCAACGTGGTGGATGGAGTTTCATGTGCAAGATACTAGAGTTTAATTCTTCGATTTTCATATGAAAAAGAAGGAGTAATGGTACTAAATGATAAGGCCAGAACAGAATTTTTGAAGTACAATTTTCCAAAGGCTGTTGAAGATAATGGTGAGGAATTTCCTATGGTTGCGAGGATTCCTTATGGCATGCTTAAAAAGGTGGATCCTTCAAACTCAGTCTTACAAGCTTACATGAAAACTGTCAATACCTCAATCAAGACTAGTGTTCTGTTGCCACGGTCTGAAGAGAGTTCTTCCAAACATTCAAGATATTCAAAGAAGGTTGAGGAGAATCCTTTGAATCCTATTCAGGAGAAGAAACGATCAAAGTCTCCAAAGAAGAAATCAATAGAAGAAGGAGCTGTTTCTAAGACTCAGGAAACACCAATTTCACCAGAAACTGATGAATCCCCAAAGGAAGTGTTTCCTTTGAAAACTAGGGTGTTCAAGCGAATTAAGAAGATTGCCCACAAGTCACGAAGTTCTTCTAACCGAACTCCAAGTTTTTCTCAAATGATTTGCAAGCCACACGTCAAAAGAAAGTGTGTAGTGCTTTCTGAAATTTTGGTTCCTTCTTCTCCATCATCAAAGAAACACAAAGCTGAAGATATGGAAAAACACATTTCGAAGAAACAGAAAAACAAACTTCGAAAGCTGGTGATAAATGACGAATCTAAAGAAGAAGAAGTTCTTCAGGATCCTCCACTGACAACATCTCAAGTCAACATTTCCAATGTCGAAATTTCTTGTTGTATCTTTACAAGTATCTCAACTAGAACCACTCCTTGTTTCTCTTCCTTTGGTAACAAAAATTTCAAAACGACATAGCCTCAAGGTACTCCTATCATTGTTCCATCTCTCTTCGAAACTTCCACCGTAGATACTTCTACCACATTACCTCCTTTTGTTACCACTTCTCTTGACACTAACTCACATACTTTCGATAATATTCTAAATCAATTACTTCCTTATTTTTTACACAATATACTGAACCTCCACTTACTCATGAAGAAGTTCATCCTTCATCTGATGATGATGAGAATGTTTTTGTTGGAACTTTTAGGGATATTCAATTTAATCTAGAAGAGGAGCAGATTCCAGACAATATGATACTCATAGGAAAACAATTCAAAATCCTGAATCAGAAGCTTAATTTGTTATTACATATTCAAGACGATGGAGGAGGGAAACATTCAGTGTCCAGTCTGGAAGTTGATCTTTTACTCAAAAAGCAAGTAGGTCGTCTTCATGAGGCAGTTTCTAATATTAACAGAAACAATGAGAAGCGTGTGAAGAATCAATTATCTACGTTCTCCGATGATTTTAACGAACTGTAAGTTGTTGCGAAAGAATGTCACATCTTATTCATTCAAGATGTCAAGAGTGTAAGGGAGGATGTGCACCTCAAGCTTCAAGAAATGCGAGACGATATGAGCAAGGAGATAGCAGTTGTTCACCAAGATTATGCTTCTTTAAATCAGAAAATGGACATAATTACAGATGCAATTACAAAATTTGTCAAGTTATATGAAGTCCTTGGTCCCAAGGTTGAACAAATGTCCTAAGATGAAGTTCAGAGTTTTTTGTAAATCAACAAGTTGTTGAATAAGTTAAAAGAACTTGTTTCGAATCCAGAGTCTTCTCCTTTGATCACTCAAAAAATTTTGTCTCAAAAGTTTCTCTTAGTCGAATTTGTTCTTCGCAAACAATTAGCCTCGTTGTCTCAACTTGTTAGTTTTCTACCAATAAATGCCCCACCTATTGTCATAGGGGTGCAAGGGAGAGAAAGGAAGCATGTTGGTGAAGGAGCTTCTGGGAAACCTGGAGATGAAGCTAAGGTGGTTGGTAAACTGTTTACAATAAATATTCCTTCATCAAACCAAATATTTTCGAAAGTTGATCCTGTAGTTTCAACTGTTACTATTACAAGGCCAGTTTTAAAAGGCATTGTGATTGGAACAAGTGGAGAAGGTAGTGCTTTGAAACCTAAAGAAATTCCAACAATTCAAGACATAGGGAAAAAGGTTATTGTTGAAAAATCAAAAGAAGAAAGGAAGGTTGAGGTTGAGGCTGAGATGAAAAAGCAAAGGCAAATTCAAAGTATTTTAAGACTTTGACATAATGATCCTCCAAATCTTAACAGAGGAGATCCAAGGAAACTACACAGTTGTGAAAACATTAAAGCAAGGGTGACATATAACGAAATGCATGATTTCAAGAAGAAGCCTAGAAAAAGTTATTTTTATCAAAAATTATGAAATGAATTAACTGGATTTCCCAATGAATGAGATGATGTTCATTACTGCTCAGTACAAAATTGTTGATAGATTCAAGAATCTAGATGATTTTACACATATGACGCTGAGATTTCATGCAATTTTGGGAAAAGAGCAAGAGGAAGTCTGGTCACTTGTAATATTGTCCAAGTAATAAGCATGACGAATGATGAAATTTTTTAAAATATGCTTCAAAAATTCAGATACATGTTGTAAGGGCGAACAAGGTTGCATGTAATTACTCCATTGTTGATTTTCCATTAATGAATTTGAATGATCTTATTCAAGTTGCATACATTCTCAAGGAGTCAGATGCTTCTAAGCTTCAGGAACCAGCAAAGAAGTGTTAAGGTTGGGGTTAGGACATCTTAAGCTTTTCATAGACAATTATTACGATTTCCAAGCATTGACTGCTATAGAATTATCTATGTCATTGGAAAAAGAAGTTGAAGTTCCTCAATAAATGGTGAAAACAAAAGCTAATATGATAGCATATGATGATGGTGAAATATGCTTAAAACCTTATGGGATAGTTTTTGTTGGGAAGCGTAAGAATGGATAATAGTCGAAGTTTTTGTTCCAAACAAATGATGTCGAAAGGTACACAACAACTCAATATACGAACTTAATTGTTCATATGAATAATTGTAAGAAGAACACAGAAGGAGATAAAGCTGAAATGAGAAAGATCAAGAATTGGTATGCTAAAGTTCGGAAATCGTTACATAAAGTTGTTCAAGTTTTGATCAATTAACTTCGACACATATTACAAAGGGGAGAATGTTAGTGTCGAATATATTGTAATGTGTCTAAATCTGTATTGGCGGTTTCAAAAGTTATTTAACTATTTACTAATTTGTTCTATGTTCTGAAGCTTAATGTTTAGTCCTTAGTATTTTTTGTATACTTTCTGATTCTCCTATAAATAGGAGTGATACTCAGGGGTAGATAGAACTTTCCCAAGCTTTTTGTATAAAAATTCTCTTTGTATTCAAAAGTATAAGTGAGCTATAAACAAGATATTATTTACTTTGTGTGTTCATATAATTTTATTACTCTGATTTCTGCTATACACGATTAAATCACTTCTACAGAAGCCTAAGAAGTGTTATGGATAACCGGTTGTTAACCGAATAATAGGTTCTAACAAGTTAAAATTTCAACCATAAAATTTAAAACTTTCATGATATTAGTCTTAGAGCTACAATGTACATGGGCTTATACTATTCAAATTCATCAGATGCGGAGTTAATTGGTTATGTAGATGTTGGCACACAAAGCTCGATCCTAAACTGGTTATTTATTCACCTGTGGAGGTACCACAATTTCTTGGCGTTCTATTAAACAAATTTTAGTTGTTTCTTTTTCTAACTGTGTAAAGACTATAACAATTAATGAGGCAAGTTGTGAATGTATTTGGTTAAGAAATTTAACTCATCACATTCGTGAGAATTGTGGTCGAACTTCTAACAGGTACGTTCCAACGATATTATATGAAGATAATGCGGCACGTAGAACCCAACTAACGGAAGAGTTTATCAAAGGAAACAGAACCAAACATATATCACCGAATGTATTTTTTACTCATGATCTTTAAAATAAGTGTGACATTAACATCCAAAAAATTCAATTAAGTAATTAAATATCAAGATAAATTATAGAGTAATGGAAGACATGAGAGTGGAGAGAACATTTATTCCAATACTTGTGATGAAATCATCAACTTTCTAATACATATGGATCACTATTTATACAACCAAAATAAGATGAAAGATGAATGGGCATTATGATGGTGCATTATTATACACATAAAACACAATGAAATTGTTGTTACTAATGTTAAATAAGGATAGAGAGTTATGAGAGAAATAGGGAATCCAATGATAATCTAATATTTGATAACTTGAATGAAAATTGTATCATGCCTCGTTAAAAACCATAATAGGTAAAATCTCATGGGAATAACCCTTTAGTAAGGAAAAAGAGTACATCATTAATAATACATGTTGGAAAGAATTTTCTCGTTCAAAACCTTGCTAAGAAAATCTAGTAGGAAAAATATAGCTAAGGAAAATATTACAACATGCTTCCAACTCCCCTTGATCAACTCATCACTTTATTTCCTTGAAGTGCCGCATAGAACTGTTTCGTAACATCTTTTCATAATTTAGATGTAGGAAATGCTTTAGTGAAAAAATCATCCAGTTGTTACTTGACTGCATTTTCTGGATGTTGATGCACACTCCTTTTAAAGATCGTGAGTGAAAAATGACTTTGGTGATATATGTTTGGTTCTATCTCCTTTGATAAAATCTTCCTTGAGTTGGGTTATACATGTCGCGTTATCTTCATATAGTATGGTTGGAATGTCCCTGTTAGAAGTTAGACCAGAATTTTCATGAATGTGATGAGTTAAATTTCTTAACAAAATACATTCACGGCTTGCCATATGAATTTCTATAATCTCTTCATGGTTATAAGAAGTAGTAATTAAAGTTTGTTTAATAGAATGGAAAGAAATTATGGTACCTCCACATGTGAATAAATAATCTGTTTAGGATCGAGCTTTGTTTGGATCAGACAAATATCCAACATCTTCATAACCAATTAATTTCGTATTTTATGAATTTAAATAGTATAAGCCCATATCCATTATACCTCGAATATATCGAAGAATGTCTTTGACTCCATTCCAATGTCTTTTTGTTGGGCAAGAAATATATCTTCCTAATAAGTTTACAACAAAAGATATATCAGGTCTCATATTATTAGTAATATACATTAGTACACCAATAGCACTAAGATATAGTACTTCGGGATCAATAAGTTTTTCATGTTTTTCACAATGCCGAAATTGGTCCTTTTTGTCATCTAAGTGCCTTATTAACATCGAGTTACTCATGGATGAGAGTTTTCCATACAAAACCTTTTAAGAACCTATTCTAGATAACTGAATTGATGTACAAAAACCTCCATTTTTGTGTGCATAATTTGAAGACGCAAATAAAATTTTGTTTTACCAAAATCTTTCATTTCAAATTTATTCTTTAAGAAAAGAAATAACCGTTTCCAACTCTCCAGTAGTTTAAATAATGTACAAATCATTTACGTATACCATAATTGGGCAGATTGTTTTAATCCATACAAAGATTTATTTAATTTTACCAAATATACATATCAACAATTAGAGGTTTGTGCTTCTCGCACCATAAACCCTTGTGGTATTTTTCATATAAATATCATTCTCAAGTAAACCACATAAATAGACGATAACTACATCCATCAGACGCATCTCCAGTTTTTCATGTGTTGCCAGACTTATTAGATAACGGAATGTAGTTGCATCAACCACAGTAGAGTATATTTCTTCATACTCAATTATGGGCCTTTGGGTAAAACCATGTGCAACAAGTCTTGCTTTATATCTCATAATTTCATTTTTCTCATTTCTTTTGTGCAAAAATACCCATTTGTGTCCCACTAGCCTTACTCCGTTTATTGTACGAACAACAGGACCAAAACCTTTTCGTTAAGTATGAGAATTAAGATCTTTGTTGATTGCATCTTTCCATTTTGGTCGATCTTTTATATTTCTACATTCCTCTAATAGATTTAGGTTCAAGATCCTCATTTTTCTTCCATAATCTCGAACGCAACATGATATGAAAAATTATCATCGAAGTCTATCTTGTTTTGGTTCCATCTTATTCTTGTCATGACATAATTTATTGAGATCTCTTCATTTTCATAATTATCAAGCACCGTAGGTTCTTTTGTTATGCCATTAGGAACTTCTAGAGGTTCATTAATCTTTTCAAGAGATTATGTTTTCTCTTTTAAAACATCAATTATATTTGCCACGTTTCATTTTCGAGGATTTTTATCTTTGGATCTGGGTGGTCTTCCACGCTTCAGGCATGCCCTTGATTCATTTGTACTTGTATGTTTTCCTTCTGGGATATCAATTCTAACTGGAGCATTTATAGCTGCTACAAGAGACTTTGTTACTCTCTTAGTGTAACATTTCGTTTAAAATAGAATAATTATATAATAAACCCAGAACCATGAGATGTAATTATTATTATTATTATTTAATATTATTATAGCTAAAATAAATTAACAAATAGCAGGATGTTGGTTTCGCGGAGCCAAATGACAAGATTTATATCGTTGGGGGTTAAAGTGTAATTTTGAGATTTTTTTTGTAAAGATTTTCAGAAGACAGGGATGTTTGGTATCATTTGGACTTTATATGGAAGGATTTGTGGAATCAGGGACTAAAGAGTAAATTCTGGACCTAAGTTGAAAAGGTTTTGTGGAGGAGGGGCCATTTGGTGGCATAAGGACTTCAGTTGAAAGGATTTTGGATGGCTGCAATTAAAAGGGTAAATTAAGGATCTGTTTTGAAAGAAAAAGGGAGAAGGTGGGACCAAATGCATTATTATGGGATATTGTTTATGGGGCTCAGGGTATATAACCTTTCACCCCCATCCAAACCCTAACTCTAAGGGGCTTCTCTAGCCGCCAACCTAACTTCTAAATTACATAGCTGCCACTCCCATTTCTATTATTTCTGGCCACTGCCTCCTAGCCACCGGTGTCGTCGAGCGAAGCCAAATCATTGGTGCAACCGCTGACAGCGAAGAAGAGCTAGGCACAACGTCGAATCAATGGGTCACCAGATGTGTAGCGTCGCTGTTGCCGTAGCGAATCAAAATTCTCCTTCGTTTCGCTGGTGCTACTCTGACCGTCCTTCGCCATCATCCTATCCAGTAGCTGTCGATGTCCATGTCACCTTTTATTTCTATAGTTGTTTTCCAGTGACGATGGGGACCACCACCAGATCCTATTCTTCTATTGCGGTTGCCGTAGTTTGTGGTCGCCATCCCTATAATTGTTGGCGTTGTCATTGTCGTGATGAAGTTCCATCGCCGTCGGCACCGCTGCTGCCCGCCATTTTGTGTGTATGCCATCACCTCCACTAGCGTTGCTGTTCCGCCGCCTGCTGCCATTTTTCCGTCACCACCAGCCACCATGGATAGTGGTTGTGTGTGTGTTTTTCTATGTACTTTAGGTGTGTGCTGCTATATTGCGTTAAGTGTGTGTAGTGTTGTGTGATTGGGAACAAAAAGTGAACCACCACCACCACCATGAGGTGGTGGCTGTCACCCTCTACTGTGACAACCGTCAACTACTTGTCAAGTCAAAGTCAAATAAAGTCAACAAGTCAAACCAGTCAACTCATCCAACCCTTGCAAATTAGGGTTTATATTATGTTACTATTGTACAACTCGCTATTTTAATAAGAAGTTATCACTTGGAAAGTTCGTACGTTCAGAAATTCCAAACCCTAATCGGGGTAAGTGATGAAAATATTTGGTAAAACATGATTCCATACCCTTTGGGGGCATAAAACCATCATAACGAAGCTTAACGGGGTGTACGAACCTTCCGTTACGAAGCTAAACATCCAAAAAGGTCACAAACGGAGTCTCTCTGAATCTCCCTTAATCAATCTCTCTCTCTCTCTCTCTCTCTCTCTCCCAAATATCTCCCTAATATCTCTCATAGCCTCCTTCAACTTCTTATAATGATTTAGGGGCATCCTGACCTTAACTTAGCCTTCGCCTTCGCTCCACTTCGTTTCCTTCTCGGAGGACCGCACTTTGCCTTCGCCTTCGCTCCATTTCGTTTCCTTCTTGTGTCTGCCTGTGAGATTTCCCGAACCAAACCATCCTCTCAGTTCTCTTCGACAACCAAACCCACCTTCGGTTCTTGACTTCCTAGGGACCGAACCCTCGACCCTAAATCTGAAATTTCGCAGTTTCGCTTCCTTTTTCCCGGTTTTCGACCACTTTCGCGTTTTAAGCCCGTTTTTCATGAATTTGACATGGGATTTTCACCCAAACTCATATTTTGACATATAAGGCCCTAAATATTCATAATTTAAACACATTTTTAGGTAAAACTTTATTTAGGAATAAAATCTAGTGGGTAAGATTTTAAGGTGGAGTGTTGACTTTACCTTTAAGTCATGACACAAGCAACCCACCAACCCCACTCCATGGCCATACCCAGTCACTATTCCTCCATACTTAGTCAATTAGTTTTCCTTTCACACTCTTTCACCAGCCTAAAATTAGATCAAAGGACTGGAAACCTTAACTTCTCTTCCCACAATATTCACTCTTACTCAAGAAGAAGCAAACCTATTTCTCTCTCACATTCTCTCTCTAAAAACATAAAATTGAAAGCTATTATTGAGCAGTTCCCTCCAAGTTTGGTAAGTAACTTCATCCTACATTTATTTATCCTTCATCCTTTCACTCAAATCATGGATTCCTTACACAAATATCATCACATTTGTTGCTAAATCTTTGAATCCCCAAGTATCTCCCAAGTGTTCTTAACTTGGAAACTTCTTTTCTTCATCATCCATCTACCAAAATCATTCAAGGTGAGTTCATACCGCCACATTTTCATGTTTTCTTCAAGTTTTAGGGGTAGAATACAAGTTAAAACACAAACAACATAACTAAACTCAAATATCATCTTTCAATAGAAAAGTTAATGTTCAATCACGAACTGTTTTGAACATCTTAAACTTTTTAGTTTTCAAAACTGTAGTAGGTGAAAATAGATCAGGATTATACCTTTAAAATGACTACTTGCACATGTCCATATGATGTTTCTACTGTTTATGGTGATTTTTATAAAACTGCATATTACTATAGCTACGAATTCGGACCTGTCTATGAATATGAACATTTTCACACCAGTTAGGGACTTCTAAAAATCATAATAAAATATGTGAACAAACTAGACACTTTTTCTAAACTCTCAGTGTTTATGGATCTAGTTTTTGACTCCGTATGAATTTTCTGTCAGTTTTCTAAATCAATGAAGAAATGGTAAAAACGAATTTACAAATTTCAGCTTTCATAACATTTTGTAACATGTTGAGCAAAGTGTAATTCTTTGATGGATACATATTTTGTATGTGTTTTCTATTTGGATGTAATTATATTATAGAAAAATGTTCACTAAATTGTAAGAGTTCTTTATTATTACGATTAATGCATGATGAGGCCTAGTAAACATAGTTATGTTTTGCTACATATACTACTTACATAGAAAAGGATACTATACATTATAAACATTTTGATAAACTATAATAGGTATAGTTTATGCTTCATATACATTATGAGATAGTACATTACTACAAAAAGGGGTTTTCAATTTCATACTACGTAAATCTGTTAATGAATAAATTTGTGAGACATTCGCTTCACGTTACTTCCGAAGTAGTGCAACAAAAGTCCTGTAATTATAACTAGAATCTCTGGTAGGTAGAACGTGATAGTTGTGTATAGATCTGTATTGGGTCTGACAAACCCACACCTTAGTTGCATGCAACAGCTAGACCAGCAAGTCTGGGGTGACAAATGTCATTAACATTCCGACGCCTGAAGAACGTCGTATACAAGGCCGACTAAGTCATAGTATGGTTATAATAACTCACATGGGGTATCAACAAAACATAAGATTTACAGGATATTCATTTAATCTAACAAGTTTATGTCGATTTAAACTTGCATGATTTACAATTTTATATGGAAAAATACTAGTACATTATTAGTCTTGGCATTTAAGACTACAATACATTTTAAAAAGGGAAAATATTGGATTTTCTAGAACAAACAGTACTTTTACAAAAAAGGATTTCAACATTTCATTCAAAATCTTATGAACTCACCAACTTAGTTGTTGACACTTTTTCAAAACTACTTGTATTCTCAAGAAGTCAGTAAAACAGGTAATCGTTCGCTTTTTAGGATGGAATGCTAAGGCATTAAACATTGAATTTTTGTCAACATAATGTAATTGTAACACCGTAAATTTCCAAAACAATTTTTCACATTTATAAAAAAAACATAATTCATTTGCAAATCATAAAAACATCATTGTTTGGAACTCAATGTATAACATATAACAATATCCCAAGATCTCGTATCATAAAATCCCGTGTGTGTATTGATCAAGCCAGCGCCTTCCTGCGATCCTCACTAGTACCTGAAACACATAACACAAAAAACTGTATGCACAAAGCTTAGTGAGTTCCCCAAATACCACATATAACACATGTTAGCCACTCGAGGCTATAACTTTGTGGGTCCATGCACCGAAACTCTGTGACCCCTCAGGTTCTAACTCTGCAAGCATGCACAGCATAAATCACATAGAAGAATGCAGTACAACAAACAATATATATAAAGCATTGTATCACATAACTCTATTTACCTACTCAAGGTAAAGTATAGTGAGAAGACTCACCTTGCGGATCTCGGTAACTCGTAAATCCCTGAAATCACTAGTGCTCGATCTCCCGAGCTATAGTCCTCCTATAACACAATAAATCTCTAATTAACACTTCCTAATTAAGGTTGACTAGCTCTATCTAGTCAACATCGGTCAACTCTGGTCAATTGTCAATGGTCAACCCCGACTCGCCGAGTCTGGCGTGGACTCACCGAGTCCCTACGAGGACCCCATTTCCTCCGAGTCCCTTCCGACTCACCGAGTCACTCACCCAACTTGGTTACTCAACCCCTGGTTCGATATCTATGAACAACCTGCACCAACTCATCGAGTCTGCTAATGGAAACGACCTTCTGAGGTCAGATCTGTTTCACTAACTCATAGATCCAGTCCTTCCAAGCCTATTTATCACGTAAAGTTCATGTCTTAGTGCTCATATCACACCTAATGACTCATAAATGGTGTTTTCACCTCAAACACAAAGATCCCAAACCAAAACCTCCATTGATTCATAAAAAGCTTAAACAAAGGAACACTCTGGACCTCCAAGGGTCCAGATCCAGAACCTAACTCGCTTAAGGGACCAAATGGGCACTAGATCTAGCCACAAAAGGGCTCAACAAACCCTAAATCTACATGAACATCACCTCAACAGAAAAGGGTTCGAAAATGGTACCTCAAAAGTGTTGTTCTAGACCTCAAATCTTAAGGAAGTTGTTCCTCTTGCTTCCTCTTGGCTAAAACTTCCTTTCCCTTGCTAAACAACACCTCCAATGATTGATAATGGCTCCTTCTCTTACTCCACACACTCAAATGCACTAGGGTTTCGCTCTGGGGGATGCTGAGCACAAATGACGGCCACAAGGCCCTTTAAATAGGCCCCAAACCAGAGAAATTAGGGTTTCATTAAACAGTGCTGACTCGCCGAGTCCACCATTGCGACTCGCTGAGTCCGGTCATTAATCCGGATGAGAAATCGCATCTCTACTTGGTGATTCTACGCACCAACTCGCCGAGTTCTTCCTCAAAACTCAATTTAAAAAGAATAAATATAATACCTGAAATTTCCGGATGTTACAGTAATTGATTTAGAAACATGTAAACTTACACTATGATTTAACTTTTTCAATTATATTTATGTTGGTTGTTTGTACTTTGTATACTATTATACTCGTTGTAATACTATACATGAAGTCCTCCACCCCCAGACGTTTCCGTCATCCTTGGTTTGGGGATATGACAGATTGGTATCAGAGCATTGTTTATAGTGAACTGAACTTAGTATATCAAACCACATAAGATATACAAACTATAAGTGCATTGGGACTAAAAGTCTCTGATTAAACATTTTTTTCAAATAACTATAGTTTTAGAAATGAAATAGTTTCTTGATAAAAAAAAGTATATGTACATACATGCATGCGGGTATAGTGGCACATCTATGAGAAATTACGAAAAGTAAAAATGGGTGAGGTTTACACTAACATTATGCCTTGGGATATGTAATCAAGTCTAGGAGGAATATAGCCTGATCAACTTCATTTATCTAAGAAGTGACTAGCATATGTCAGGGGATAGTTGTAGTGGGAAACAAGTCCATTATCCTAGCAACCCTCATACCAGAACCGCAATTAGAAACAAACAAATATTTAAAATACTATAGGAGTATTTTGTGTTACTAAGAGTACAAATATTTTTGATTTATTACGAGCCTCTTACCCCTATTCTCGTACAGATGACATGGCAGGATTCCATTTACCTGGAGACCCGTATTTCCGTAATGAGGGAAACACTGGGTGGATCGAGGCAGAACCTGAGGAGATGATCGAGAAGGATCCGGAAGAAGATCCTGAAGAAGACCATGAAGAGGACCCGGAGGAAGAAATGGAGGAAAACGAAGAGGAGGGTCCCGAAGTATATGACCCTCTCCCAGCACATGCTCCTGCACGGGACTGTCTAGGACCAACTCCCCAATGGGGAACGAGCTTGGGATTGTGGAGCCAGGAACAAGGCCAACCCCACCTATCATTATCCACCACATCGCTCGACATGATTAGTGGATCCGGGAATTCGCCAACCAGATCACGGAGGTTGGTGCGACAGCGGAAGTCACAACAGTCCACTTTTGGCGCCTGGACTAGGATCACGACCACACCGGGAATCGCACTGAGGTCCTCCAGTGGGAAGCTGCCATCACTCGGAGTGAAGCTCGAGAGTACCGGGAATGTCAGGCCGAGATATTGAGAGGGCTTATGGCAATGGAGCGTCAGGCAGCCGAAGCTATGGAGGAGATCAGGGCAATGCGGGCACTGATAGTTGCCTTGTAGGGACCACCAGATGCCACCCGCCTCGAGTAGTGCTTATACTACTCACATTTTGTTATAAACTAGGTTTACGAGTGTGCATCGGTGCTACTCTTTCTTGCAAGTAGGTTCGACCCTGCGTATAAGTGATTACACTATTCAAATGGTCGTTATGCTGTTAAAATTCTCTTCTACATTGATGTAATGTAGACCTCCTATGAGGTCAATTTTTCTTAAGCAATATGTACTAAATTTGTATCAATGAAATTGACTTGCATTTTATTATTTGGTTATTTGGCATGGGAACTCATAACTTGATAATACAAACAATTTGCAAATAATAAATAAAAAATTCTTAAGGTGTACCTCGAGGTTATGTGTAATTAAGGGTAGATTGACATAGAAATGTTGAGTCCACCTTGGGACCGATTTCTTGTTTGGTTGTGGACTTAGGACAGACTCATTAGGTTCAACGGTTTATAAAAACTTAATTACATGCAACTAGCGTACGTCGAGTAAATTTTAGGAGTGGATTAGGCATAGAGCAAAACACAAGTGTTCAGTTGAATAACTATTACTAAATTTATCAGTTTATTTGTATAGACTTTATTTATGAATTGCTTGCAAATACCATAAAGTTGGGACATAATACTGATAATGTAGCCCAAATAACACCCGACTCACCCCCACTATTAAAGACTTACCAAGATTTTTGTTAATTATTGGTAGAATTATGCCATGGAAGAATCCTAGACCTACTCGCAATGAACCACCCTCTCCGCCACCATCTACACCACCACCTTCTCAATTCAACCCTGCCATGTTTCAAACTGCCATAATAGTAGAAGTAGCGGCTTCAATGTTGCAAATAGGTACGAACAGTGTCGGTGGTTCTGGATCTGGTGCTACCCACTCTAACCATGGGTACGGTGTGACAATCGTCAATCTTGAGTCAAGTCAAGTCATCAAGTCAAGCCGGTCAACTCTATTAAACCTTGTGTATTAGGGTTGGTGTTATGTTCGTATTGTATAGCTTGCTATATTAATGGGAAAACATCACTAGAGAAAAGTTTTGTGTTAAAAATTTTCCTAAGCCTTAGTACTAATCAGTGAATTAAACTGATGAAAACCATGTTGCATACTCATCTGGAATGTGTAAGATCCTTAAACAAGGCTTAACAGGGTTTACGAACCATGCATTGCGGTGCCGGACACTCGCAACTGTCCCACATGGATCCTCTCTCAATCGTTTTCACTCTATCTCTGTCTATGTCAAATCTCTCCTAAATCTCTCCAAGTATGTGAAATCTCTCTCAAATATCTCTCCGTATGAGAAATCTCTCCAAGAATGTCAAATCTCTCCCAAATCTCTCTAAGTATGTGAAATCTCTCTCAAATATCTCTCCGTATGAGAAATCTCTCCAAGAATGTCAAATCTCTCCCAAATCTCTCTAAGTATGTGAAATCTCTCTCAAATATCTCTCTGTATGAGAAATCTCTCCAAGAATGTCAAATCTCTCCCAAATCTCTCTAAGTATGTGAAATCTCTCTCAAATATCTCTCTATATGAGAAATCTCTCCAAGAATGTCAAATCTCTCCCAAATATCTCCAAGTGTGAGAAATCTCTCCCAAATCTCTCTCAAAAGTTTCCCGTAACTTTTTGGAATCATTCGGGTCATTCCGGCCCTTAACCGGGTCAAAAACGGCTTAAAACGGGGCGAAAACGAGAAAAATAAGCTTTAGGAACCGAAACCGGAATGAGAGGCTTCTTAGGACCAGAGACCGAGCCTCTGGTGGCTAAGAGAACAGAGGCCGAGCCTCTGGCGGCTAAGAGAACCGAGACCGAACTCGCCCAAGAGGAACCGAAACCGAGAGCAAGACGCAGGAACCGAAGGTACTGTTCACAACCGAGCGGTCGGTCCCTCTCGGTCCCTCTCGGCCCGTCCCACTCTCTGTTCGCGCCGCACTCTCGGTCCGACTCCGCCTCTCTGCTCCGCCTCTCACTCTCTGCTCCGCCTCTCACTCTCTGCTCCGCTTCTCACTCTCTGTCCGCTATCCTCCCTCTCGGTCCGACTCCGCCTCTCTGCTCCGCTTCTCACTCTCTGCTCTCTTCTCACTCTCTGCCTCGCGCGCTCCTCTGTCCCCTCCCACCTCTCGGTTCTTCCCTCCTTCTCCTCTCTTCTCGGCTCCTTCCCTTCTCTCTTCTTCTTCTCTCGGTTCCGCCTCCCTCTCTCTCTCGGTTCAGCATAAGAGGGCCGAACCTCGGCCAGGTCTCGCATTTTTGTCATTTTCAGCCCATTTTTGATATTTTTGACATTTTAAGCCCGTTTTTCATGATTTTAAAGCGGGATTTTCTCCAGAAATTATATTTTAACATAATAAACTCTAAATATTCATAATTTAAACATATTTTGATGAAAATCATTATTTAAATAATAAAAATCAAATGGATGAATTATTAAAGGTGGAGTGTTGACTTTGCCTTATCCAAAGCCACAAGCAACCACCCCACACTCACTCTTTGACTAACCACACCTCTCCACCTTACCTAGGTCACTTCAATGTTCCCTTACACTCAAATTTCACCCACTCCCACGTTTTTGAGCTGGAACAAACAACCACACTCCTCATTTTCTCTCATTTCTCTCATTCCACTAAGTAACAAACACCACTTTTTCTCTCAAACTCTTCTACACAAATTTTCGAGATCCAAGGCTGATTTCAAGTGTTCTTCCACACTTAGTAAGTAAAAATTCATCCTCCCTATTATTGTTTCACTTCATTCTACTCAAATCTTTGGTTGCTTACACAAACTCCCTAACTATGATGTTAGATTCTCGAAAACCTTCAAGGCATCTCCAAGTGTTCTTGAATTAAACACTTCCATTCTTCAACAATCATCTACTGAAATCACTCAAGGTGAGTTCATACCCCTACATTTTCATGTTTTCTCAAGTTTTCAGGGGGTGAATACAAGTTAAAACACTAAGAACATATCAAAATTTCCCTAACAGCCTTCATCAGAAAAGTTCAACCCCATTCACGGACTGTTTTGGGCATCTTAAATATTTTTGTTTTCAAAACTGTACAAGGTGCAAATAGTTCAAGTTTTTAGCTTTAAAATGGCTACTTGCACATCTCCATACGATTTTTCTACAATTTATGGTGATTTTTACAAAACCGCCTATCATTTCAAACAACAATCCGGACCAGTCTGTGATTATGGACTTTTTCACCCAAGTTAGAGGTCATATTAATTTGTGATAAAAATTATGAGCAAACTAGACACATTTTGTGAACTCTCAGAATTTACGGATCTAGTTTTCGACTTCGTATGATTTTTCTATGATTTTTCCAAAACAGGGCAGAATTGTTAAATTTTGCCAACAGCATGTAAATATCATAACACTTTGTATTATGTTGAGCAAAGTGTATAATCATAAGTTTTAGTACTTGTATGTGTTTCCTTGTTAGATTATCATTATGAACTGAAACTAAGACATTCATATTAAATATTAAATATTATTCATTCATTTTGGAACACGTATTATTAGACTATAAAAAGTATAGTCTGATAAATTCACAATACTAATACATTTCCATAAGAGAATTCATACATATTACATACATTTTAGATAAACTATAATAGGTATAGTTTATGATACATCACTCAACACACTCGTACAAAAAGGGTACATCCATACAAGAAAGATTTATATTCACACACATTTCACGTAAACTTGTTAACCTATGTTGTGAGACTCTCTCTCTCTCTCCCCGTACGTCCGAGTGCGGGATATAATTCCTGGTAGTTATAATCAGAATCTCCTTGAGGGAGAACGTGATACTTGTATATAGATCTATATTGGGTTTGACACCCCACACCTTGCTGCTAGCTACAGTGGGACCTGCAGGTCTACGGGTGACAAATGTCATTTCATTTTCGCGACGCCTGAGAAACGTTGTGGCAGGTTCACATAGTCACAGTATGATTATAGCGACTCACTTAGGGGGATAACAATTCATGAAGTTTACGGGGTTTCATAAAACCGAAGTAGGTTTAGGATGATAAAAGAAATTTATTTTCCATAACATTTTAAACTCACAACATTTTTACTAAGAAACGATGAATTCTCATACACTCTAGTCTTTGATTATAAGGCTACATTTCTCGGATTTCAAGGGAAATATCGGACTTTTCTGGAACAAACGCGACATTTACATGTGAAATACTTCTACTAAGTCTATTAATAAAAGCTTATGAACTCACCAACCTTTGTGTTGACACTTTTCAAACAACTTGTATTCACAGGAAGACACTAATCAGGTTATCAAGTGTTTTTGAGGATGGGACGTTAAGGCGTCAAACTTTTCACATTTTGACAACATATTGTAATTGATTTTGAAACATGTAATTCATACAAGTGATGTAACTTTTTCAATTATATATATGTTGGTTGTGTTTGCTTAAATTACTATTAAAATTGTGGTTATGATGCTATACATGAAGTCCTCCACCCCCGGACGTTTCCGCCATCCTTGGTTTGGGGGTGTGACAGATTGGTATCAGAGCACGGTTTATAGTGAACTAAGTATGTCAACCACATAAGATATACAAACTATAAACACATTTGGGACTAAAAGTCTCTGATTCTTAAAGTGATTTAAGGAGTTGTACTTTTAGAAAACAAATAATTTCTTGTTTTAAAGTATACTTGCATGCATTCTATACTAGCATGGTGTCATAACTTAGGAGAACATAAATTGAAAGAGGAGGAGTCGAACATTATTAATACGCCTTAGCATGTGTAATCAGTTCTGGGAAGGATATAGCCTGATCAACTATATCCATCCAAGAAGTAACTTACGCACACTAAGGAATAGTCGTAATGAGCGACAAATCTGAAAACCTAATTACACTCCATAAAGAACATGCTAAGAACCAAATATAAACATTTAAAAATACTATATGAGTATTTGTACGTTTCTATAGCGCCAAATTATTATTTTCCGATACGTACTTCTTAACCCCGTTTCTCGTGCAGACAACATGGCAGGATTTCACATACCCGGGGACCCTACTTTCCCAATCAGGGAAACGCGGGATGGATCGAAGACGAGCCCGAGGAGAATCCCGAAGAGGAACCCGAGGAGGATCCCGAAGAGGATCCCGAGGAGGAGCCCGAGGAGGAAGACGAACAAGAAGAAGAAGAGGAAGAAGAGGAAGACGACCAAGAAGAAGAGGAAGAAGAGGAAGAAGAGGAAGAAGAGGAAGGTGATGAGGTAGTCATGGTTGGGAACGAAGCGGAGGAACCACCAGAAGTATTCAACCCTCCCTACATCGCGAGGGTACCCGCGCACCGTTTTGGTTACAACGGACCTGAACCCCCTTGGGTATCAACGATCGAAAGATGGAGCCGACAACAACGCCAACGGTCACCATATGGCTACCAACGAGGTTACTATGATCTCACTCATGGTGGACCGGCTGACAGGGCTCTCCCTGTCACGATACAACGAATGGCAAGAATGGATGATCGTGGTAGGACAACGACAGATCAGGTCCGGGAGTTAAGTGCCATTGTACAGTCTACTACGGATCGCACCAGAAACCTGGAACGAGACTCCCACCACCGAGACCAACTCATTCGAGACCTTCTCGCGGCTCAAGCAGAAACAAGAGAGTATCGGGAAAGATACATGGCACTCGAAGAGAGAATGGTTGCAGCCGAACGCAAATTGGCGGAACTACAGGGCGCATCGACATCATCGCAGCCTCCGTCAAAGAAGGGTCACAGTGATTAGAACTCGTTGCTATTCTCCCGTCTTGGTAGTAGAATTTTATGAGTACGCGTTGGTGCTACTCCTTGTATGTAGGTCGACCCTGTGACTATGTGATTACACTATTCAAAGGGCTTTTGTAATGCCAAAGACTACCTTTTGTAACGATGTAATGCAGACCCTTATGAGGTCAAACTTTTCTCTCTAAACGTTATGTACTAAAAGTTATCAATGAAATTTGGCATGTGTTTTATTTATTGAATGTTTGGCACTATACATCATAACCTGATCACACAAACAGTTTACGAATAATAAAGTTATGATAAAATACAAGAGGGATGAAACCAGTAACACTCGACTCGTTATCACTATTGAAGTCTTACCGACTAGTCATTTTTTTATGACAGAACCATGCCACCAAGGAAAAGACCAAGGCCTTCCAGCAACCCAGTGCCGCCTCCACCAGCACCTCCGCAGTTTGATCCTGCAATGTTCCAGGCTGCAGTAACGGCAGCCATGGCGGCAGCAATGTCGCAAATGGGAACCCATGGTTCCGGCGGTTCTGGATCCGGAGCTACAAATTCCATTCATGGGGACAGTACGGGGCGTACGAGGGAGTGCTCTTACAAAGACTTCACGAATGGCAAACCCGATCCTTTCAATGGAAGCGGGGGCGTTATCACACTGGTTCAATGGTTCGAAAGGACCGAGGCAGTTTTTGAAATCTGCGCTTGTCCCGAAGCGAGCAAGGTCAAGTTTGCGGCATTCACTTTCACTGGAAAAGCACTTACTTGGTGGAATGGCCGAGTTAAGTCACTTACTCCTGCAGTAGCTAACGCGATCAGCTGGGAGGATTTGAAAGCTCTAATGTTAAAGGAATACTGCCCGAGGGGCGAAATACAAAAACTTGAAGAAGAACTTTGGAACCTCAGGATGACAGGCACTGATCTTGAAACTTATACTGCCTGTTTCAACGACCTAGCACTCCTCTGTCCAACAATGGTCACTCCAGAAGAGAAAAAGGTGGAACGATATCTCTGGGGCCTATCATCCCAGATTCAAGATAGTGTCTTGGCCTCGAAACCCACTACCTTTGAGAGTGCCAAGGAATTGGCACAACAACTCATAGATCACAGGGCTAGCCGTGGTACCGTGATAACCACCACCGACCGAACAAAAGGAGGGAACAACAAGAGGAAGTTCTGGGGAAATAAAAAGAAACAACCAATTCAGGACCCCGCCAAAAAGCAACCGATTGTTGCTGTTCGCGCCGCCACTACTGCTGTCGCTCCAGTGCCACCGAAACAGTATACAGGAACTCTTCCCAAGTGCAACAAGTGTAACTACCACCATAACGGTGCTTGTCGAGAGTTACACTGCAATAACTGTAACAAAAAGGGGCACACTGCCCGATTCTGTAGAGCGACTACCCAACCCGCCACACAAGTCGCTACGACCGCCAACACTGGAGCAAGCCAAGCCTGCTATGGGTGTGGTGAAACGGGACACTTCAGGAGGAACTGCCCCAAGGCACGAGCCCCTAATGCTGGGGGTGTAGGGAGAGTCCTAACTTTAGGGCAGGGAGAAGCAGTCAAGGATCCCTCTGTGGTTACTGGTACGTTCCTCCTCAATAACTCTTATGCATGCGTACTCTTCGATAGTGGGGCAGAAAGGAGTTTCATAAGTCACCAATTCAAACATATACTTAAGCAAAATTCTCAACCACTAGAAGATTCTTACATCGTAGAAATGGCAAATGGAAAGGTTGAGCGTGCTAATGATATTTACATAGGGTGTACTCTCACTCTAGATAACCATTTGTTCAAAATCGACCTTATGCCGGTCACCATAAAAAGCTTCGATATAATCATTGGTATGGATTGGTTAAGCCTTCATCGTGCCGACATTCTATGTTACGAAAGGGCCGTCCGCCTCAATCTGCCGAATGGCAACGTTCTCACCGTTTATGGCAATAAACCTAGTGCGAACCTACAAATCATCTCTTGTGTTAAAACCCAAAAGTACCTCCGAAAGCAATACCATGTTTTCTTAGCCCACATCGTAGACAAGAAGCAGGAGGTGAAGGACATCAAAGAAATTCCAGAAGTATGCAACTTCCCTGATGTTTTCCCAGACGATCTGCCTGGTGTACCACTCGCACGACAAGTCGAATTTCGGATCGACTTAATCCCAGGAGCTACCCCCGTCGCCAGGGCTCCCTATCGCTTAGCACCGGCAGAAATGCAAGAACTATCCAGCCAATTGAATGAACTATTGAGCAAAGGGTTCATCAGGCCAAGCTTCTCACCTTGGGGAGCACCAGTCTTATTTGTAAAGAAGAAGGATGGGTCTTTTCGCATGTGCATAGACTATCGAGAACTAAACAAACTCACTATCAAGAACCGTTATCCCCTACCCCGAATCGATGACCTCTTCGACCAGCTCCAAGGAGCCAGCTACTTTTCAAAAATCGACCTGAGGTCGGGCTATCATCAACTGCGAGTTCAAGAAGAGGATATCCCCAAGACGGCATTCAGAACTCGCTATGGGCACTATGAGTTTGTAGTGATGCCATTCGGATTAACTAACGCGCCCGCAATGTTCATGGATTTGATGAATCGAGTGTGTCGACCCTTCTTGGATAAATTCGTCATCGTATTCATCGATGATATCTTGGTCTATTCGAGGAGCGAAGAAGAGCACAGACATCACCTACGACTAGTTCTGGAGGTTTTAAGGACCGAGAAGCTTTACGCTAAATTCTCAAAGTGTGAATTTTGGCTTCGAGAAGTAGGATTCCTTGGCCACGTAGTAAGCAAAGAAGGAATACATGTGGACCCCTCGAAGATCAAAGCAATCGAAGATTGGTCAACACCTACAACGCCGACAGAAATCCGACAGTTTTTGGGACTCGCAGGCTACTATCGAAGATTCATACAAAACTTCTCCAAAATCGCTAAGCCTCTCACCACCTTGACTCAAAAAGGGGTGGTGTTCGAATGGGAAGATAAACAAGAAGCCGCCTTCCAGACACTAAAGCAAGCCCTATGCAGTGCACCAGTCTTGTCTCTTCCAGAAGGAACTGATGATTTTGTGGTGTATTGCGATGCTTCAAATCAAGGCCTCGGCTGTGTGCTCATGCAAAGGAGAAAAGTCATTGCTTATGCATCAAGGCAACTGAAGACACATGAAGTTAATTACACAACCCACGACCTCGAATTGGGAGCTGTGGTGTTCGCCCTGAAGATTTGGAGGCACTACCTCTACGGCACCAAGTGCACCATCTTCACTGATCACAAAAGTCTTCAACACATTCTCAATCAGAAAGAACTAAACATGCGCCAAAGAAGATGGGTGGAATTACTGAATGACTACGAATGTGAAATTCGCTACCACCCGGGCAAGGCTAATGTAGTAGCCGACGCCTTAAGCAGGAAAGAATACTCGGGTCGCCGAGTAAAATCCCTAGCCATGACCATCCACTCCCAACTGGCCACCCAGATCAAGGACGCCCAATTAGAAGCCCTGAAACCAGAAAACGTGGCAAGTGAAGCACTAAGGGGGATGGATAAAAACTTGGAAGTCAAAGGGAATGGAGCTCGTTATCTCATGAATCGAATCTGGACACCGAAGTTCGGTGGGTACCGAGACGTTATAATGGACGAGGCCCACTAGACTCGATACTCCATTCATCCGGGGTCAGATAAGATGTATCTAGACCTCAAAAGGTTATACTGGTGGCCAAACATGAAGGCTGAAATTGCTACTTATGTGGGCAAGTGCCTCACTTGCGCCAAGGTCAAGGTGGAATACCAGAAACCATCAGGACTACTTCAACAACCGGATATACCCGAGTGGAAGTGGGAACGAATAACCATGGACTTCGTAACCAAACTGCCCAAGACATCAGGTGGGATGGATACCATATGGGTGGTTGTGGACAGATTGACCAAGTCCGCGCACTTCCTGCCAATAAAGGAAACAGACAAGATGGAAAAGTTGACCAGGACGTACATTAAGGAGATCGTGCGACTACATGGTGTACCAACATCCATTATCTCGGATCGAGATAGTAGATTCACCTCGCGTTTCTGGCAGTCCCTACAAAAATCTCTGGGAACCAGGTTAGACATGAGTACGGCCTACCATCCATAAACGGACAGACAAAGTGAGAGAACCATCCAGACGTTGGAAGACATGCTGAGAGCCTGTGTGATAGATTTTGGTAAGGCATGGGATACCCATCTACCGCTTATCGAATTCTCTTATAATAACAGTTATCACACTAGCATTGGAGTCGCTCCATTCGAAGCTCTCTACGGCCGCAAGTGTAGATCACCACTGTGTTGGGCCGAAGTTGGAGATACTCAGCTAGCCAGAGGGCAAGTCCCTGATAGCACCCTTACGGGGCCGGAAATCATAAGGGAAACCACAGAAAAGATCATTCAAATTCGGGAAAGACTAAAAGCGTCTCGTGATCGACAAAAGAGTTACGCGGATAAGCGACGCAAACCTTTAGAATTCCAGGTCGGAGACCGGGTACTACTAAAAGTTTCCCCCTGGAAGGGGGTGATACGTTTCGGTAAACGGGGGAAACTAAACCCAAGGTACGTCGGTCCGTTCGAAATCCTTGCTAGGATTGGTCCTGTGGCGTACAAACTCCGACTACCACAAGAACTTAGTAATGTGCACCCTATCTTCCACGTGTCCAACTTAAAGAAGTGTCTGTCTGACGAGACACTCGTAGTACCGCTCGAAGAAATTGAAGTTAATGAAAATCTCCACTTTATGGAGGAACCCGTCGAGATCATGGATCGAGAGATCAAGAGAACAAAACAAAGTCGCATTCCCATAGTGAAGGTTCGTTGGAACGCGAAACGAGGGCCTGAGTTTACCTGGGAACGTGAAGATCAAATGAAACAAAAATATCCACATCTTTTCCCAAACCCTTGAAGTCCCAGCCGAATTTAAATTTCGGGACGAAATTCCCTCTAACGGGGGGATGATGTGACAATCGTCAATCTTGAGTCAAGTCAAGTCATAAAGTCAAGCCGGTCAACTCTATTAAACCTTGTGTATTAGGGTTGGTGTTATGTTCGTATTGTATAGCTTGCTATATTAATGGGAAAACATCACTAGAGAAAAGTTTTGTGTTAAAAATTTTCCTAAGCCTTAGTACTAATCAGTGAATTAAACTGATGAAAACCATGTTGCATACTCATCTGGAATGTGTAAGATCCTTAAACAAGGCTTAACAGGGTTTACGAACCATGCATTGCGGTGCCGGACACTCGCAACTGTCCCACATGGATCCTCTCTCAATCGTTTTCACTCTATCTCTGTCTATGTCAAATCTCTCCTAAATCTCTCCAAGTATGTGAAATCTCTCTCAAATATCTCTCCGTATGAGAAATCTCTCCAAGAATGTCAAATCTCTCCCAAATCTCTCTAAGTATGTGAAATCTCTCTCAAATATCTCTCCGTATGAGAAATCTCTCCAAGAATGTCAAATCTCTCCCAAATCTCTCTAAGTATGTGAAATCTCTCTCAAATATCTCTCTGTATGAGAAATCTCTCCAAGAATGTCAAATCTCTCCCAAATCTCTCTAAGTATGTGAAATCTCTCTCAAATATCTCTCTATATGAGAAATCTCTCCAAGAATGTCAAATCTCTCCCAAATCTCTCCAAGTGTGAGAAATCTCTCCCAAATCTCTCTCAAAAGTTTCCCGTAACTTTTTGGAATCATTCGGGTCATTCCGGCCCTTAACCGGGTCAAAAACGGCTTAAAACGGGGCGAAAACGAGAAAAATAAGCTTTAGGAACCGAAACCGGAATGAGAGGCTTCTTAGGACCAGAGACCGAGCCTCTGGTGGCTAAGAGAACAGAGGCCGAGCCTCTGGCGGCTAAGAGAACCGAGACCGAACTCGCCCAGGAGGAACCGAAACCGAGAGCAAGACGCAGGAACCGAAGGTACTGTTCACAACCGAGCGGTCGGTCCCTCTCGGTCCCTCTCGGCCCGTCCCACTCTCTGTTCGCGCCGCACTCTCGGTCCGACTCCGCCTCTCTGCTCCGCCTCTCACTCTCTGCTCCGCCTCTCACTCTCTGCTCCGCTTCTCACTCTCTGTCCGCTATCCTCCCTCTCGGTCCGACTCCGCCTCTCTGCTCTGCTTCTCACTCTCTGCTCTCTTCTCACTCTCTGCCTCGCGCGCTCCTCTGTCCCCTCCCACCTCTCGGTTCTTCCCTCCTTCTCCTCTCCTCTCGGCTCCTTCCCTTCTCTCTTCTTCTTCTCTCGGTTCCGCCTCCCTCTCTCTCTCGGTTCAGCATAAGAGGGCCGAACCTCGGCCAGGTCTCGCATTTTTGTCATTTTCAGCCCATTTTTGATATTTTTGACATTTTAAGCCCGTTTTTCATGATTTTAAAGCGGGATTTTCTCCAGAAATTATATTTTAACATAATAAACTCTAAATATTCATAATTTAAACATATTTTGATGAAAATCATTATTTAAATAATAAAAATCAAATGGATGAATTATTAAAGGTGGAGTGTTGACTTTGCCTTATCCAAAGCCACAAGCAACCACCCCACACTCACTCTTTGACTAACCACACCTCTCCACCTTACCTAGGTCACTTCAATGTTCCCTTACACTCAAATTTCACCCACTCCCACGTTTTTGAGCTGGAACAAACAACCACACTCCTCATTTTCTCTCATTTCTCTCATTCCACTAAGTAACAAACACCACTTTTTCTCTCAAACTCTTCTACACAAATTTTCGAGATCCAAGGCTGATTTCAAGTGTTCTTCCACACTTAGTAAGTAAAAATTCATCCTCCCTATTATTGTTTCACTTCATTCTACTCAAATCTTTGGTTGCTTACACAAACTCCCTAACTATGATGTTAGATTCTCGAAAACCTTCAAGGCATCTCCAAGTGTTCTTGAATTAAACACTTCCATTCTTCAACAATCATCTACTGAAATCACTCAAGGTGAGTTCATACCCCTACATTTTCATGTTTTCTCAAGTTTTCAGGGGGTGAATACAAGTTAAAACACTAAGAACATATCAAAATTTCCCTAACAGCCTTCATCAGAAAAGTTCAACCCCATTCACGGACTGTTTTGGGCATCTTAAATATTTTTGTTTTCAAAACTGTACAAGGTGCAAATAGTTCAAGTTTTTAGCTTTAAAATGGCTACTTGAACATCTCCATACGATTTTTCTACAATTTATGGTGATTTTTACAAAACCGCCTATCATTTCAAACAACAATCCGGACCAGTCTGTGATTATGGACTTTTTCACCCAAGTTAGAGGTCATATTAATTTGTGATAAAAATTATGAGCAAACTAGACACATTTTGTGAACTCTCAGAATTTACGGATCTAGTTTTCGACTTCGTATGATTTTTCTATGATTTTTCCAAAACAGGGCAGAATTGTTAAATTTTGCCAACAGCATGTAAATATCATAACACTTTGTATTATGTTGAGCAAAGTGTATAATCATAAGTTTTAGTACTTGTATGTGTTTCCTTGTTAGATTATCATTATGAACTGAAACTAAGACATTCATATTAAATATTAAATATTATTCATTCATTTTGGAACACGTATTATTAGACTATAAAAAGTATAGTCTGATAAATTCACAATACTAATACATTTCCATAAGAGAATTCATACATATTACATACATTTTAGATAAACTATAATAGGTATAGTTTATGATACATCACTCAACACACTCGTACAAAAAGGGTACATCCATACAAGAAAGATTTATATTCACACACATTTCACGTAAACTTGTTAACCTATGTTGTGAGACTCTCTCTCTCTCTCCCCGTACGTCCGAGTGCGGGATATAATTCCTGGTAGTTATAATCAGAATCTCCTTGAGGGAGAACGTGATACTTGTATATAGATCTATATTGGGTTTGACACCCCACACCTTGCTGCTAGCTACAGTGGGACCTGCAGGTCTACGGGTGACAAATGTCATTTCATTTTCGCGACGCCTGAGAAACGTTGTGGCAGGTTCACATAGTCACAGTATGATTATAGCGACTCACTTAGGGGGATAACAATTCATGAAGTTTACGGGGTTTCATAAAACCGAAGTAGGTTTAGGATGATAAAAGAAATTTATTTTCCATAACATTTTAAACTCACAACATTTTTACTAAGAAACGATGAATTCTCATACACTCTAGTCTTTGATTATAAGGCTACATTTCTCGGATTTCAAGGGAAATATCGGACTTTTCTGGAACAAACGCGACATTTACATGTGAAATACTTCTACTAAGTCTATTAATAAAAGCTTATGAACTCACCAACCTTTGTGTTGACACTTTTCAAACAACTTGTATTCACAGGAAGACACTAATCAGGTTATCAAGTGTTTTTGAGGATGGGACGTTAAGGCGTCAAACTTTTCACATTTTGACAACATATTGTAATTGATTTTGAAACATGTAATTCATACAAGTGATGTAACTTTTTCAATTATATATATGTTGGTTGTGTTTGCTTAAATTACTATTAAAATTGTGGTTATGATGCTATACATGAAGTCCTCCACCCCCGGACGTTTCCGCCATCCTTGGTTTGGGGGTGTGACAGACGGTACGGGGTGTACGAAAGAATGTTCTTACAAAGACTTCACAAATGACAAACCCGATTATTTCAATGGAAGTGGGGGCGTTGTCATACTAATGCAATGGTTCGAGAGGAACAAATAAGTCTTTAAAATCTGAGCTTGTCCCGAAACGAGCAAAGTCAAGTATGTGACATTCACTTTCACTGGAAGAGCTCTCACTCTGTGGCATGGCTGAGTTAAGTCAATTACTCCCGCAGTAGCTTACTCCATAAGCTGCGAAGACTTGAAAGCTTTGATGCTAAACGAGTATTACTCGAGGGGCGCGGTGCAAAAGCTTGAAGAGGAACTTTGGAATCTGAAGATGTTAGGCACTGACCTTGAATTTTATACTGCCCGATTCAATAACCTAGCACTCCTTTGTCCAGCAATGGCCACTCGAGAAGAGAAAAAGGTGGAAAGATTCCTCTGGGATTATCATCCCAGATTCAAGATAGTGTACTAGCCTAAAGACCCACTACTTTTGACAGCGCCAAGGAATTGGCACAACAACTTGTCGATCATAGGGCCAGCCATTGTACTATGATCACCGCACCTGATCAAACAAGAGGGGGAAGCAATAAAAGAAAACTCTGGAGCAACTAGAAGAAGCAACAAGTACCAGACTCCGCCACGAAACAACAGACAATTGTTTTCCGTGCTGCCACTACTCCTGCCACTCAAACACCACAAGGCAATATGTTGGAAACCTTCCCAAGTGCAACTTCCACCACACTGGTGCTTGTTGGGAAATGCACTGCAACAATTGCAACAAGAAAGGGCATACTATTCGATTCTGTAGAGCACTAACCCAACCCATTACCCAAGTCCCCAGCATCGGAGTGGGTCGAGCCTACTACGGATGTGGAGAAACGGGACACTTCAAACGAGACTGCCCGAAGGCACGAAACGCCAATGTTGGGGGTGTAGGAAGAGTCCTAGCTATAGGACACAGACAAGCAGTCAAAGATCCTACAGTGGTTACTGGTACGTTCCTCCTAAATAGCTCATATGTATGCATACTTTTCGATAGTGCAGCAGAGAGGAGTTTCTTGAGCCACCAATACACACATTTACTTAAACAAAATACCCATTCACTAATAGATTCATACATCGTAGAAATGGCAAACGGGAAAGCAGAGTTCACTAGTCATAAATACTCAGGGTGTACCCTCACTCTAGACAACCATTCGTTCAAAATTGACCTAAGGTCAGTCACAATAAAAATTTTCGACATCATCATTGGCATGGATTGGTGAAGTTCTCATCATGATGACATTTTATGTTACGAAAGGGTCGTCTGCATTAATCTATCAAATGGTGAAACCCTTCTTATATACGGCGATAAACTCAGTACAAATCTACAAATCATTTCTTGCGGCAAGGCTCAAAAGTATCCCCGAAAGGAATACCATGCCTTCTTAGCCCACGTAGTATATAAGAAACAAGAAACAAAGGACATCAAATACATCCTAGATGTCTGTAACTTTACCGATGTGTTCCCAAAAGACCTTCCAGGTGTATCACTTGCACGACAAGTCGAATTCCGAATCAATTTTCTCCCAAGAGCTACCCCCATAGCCAAAGCTCCATATCATCTAGCACCGGAGGAAATGCAAGAACTGTCTAGTCAACTGAATGAGCTGTTAAGCAAAGGGTTTATCAGACCGAGCATTTCACCTTGGGGAGCACCAGTCCTCTTTCAGAAGAAGAAGGATGGATCCTTTCGTATGTGCATCAATTATTGGGAGTTAAACAAACTTACCATCAAGAATCGATATCCCTTACCCCGGATCGACGAACTCTTCGACCAACTACAAGGAGCAAGTTACTTTTTAAAAATCGACTTGAGGTCGGGTTACCATCAACTACGAGTTCAAGAGGATGATATTCAAAAGATAGCTTTCAGAATGTGCAATGGTTATTACGAATTTGTGTTGATACCCTTCGGGCTAACAAATGCACCTGCGGTGTTCATGGACCTAATGAACCGAGTGTGCCGACCCTTGTTAGACAAATTCATACTCGTATTCATCGATGATATTTTGGTCTATTCATGAAACAAAGAAGAGCAAAGCCATCATTTACGACTAGTATTGGAGACTTTAAGAACTGAGAAGCTTTATGCTAAACTCTCTAAGTGCGAATTTTGGCTCCGAGAAGTGGGATTTCATGGCCATGTGGTTAGCAAGAAAGGGATACATGTGGATCCCTGAAAAATTAAGGCGATAAAAAACTGGGCTACACTGACAACACCAACGGAAATCCGACAATTCTTAGGACTTGCTGGATATTACTGAAGATTCATTCAAAATTTCTCCAAGATCGCAAAACCACTCACCACCCTAACTCAGAAGGGTGTAACGTTTACTTGGGAGACTAAATAAGAAACGGTCTTCCAAACGTTGAAACGAGCCTTGTGCAACACACCGATCCTATCTCTCCCAGAAGGGACTAAGGATTTCGTGGTCTATTGCGATGCTTCAAATCAAGGTCTTGGTTGTGTGCTCATGCAAATAGGAAAGGTCATCGCATATGCCTCGAGGCAACTTAAAACGCATGAAGTTAACTACACTACCCACGACCTCGAGTTAGGAGAAGTAGTAATTGCATTAAAGATCTGGACACACTACCTCTAAGTGCACTATCTACACTAATCATAAGAGTCTCCAACATATTCTCAATCAAAAAGAGCTTAATATGAGACAGGGACGATGGGTAGAACTACTGAACGACTACGAGTGTGAGATCCGCTATCATCCGGGCAAGGCCAATGTAGTAGCAGATGCCTTAAGCAGAAAAGAATACTTTGGACACCGAGTAAAGTCACTAGCAATGAAAATCCACTCACACCTATCCACACAAATCAAAGAGGCCCAACTAGAGGCCTTGAAACCAAAAAATGTGACGGGTGAGGCATTGTGGAGAATGGATAAGAACCTGGAAGTCAAAAACGATGGAGCTTGTTATCTCATGAATTGGATTTGGACCCCAAAGTTCGGTGGGTTCCGAGACGTTGTCATGAACAAAGCCCACAAAACTCGATACTCCATCCACCCAGGCTCAGATAAAATGTATCTAGATCTCAAGAAGTTATACTGGTGGCCGAACATGAAAGCAGAGATTGCTACTTACATGGGCAAGTGTTTGACATGTGCCAAGGTTAAAGTAGAATACCAAAAACCATCAGGCTTACTTCAATAGCTAGAAGTACCCGAGTGGAAGTGAGAACTGATAACCATGGATTTCATAACCATCTTAACAAAGACAATGGGCAGACTGGATACCATTTCGGTAATCGCTGATAGGCTGACCAAATCCGTGCATTTCCTACCGATCAAGGAGACTAACAAGATGGAGAAACTGGCCAGAACCTGCATTAAAGAGATTGTACGACTGTATGGAGTGCCAACATCCATTATCTCAGAAAGAGATAGTAGATTCACTTCGCGATTTTGGCAGTCTTTACAAAAGTCTCTGGGAACTAGGTTGGACATGAGTACTGCTTACCACCCACAAACCGACGGACAGAGCGAAGGAACCATTCAGACACTTGAGGACATGCTAAGAGCTTCTGTGATAGACTTTGGTAAAGCATGGGATACCATTTTCACACTCATCGAATTCTCTTACAATAATAGCTATCATACTAGCATCAAAGTCGCTCCGTTTGAAGCTCTATATGGTCGGAAGGGTAGATCACCCTTGTGTTGGGCAGAAGTAAGGGACACCCAGCTAGTAGTGCGATAAGTCCCAAATAGCGCCCTCACTGGTCCTGAAATCATAAGGGAAACCACGGAAAAAATCGTTCAAATATGAGAATGACTGAAGTCATCTCGTGACCAACAAAAGATTTACAATGATAAACAACACAAACCTTTAGAATTCTAGGTTGGAGACCATGTACTACTGAAATGATACGTTTTGGTAAATGTGGCAAGCTAAACCCTAGGTACATCGGGCCATTTGAAATCCTTGCCAGGATTGGCCCCGTCGCGTAAAAAGTCCGACTACCATAAGAACTTAATAATGTACATCCTACCTTCCACGTATCGAACTTAAAGAAGTGCTTATCCAACAAGACCCTCGTAATACCACCTGATGAAATTGAAGTTAACGAGAGTCTCCACTTCGTGGAGGAACCGGTTGAAATCATGGATCGGGAGATCAAAAGAACAAAGCAAAGTCATATTCCTATCGTAAAGGTCTGTTGGAATGCTAAACGTGCACCAGAATTCACTTGGGAATGCGAGGATCAAATGAAACAAAAGTATCCACATCTTTTCCCAAATTCTTGAAGTCCCAGTCAAAATGCTAATTTCAGGACGAAATTCCTTCTAATGGGGGGATGATATGAAAATCGTCAACTTCCGATCAACTCAAAGTCAAATAAAGTCAACAAGTCAAACCGGTCAACTCAATCAACCCTTGTATACTAGGGTGTACATTATGTTACTATTGTACAACTCGCTATTTTAATAAGAAGTTATCACTTGGAAAGTTCGTACGTTCATAAAATCTAAACCCTAATCGGGGTAAGTGATGAAAATATTCGATAAAACATTATTCCATACCCTTTAGGGGCATATAACCATCATAACGAAGCTTAACGGGGTGTACGAACCATGCGTTATGAAGCTAAACATCCAAAAAGGTCACAAACGGAGTGACTCTCAATCTCCCTTTATCTCTCTCTCTCTCTCTCTCTCTCTTCTCTCTCTTTCTCTCTCTCTCTTCTCTCTCTCTCATAGCCTCCCTTAACTTTTTATAATCATTTAGGGGCATCTTGACCCATAACTTAGCCAAAAACTACGCAAAACAGGGAGTTTACGCGAAAATTAACCTTATAGGGCCGAAACCCTAAGAAGCGAAACCCCTAAGAAGCCGAAGCAACCGAAGGGACAAAATAGAAGCAACCAAAACCAAGGGAAAGGACCAAACCTCGCATGAACCGAAACCCTCCTGCTAGAACCGAACTTGCTAGAGGAACCGAAGCCGCCGGAGAACCGAACTTCACCTTCTCCTTCGCCTTCGCCTCTTTGCCTTCTCTCCATTTCGTTTCCTTCTCGTATTCACCTGCGAAATTTCCCAGAACAAACCATCCTCTCGGTTCTCTTCCATAACCAAACCCACCTTCTATTCTTGACTTCCCAGGGACAGAACCCTCGGCCCTAAATCCGAAATTTCACAGTTTCGCTTCCTTTTTCCCGGTTTTCGACCACATTCGCGTTTTATGCCCGTTTTTTTATGATTTTGACGTGTGATTTTCACTCAAACTCATATTTTGACATATAAGGCCCTAAATATTCATAATTTAAACACATTTTTAGGGAAATCTTTATTTAAGAATAAAATCTAGTGGGTAAAATTTTGAGGTGGAGTGTTGACTATACCTTTAAGTCATGACACAAGCAACCCACCACACCCACTCTAGGGCCATACCCAGTCACTATTCCTCCATACTTAGTCAATTAGTTGTCCTTTCACACTCTTTAACTAGCCCATAATCATATCAAAGGGCTGGAAACCTTCACTTCTCTTCCCATAATATTCACTATTTCTCAAGAAGAATCAAACCCATTTCTCTCTCTAAAAACTCGAAATTGAAGGCTATTATTGGGCATTTCCCTCCAATTTTGGTAAGTAACTTCATCCTAGATTTAATTATCCTTCATCCTTTCACTCAAATCATGGATTCCTTACACAAATATCATCACATTTGTTGCTAAATCTTCGAATCCCCAAGAGATTCTGGTTATAATAATCCATGGGGTATTAACAAAACATAAGATTTACAGGATTTCCATTTAATCTAACAAGTTTATGTCGATTTAAACTTGTATGATTTACAATTTTATATGGAAAAATACTAGTACATTATTAGTCGTGGCATTTAAGACTACAATACATTTTAAAAAGGGAAAATATTGGATTTTTCTAGAACAAACATTACTTTTACAAGAAAGGATTTCAACATTTCATTCAAAAGCTTATGAACTCACCAACTTAATTATTGACAATTTTTCAAAACTACTTGTATTCTCAAGAAATCAATAAAACAGGTAAACGGCCGCTTTTGAGGATGGAACACTATGGCGTCAAACATTGTATTTTTGTCAACATAATGTAATTGATTAAGAAACATGTAAACTTCCACTATGATGTAACTTTTTCAATTATATTTATGTTGGTTGATTTTACTTTCAGCACTATTATACTCATTGTTGTGACACTATACATGAAGTCCTCCACCCCCGGACGTTTCCGCCATCCTTGGTTTGGGGGTGTGACATCTACCACCTTCGGCCACCACAAGGGTGGCTGTGTGTGTATGTTATTTATGTGTGTGTGTGTGTGTTATTTGGATATTGCGATGTAAAATGTATTGTACGACTGTAATAATCAAGGAAAAACCCATAACCACCACATGCCGCCAATATGGGTGGCAGTGTGTGTTGTGTGATTGAATTGTTAGTTTAGATGCTTGGACACATATATCCAAAAAACATAACGACCACCACTAAGTAGTCGTCACCGCTATGAGTCGCCGTCAACAGCCACTACCCGAGATGGTAGTGGGTGGTGCCCGACTCGTTTAAACTAATAGACCCAATGAAGCCCTAATTAACCTAAAAGCATAACCATTTGGATAGTTGGCTAGTATTTAGGTTGGAAACCCTAATTAGGGTTTGGAAAACCTTAATGTCATGAAACCTACCTGCACTGGAATTATTTACTAGTCCAAACACTTTGTAAAACCTTAATGTCATGAAACCTTAATGTCATGAAACCTTAATGTCATGAAACCTTAATGTCATGAAACCTAATGTCATGAAACCTTAATGTCATGAAACCTTAATGTCATGAAACCCATGTAGAGGTCTGGGCCCAAACACTTTGTAAAACCTTTGGATTGGGCCCAAACACTTTGGATTGGGCCCAAACACTTTGGATTGGGCCCAAACCTTTGGATTGGGCCCAAACACTTTGTAAAGGTTTTACAAATTATTTACTAGTCCAAACACTTTGGATTGGGGGGCCCATGTAGAGGTCTGGGCCCATGTAGAGGCCTAAGGCCCAACTCACAATCCAAAGGCCCATGTAGAGGTCTGGGCCCAATTTGGAAAATTAGGTCATATGTGGGGCTTTGGACGATTACTTTACTTTTGGGCCTTTGGATTGTGAGTTGGGCCTTAGGCTTGAATCAAGCTAGATTGGGGGGTAAAGTAGTCTTTTACCCCAGGAATGGACATATGGTTATGTATTGGAACCCAATTACTAATTGGGTGCTGTTTGATATTGACAGAGTTTTATCCGCAGGATTTTAGCACTGTGAGGTGAGATGTCCTCAATATACTAACAGGGTCGAAGGCACCAATGTTGGACCATTAGTATTGATTATCTGGTAGTAAGGGATGCTCTAAGGACTCTATATAGTTATGTAGGCTAGACTGAGGAATCTTGATCTAAGCTCTCTTACATGTTCCTTGTTTGGTTGTGGTTATAGTGTGGGTTCATTTGTCTGGGTGACTATCTCACTGTGACAACCCGATATTTTGAGACAATGTAATGTAAGACCAATCAAATTTAGGTCAAAATATAACATTCCTAAAAACTTATTTGGGGTAAATAAAGTGGTAGGAATCGTAACAAGGTTTTCATATATATAAAGAACGCAAAAAAAAAATCAGAGTTATAACGAAGAAGTTATAACCATTCTAAGATTCCCAACAAAACCGACCACACCGATTAAACGAAAAAAGTGAAGTTTCAATACAATAGTTTTTAACCTTAAGTATCTAAATGAAAGTTGTAGATAACATTAAATGGTAAACGTACGTAAAATGAACGTCCAAATCTAACTTTGTATGAGGAAGTTATGATTTTTCCTAGATCCGAATATAGCAGTAGACAACTAAAAACTTGAAATAGAGATCGAGAGACTTTTGGCCGAAACAACCTATATAAGAATCGAAGGTCTCCACAATAGTAGCGCAACGGTGAAAAGTCTAACGAAAACGGACATCGGATGAAGAAGTCCACGCCGTTTAATGAAAAAATAATTTCTCGTGTTTGGCACCTATTTAAAGGCCCTTAGGGCCGTCATTTGCGGCTACCAAACCCCAAAGAAAGACCCTAAGAGATCTAGAGCGTTTGTGAGGAAGGAGAGACCACTTTTGATCATTTTGTTGGTGTGATTTCAAAGAGGAGGTAACCAAGGCAAGAGGAGGCTGAAGGAACAGCGTATCTGGTGATTTCATAGTTCAGGGACTTCATTTTGAGGTATTTATTCAGACCTTCTTCAATTTTGGTCTGGATTCTTAGAGTTAGGGTTTTCTAACCCCTTTAGAGAATGGATATGTGGAGCAATTGGTCCCTTCTCAAGTTTATTGGTTTTTGGTTATTTTGGGAGCCATGAGCTAGGGTTAGGGTTTCCTATAAATCACTCAGCGAGTAGACTCACCGAGTTGGGGGAATAACTCAATGACTCAGAAAGGGATTAGAGGACTGGAGTTCAAGACGGAACTCGCCGAGTTGATCTTGAGACTCGGCGAGTTCATTCGGGGTAGCCCCGCGATTCATGACATGTGTGACCCGTCGAGCAAGGGGTGGGACTCGACGTGCCAAGCAAGACTAGGAGTTAGTGGACACGTGTGGACTCGCCGAGTTGCCCAAGTGCACTCGACGAGTCGGGTCAAAGTTTGATCGTTGACTTTTGTTGACTTTTAGGGTTTGGTCAACAATAACGGCCTTTGAGCCAAAGGAGGGGTAAAATGGTCTTTTACCCTTATTAGGGTTCCTAGAGAGGGTTGAGTCTAGTTCTGAGAGTTATATTTATGAGAGTATTACTTTATGTGATTAGGTGGAGGCTAGATTGTATTTCTACCGAGTAAAAGATTTACCGAGACATCTGAGGTGAGTCTTCTCACTATACTTTACTTTGAGTGGTAATTAGAGTTATGTGACAGATTTATTATATGCTATTATGTGATGTGTTGCACTGCACTATTTCTATGTGGTTTATGTCATATGTATATCAGAGTATATCAGAGTTAGAACCGGAAGGTTCATAGAGTTAGGACCAGAGGGTCCACAGAGTTAGGGCCCACGGGCCTACAGAGTTATAGCCTCAAGTGGCTTGTATGTGTTGTGTATGGTATTTTTGGGGAACTCACTAAGCTTTATGCTTACAGTGTTATGTGTTATGTGTTTCAGGTACCAGTGATGATCATGGGAAGGCACCGGCATGATTCGTACACACGCATGGGGTTTTATTGATAAATGTGTTTGGAAAAATGTGTTTAAAATGTGAAAAATTTGTTTTAAATTTAGGGTGTTACAATTTGGTATCAGAGCCTTGGTTTGAGGGATTCGGATGCATCTTAGGGCGTATCTGAACTCAAACTGAGGATTTGAGGAAACTTTTGATAATAAAGTAAATTTTTTAAAAAAAAAGTACAAAGAATTTTGATACAAACAGAGCAGAGCCGTGTATACGATCAGCCAGCGCCCGTACGGTGATTTCCCAAAATACCCTTACAATAACTTTTAAAAGAAAAGTTATACTACGTTATATGATGAACTATATTATGCATGCTAGAGTAAAGACTAGGTATTCTTATTAGGACAAGAGTGGCCTGATATATGATGCCTTAGTCTAGGGGTTTTGCTACTAAGGATGCTTGAGAGTGTTTAGATAGCAGCAAGGGGCTTATGAGAGATCTGCTAGTGAGTAGCACATAACTAGAGAGAATAGCGTACTTAGGATTTGGGGATCTTGGAGTAGAACTTGGTGTCAATGTTGAGTCGGTGTGGTCGGTAGTATTGGGCCCATACTACCGAAAGCACCCGATCAGTGTGCAACCCAAGTAAGAATCCTTAGGGTACCAGAGATCAAGTAGGGTTGTGATATCGAGTGTGTGTACATCTGGGCAAATTACTGATATCTTATGTTGTATTTCAGAGACGCATCATGGTAGGGACACGCCACAGACCAGGGACCAGTGGAGGGGGTATGAGCGATGAGGAGCTCTGCCAGATGATTCATGATGAGGTGGCTGCTGTCATCTGCGATTAGATTACAGAGATGTTCGGGTCTATCAAGACCACCCTGATAGAGACATTCGATGAGAGATACGCTGCTCTTTCTGATGCTGCTATTGCTGTGGCCACTACAGCTGTAGCTGCGGCTAGACCGTAGGGTGGTGATGCGTTGTTATTCCGAGAGTTCAGCAACACAAAACCACCGGAGTTGGATGGGACCCATGACCCGATTGCAGCGTTGAGGTGGATATCAGACATAGAGGGATGTTTCTTTACTTGGTCATCTCTTGAGCATTTCAGAGTCCGGTTCGTGTTGAACCAGCTTCGCTTAGGAGCGAAGGATTGGTGGAAGTTTGTGACGGTGCATTAGTCGCCTGCTGAGCTTGCTGCAATGACATGGGAGAGGTTCACTGCTATGTTCCGAGATGAGTACACTCCCTAGGTAGAGAGGGAGCGTTTGGCCCAGGAGTTTTTGACCATCAAGTAGGGTACTGATTCTGTCACAGTGATTACGAGGAAGTTCCATGAGCGAGCAATCTTTTGCCCAAATCACGTGTCCTCCGAGCAGGCATGTATGAGCCACTATCTGAGCATTTTGAGGAGGGATATATGGGATTTTGTGGCGAACTCGACGTAACGGATATTTTTTGAGCTTCAACCAAATGCCCAGAAGAGGGAGATATAGCTGGAGACCCAAGTTAGGGAGGAGGCTGAGTCTCAGGCGAGGGATCGGCGACCAGTACAGTCTCAGACGGCAGCCAAGCAGGCCAAGCCCGCTGATTCGCGATCTGGGAGTCAGAAGGGGCGCACTTGTGGCAAGTGCGGCAAGAGCCACGAGGGGTGTGCAGAGCGAGGTCTTGCTACAAATGTGGCAAGGAGTGGCATATGGCCAAGGTTTTCCCCAAGGGATTTGCAATATGCTTTCACTGCAACCAGACCGGACAACACAAGGCAGAGTGTCCATAGTTACGAGGGACTAACCAGGGAGCACCTCAGGGATCTGCCCCTGCTGCTATCACAGCTACTGAGAGACGGCCAGTGAAGGCCAAGGTACCGAAGGCGCACTGGACAGCCTTCCAGTTGACTGCGGAGGAGGTCCGTGCAGCGCCCAACGTCGTGGCTGGTACTTTTCTTGTGAATTTTGTACCTGCCTTGGTGTTATTTGACTCGGGTGCGAGTCAACCTTTTGTATCTTTGGCTTTTAGTCAGCACATTAGTATTAGTTGAGAGGCGTTGAGTCGACCTCTGAGAGTTTCCATAGCTGACGAGAGAGCGGTGTATTCCACCGAGGTGATCTGAGAATGTGTACTCGAGATTTTCGGTGTTGAGTTTCCGATTGATCTAGTTCCTATTGCAATGGGAGATGTCTGTGTCATCATGGGCATGGACTGGTTGATCAAGTTTGGAGCGGTTATTGACTACGAGAGACAGCTGGTGACGATACGAGACCCTAGTGGGGGAGTTCTTACCGTTTACAAATAGGGTACGCGTTTTGGGTCGGCATTTTGTTCAGCCGCTAGAGCGAGGAAGAGTCTACAGCATGGTTGTAAGGGGTTTGTAGCATATCCGATGGATACGAGGGTTGATTCAGAGAGACCAAGGTCAGTAGATGAGGTTCCAATAGTACGTGAATTCCCAGATGCATTTCTGGAAGAGTTATCAGGTGTGCCTCCCAAGAGGTAGGTTGAGTTCAACATCGATTTGGTTCCGGGAGCTGCGCCTATCGCCAAGGCACCTTATCGCCTTGCGCCTCCAGAGATGCAGGAGTTATCCTCACAGCTTCAGGAGCTGCTGGGGAGGGGATTTATTCTGCCGAGCAGTTTTCCATGGGGAGCGCCTATCCTTTTTGTTAAGAAAAAGGTTGACTCACACCGGATGTGCATTGATTACAGGGAATTGAACAAGCTGAGGGTCAAGAACCATTACCCGTTGCCGAGGATCGATGATTTGTTCGATCAGTTACAAGGAGCACCTTGGTTCTCCAAGATCGATTTGAGGTCAGGATATCATCAGGTGAGGGTGCGAGATGAGGACATCTAGAAGACAACGTTCAGGACTCGTTACGGGCATTACGAGTTCGTGGTGATGCCTTTTGGGCTCACCAATGCGTCGTCGGTGTTCATGGATCTCATGAATAGAGTATGTAGGCTGATATTGGATCGCTCAGTGATCGTGTTCATTGACAACATATTGGTGTATTCAAGATCCAGAGAACAACTTGAGGAACATCTGAGAGAGATCCTCAGAGTTTTGAGGTCGGAGAGGCTTTACGCCAAATTCTCCAAGTGTGATTTTTGGTTACGAGAGGTCAAATTCCTAGAGCATCTCGTTAACCAAAAAGGGATATTGGTCAATCCGGCCAAGATTGAGACGATGATGAGTTGGGAGGTGCTGAGGTCACCTACAGAGATCAGGAGTTTCCTAGGATTGGCAGGCTATTATCGAAGATTTATCAGGGATTTCTCCAAGATTGCCGTGCCACTCACCAAGTTGACCCGGAAGGGTGTTGCTTTGTCATAGGCCCTAGAGCAATAGGCCTCCTTCGAGACACTTCGCAAAAAGGTAATGCGAAGCCCCGGTGTTAGCCCTTCCGGATGGAATGGAGGACTTCGTGGTATATTGTGACGTGTCGATATTAGGGTTAGGAGCGGTGCTTATGCAAAGGGGGCACGTGATAGCATACGCATCGAGGCAGCTGAAGCCTCATGAGATAGGGTATACCACCCACGATCTAGAGTTGGGAGCAGTAGTGTTCGCCATCAAGATCTGGCGTCAATATCTGTATGGGGTCCGGTGTACCATGTACACGGATCACAAGAGCTTGAAGTACTTGATGGATCAGCCCAACTTGAATATGCGGCAGAGGAGATGGTTGGAGGTGGTGAAGGATTATGATTGCGAGATCCTGTACCACCCGAGTAAGGCTAATGTGGTAGCCGATGCCCTGAGTCGTAGGGCGGAAAGCGCCCTGATGCGTGACGTTTGCATGAGATTGACAGTAATGACTCCGGTGTTGGACACCATGCGAGGGGCGCAGGTTGAGGCTGTGAGACAGGAAAACCAAAACCGGGAGCGAGTTATCGAGCGAGTATCGGATTTCGTTACCAATAACAAGGGGCTTATAACTTTTCAAGGTCGGATTTGGGTACCGTTTGTGGGCGGGATGCGTAGCATTTTGATGGAAGAGGCACATCGATCGAAGTTCTCGATCCATCTCGGGGCCACTAAGATGTATTTGGACCTAAAGAAGGAGTATTGGTCGCCCTGTATGAAGAGGGACATCGCGCGATTCGTTAAGAGGTGCCTACCATGTCGTAGGGTTAAGGCCGAGCACCAGAGACCGCATGGTAAGTTGCAGCCGTTAGAGGTTCCCAAGTGGAAGTGGGAACAGATTACTATGGATTTTATCACCAAATTGTCGAGGCATGCGAGGGGCATTGATGCAATTTGGGTGATTGTAGACAGGTTGACGAAGAGCACTCACTTCCTTGTTATTAGCCAGAGCTCTTCTACGGAGAGGCTGACATAGTTGTATGTGAGAGAGGTGGTATCACGCCATGGAGTACCGATATCGATTGTCTCAGATCGAGATGTGCGTTTCACTTCCATATTCTGGAGGACATCTCATGAGATATTGGGTACGAGGCTGCATTTTAGTACTGCATATCACCCACAGACTGACGGGCAGAGCGAGCGGACAATCAAGACGCTCGAGGACATCCTCCGAGCATGTGTGTTGGATTTTGGCGGGAGTTAGGACACATATTTTCCCTTGGTAGAGTTTTCCTACAACAACAGTCATCATTCGAGCATTGGTATGCCACTCTTTAAGTTGTTGTATGGGAGGAGGTGGCGGACCCCCATTTGCTGGGGAGAGGTAGGGCAACGTGTGATGGGTAGTACATAGATTGTGCTTCAGACGATTGAGCAGATACAGCAGGTCAGATAGTGGTTGTTGACCCCTCAGAGTCGTCAGAAGAGTTATGCGGACAGGCGTCGGTCTGAGCTCGAGTTTCAGGTCGGTGACTTCGTACTCCTGAAGGTCTCTCCTTGGAAAGGAGTGATCCGATATAGGAAGAGGGGCAAGTTGGGGCCTCGATATATTGGACCTTTCAGGGTGATCGCGAGAGTAGGCAGGGTAGCCTACCGTTTGGAGCTACCTGCGGAGTTGTGTCAGATCCACGACACTTTTCACGTGTCGTAGTTGAGAAAGTGTATAGTCGACGAGTCGGCAGTGGCATCATTAGAGGATATTCAGGTGGATGTGGAGTTGAACTATGTTGAGAGACCGGTGGCAATTAGTGATCGGAAGGTCAAGGTTCTGAGGAACAAGGAAGTACCTTTGGTGTAGGTGCAGTGGCAGCAAAGGAAAGGGTCAGAGCTGACTTGGGAGTCGGAACGTGAGATGCGTTAGCAGCATCCAGAGTTGTTTGCAGAGTGAGACTTCGAGGGCGAAGTCTAATTCTAGTGGGGGAGAATTTTAACATCCGGATTCCCAGGTATATTATTTTATTCATTTATTTTGGAGTTTGTAGAGGGAGTCGGTGAGTTGGTGTTTAGACTCGCCGAGTAGGGTCGTGGATTCTTATCCGGGTTCATGACCAGACTCGGCGAGTCCACGCTGTTTAATGAAACCTAATTTCCCGTATTTAGCACCTATTTAAAGGCCCTTAGGTCCGTCATTTGCGGCTACCAAACCCTAGAGAGAGACCCTAAGTGATCTACAGCATTTGTGAGGAAGGAGATGCTACTTTTGATCATTTTGTTGGTGTGATTTCAAAGAGGAGGTAACCAAGGCAAGAGGAGGCTGAAGGAAGAGCGGATCTGGCGATTTCAGAGTTCAGAGACTTCATTTTGAGTTATTTATTCAGACCTTCTTCAGTTTTGGTGTTGATTCTTAGAGTTAGGGTTTTCTAACCCCTTTAGAGAATGGATATGTGGAGCAATTGGTCCCTTCTCGAGTTTATGCTTTGGATCTGGACTCAAAGAGGTCCATAGGCCTTAAACCTTGGAGCTTTATGGGTTATTTGGGTAGCCATGAGCTTATGAGTTGGTTTTCGGGGCTAAATCACTAAGTAGGATCATCTAGATGTTATATGGGTGTCAAGGTCTGAACTTTACGTGATTATCATGCTTGGGAAGGTCAGATCTATGGGTTTAAGGAACAGATCTAACCTCAGTAGGTCAATGGAGTGTTTTCATGGCATGAACTCACCGAGTCCAAAGATCAGACTCGGCGAGTAGGGTTAGGGTTTCCCGTAAATCACTCAGCGAGTAGACTCACAAAGTTGGGGGAATAACTCAGTGAGTCAGAGAGGGATTAGAGGATTGGAGTTCAAGATGGAACTCGCCGAGTTGATCTGGAGACTCGGCGAGTTCAGTTGGGGTAGCCCCGCGATTCATGCCATGTGTGACCCGTCGAGCAAGGGGTGGGAGTCGACGTGCCAAGCGAGACTAGGAGTTAGTGGACACGTGTGGACTCGCCGAGTTGCCCAAGTGCACTCGACGATTGGGGTCAAAGTTTGACCGTTGGCTTCGGTTGACTTTTAGGGTTTGGTCAACAATAACGGCCTTTGAGCCAAAAGAGGGGTAAAATGGTCTTTTACCCTTCTGAGGGTGCCTAGAGAGGGTTGAGTCTAGTTCTGAGAGTTATATTTATGAGAGTATTACTTTATATCATTAGGTGGAGGCTAGATTGTATTTCTACCGAGTCAAAGATTACCGAGACATCTAAGGTGAGTCTTCTCACTATACTTTACCTTTAGTGGTAATTAGAGTTATGTGACAGAGTTATTATATGTTATTATGTGATGTGTTGCACTGCATTATTCCTATGTGGTTTAGGTCATGTGTATATCAGAGTTAGAACCGGAAGGTTCACAGAGTTAGTTCCAGAGGGTCCACAAAGTTACAGGCCACAGAGTTATAGCCGCGAGTGGCTAGTACGTGTTGTGTATGGTATTTTGGGGAACTCACTAAGCTTTATGCTTATAGTGTTATGTGTTATGTGTTGAGGTACCAGTGATGATCGTGGGAAGGCGCCGACATGATTCGTACACACGCATGGGTTTTTATGTATTTAGATCTTAGGAAATATTTTGTGAAACAAAGTTATGATACAATGGGGTTTTATTGATAAACGTGTTTGGTAAAATGTGTTTAAAAATTCGATTTTTTTTAAAAAAATTTACGGTGTTACATCCCCAAAGCCCTCCAGAAGCGATGGTTTTTACCTTCAAGTTCCGAAGGAAGGTTTTGTGTTCCTGAGTTTCCCGAGATCCCCGAGATTCCTGAGATTCCCGAGACTCCCGAGTAAAATCAACTCTTCCAAGTTGAAGTTCTGCTCAATTATCATCTCGCTTTCACCGAAACAATCACGTGAGTTCACACCCCTTAATTAACCTTTTAAATGTTTTTAAATGCTTTTACATGCTTTATGGGGGGAATACAAGTTGAATCATGTTTAGTTATTATATCAATCAAATGTGATTAATAACTAGCATGCAAATGGATCTACTATACGTTAACTATTTTACCAAACAGATTTCTTCAATTGACTTTCTTAAACATTTTTACATGTTTAAAACTCTTTATCAAACTGTCTCACGCATTGTAAGTTTCCTCTCAAACTCTGTTACAAGGGTGTTTTCAAACAAAGGTTTTCCTTACACTTAAACTGTCTTATCAAACAAAATACTTTCAATCGTTCTATAAACTAACATTAGGTCATAGTTTCTTAGTATTAAACTTTTCAAAGGTTTTACAAAACTTCTTCTACGTTTTTATATTGTCAATGCATGCCTACATATGTATAATTATATAGATAATGTTTAAAGGACTTAAGATGGTTAGCTCGCTTTATTTCCTTTTCCTCGTTACGATGTGGTCTTAGGGCATCAGTTGCTCGTCCGAATTCCGTCTAAATATTCTTTATATATCATGTACACATATATAGGTATAAAGGTTCCAATAGTCAGTTCAGCACCTTTGGGTAGCAAAGGTATACTTCTGGTTATACTCGTACATTACTAGTAACTACAATAGGTATAGTTAGGAGATACTACTTACAATTCCATGTACAAGGAATCACACAAGAGTCAGTTCATTCATGAGTCTATACGTTTACATATATATGTTACATGAATATGTTTACATATATACGCTTACATGAATACGTTTACATATATACGCTTACATGAGTACATTTACATAGATACGCTTACATGAGTACATTTACACTGATATGTTACAGAGATATGTTTACATGAACACGTCTACATTAAGACGTTTAATAGATACTATTACATACGATCTGTTACAAATGTTTCAGGACTTACCATTCCATACCCAAAGCTGTTAGCTACAGTAGGGTAAATGATGATCGACGGGTGTCTACGGTCGTTCTGTTCGGCGCATTTCCACGCCGTGAATATCCTAATGCAAAAGGATACATCTTTAGCTATTATATTATTCAACTTCCTTTACTTTGAGACACATTCACACGAACAACAAGGTAGGATATATTTAATATAGATAAACTATTTTTCCTTATTACCTTTATATTGTGACTCATACACATAATCGACGAGGTAGACTATAAATTTTTATAATAATAGTTAAACAGGGAAAAACCGTCACATTTATAGTGATGCTTTCTTACAACATAGTCGGGTCTTGGTAGAATACTACTTTCAAAACAGTCGAGTCTTGGTAGAAGACTACTTTTATACTAGTAGGAAATATAGGGTTTCCTAGGGTTTTCAAACGTTTACAATTACTTACAAACATTTTCCAACTTTTTCCAAATGTTTACAAGCTTATAAATTCACCAGCTTTATTGTTGATACTCGCGTTCAAAATAACTTGTATTCTCAGGTCACAAATAGTCAGGTACGCCGACCAGGTTTTGTGAAGATGGATAAATCAAGACTCCTCTTTTATTATCAGTATTTATTATGTTTTTTTATAATATGAAAGAACACACTTGTAATTAAAACTATACTATTAATGCAATGGATGATGTTGTTGCTTGTTTACTACTTTACATTGTTGTGATACATTACATGACATCCTCCGCCCCAGAACGTTTCCGCCATTCTCGATTTTGGAGTGTGACAAATTGGTATCAGAGCATTGTTTATAGTGAATTGAGTGTATCAACCCATAAAAGATATACGTAATATAAACACAATGGAATTAAAATACTCTGACCAAGAGTTTATACTTTTAAATAATAAAATATTTAACTAAGTATATGTGCCTGCATTCATACTCCGTGTTACAATGACAAGAACAAAATTATTACGATAGTTGAATATCACAGGTAAGCTCGGGGATATATGGTCACTCTTGGGAGTGGCATAGCCTGATCAACTATGATGTTCCGAGGAGTGATTACTGTTGGATTAGTGTCTAAGTCCATAACTATTTTGGTATGTACTTGACCCGATGGTGCATGGTCCTTTTGGGTTGCCTTCACCAAAGCAACTTGATTGGAGAAATGAATAAAGAGAGAAAGGATAATATGATTTATTAATATGTTATAGGAATAATATATTAAAGGAGAAATCATATTTGTTTAATTAATATTGGTCAATTATTAATTAAAAATTAGTTTTGTGATCAAATGTAATTAATTAAACTAGAGGGGCTGATTTGTAATTATGTGATAGTTACAAAATAAGGTAAGGATTATCTTATTTATATGGTGGACGAATTAAAGGTTGGAAAGCCTTAGAATTCGAGTATGATAAGGATTCAAGGATTATCTTATTGGTTGCTTAATGGATAATCAACTAGATAAGGATAATGACTGAAACCCTATCTCTACACCTATATAAACACCCCTAGGGTCATGAATTCGTGTATCCCTTCCCAAGAGGTCCTAGATACGAATTCTAATCTCTCACCTCTCTCTTTATACCTTCTCCACTTGCTTATGGTGTTTGTAAGCCATTAGAGGAGTGACACTTGTGACTCTAAGCCTTCCAAAGCAAATTCAAGGAGGAATTGGGATTGTTATTGCTACATAACAATCAAGGTATGTTCTAAACCTAATTACATGTTAATATGATTACTTACATGCTAGAATTAGGGTTTATAGTCTTGGATTCAAAGCATGTACAATAGAGAAACCTAGATCCAAGCATTAGGGTTTGTATGAGCACATAGGATGTCTTATGACCAAAACCCATCAGTGGTATCAGAGCCTAGCTTGGTTTCAATTGTATTGATGCATTGTATAACTGAAAAAAAATTCGATTTTTTGGATTGTGGAGGCTGGACTCGCCGAGTCCATGCAGACTCGACGAGTCCATGCCTGACTCGACGAGTCAACTCGTCAGATAATGCTTATCTCGAGATTTCTTGCTGTTTTTGTATTAGGATAGTTACCTTATCATATTAGATCAATATAAATCCGATTTTATGATATATATGACTATATTCTTGATCTAATTAAAGATAATTATCAATTAATAAGATAATTGTTTCCTTATAAGATAAATGATTAATTATCTTGAGTAACTTGATAAATTGTTTTGCAAGAAATCATTAAATAAATCAAATATGGATAATTATGTGATTAAATGTTAATTTAAAATTATTTGTTATTTGATCCTTGTTGTTATGAAAGGTTTCATATTTTCCCCTTTAGGTTTTATAGTTTAAATTTGAACCCAAAAGTTTTGGAGTTTTGAAATTTAAATAGTTAAAATCCTAATGTTTTGAAAAAGGTTTCAAAACTTGCCCTCAAGTTTTGGAATTTAAAAGTTGATTAAAGGTTTAATTAGAAATGTTAAATTCTAAAACCCTAGTAATGTTTTGAAAAGTTCAAATCACACCCTTATGGTTTTATTAATTAATTAAGGGGTATAATTAAAAGAGATTTAATAAATCCATAAAGGTTTAGGTTAACTTTTTTAATTAAATTAAAAGTGTAATTGTTAAAGTTAACCATATAATATTTTAAAAGTATAAAATACACCCTATACTATATATATGTATGAGTAAAAGTCAGTCTTACCGTTAGTAGGTCTCATTCACGAAGCTGGTCTATAAGGGGTGTTTAAGGAAATTGCCTATAAAATGGCGATTGAATGGGTATCCACTCTTACCCACCGCACTCTTGACTAGTGGAGGGTCGTTAGCCGAACGGGTAGGATAGGACGAAACCTTCCATTATAAGTATAATGAAATACCAAGTAACTAAATGTTTTTCAAATTCCCAATCTTAGTTACTTAGGCAAAAGTGAATTGATGCAATTCCATGAAATTACACTTTGTGCCCTTGCGAAGACGTTAGTGGAGCGTGTGTGGTTTACCGGCACACTAAATGGTTCTAAGCAAAGGTAGGAAAGGGTGACTCAATGTTTGTCATAGTTCGGTGGAGTGTGTGTGGTTTACCAGCACATCGAATAGGTGATTGTAACATGTGAGGGCACCATGTAGTTTGCATGGTTATTCACACCCGCTTTGTGATCCTCGGCATCCCAGTCACAAACAAGAGGGGCATATCGAGATTTAAACATGCCATTGAAATGTTCAATGAATCTCAAAGGATCTAGGAGTTTTCATAGATTTAAAACTTAAATTTCTTTTTCGTTTTTCATGGTGGAAATTAGTGAATCGTCATTCACTTACCTTCAAATGTTCTGCAATTTGGGTTATGGCATCCCTCTCCCGAGTGGTAGGATATTGTGTTGGGTCCTAGCCTTGGAATTTCATTTGGGTGATTTACCAAGGACTCAATCAATCAACTAACTTGAATTCGTTTTCTCCCAATGTCAAAGTTCGACAACTATGGTCTTCTCAAATCCCGTGGAACAAGCATTCCACATGAAGATGATATTCCACGATTCGATCGAGGAACAAGAAATCATGCTTCACTTCCTCCTCCTCCTCCAATTATTCTCCCTAACCCACAAGATTGTAAAATTGAAAGGTTCAATATCACTCAAGCCCTTTTGGCAAGTAAACATAAAGAGGGCAAGTCGGTGTGTGCACACGTCTTAGGGATGAAGTCACACATTGATAGATTAAGAATGATGGGATCCGTTGTCGGTGAAGCGATGGCTGTTGATTGGATTCTTCAGTCACTTCCTAACTCGTATAGTGAGTTCGTAAGAGAGTACTATATGATGAACTACGACGTGACCCTTATAGATCTCACCTATATGCTTATTGCTGCTAAATCGGCAATGCTTTGGCACAATAGAAAAGCAAAGTTGATCGGTGAATCTGCCTTCAAGACCTCTATGGATATAGAAAATGGCAATGAAAGACATGCAATGATCGAAAAGTTTGATCATAAGAAAAAGGCGATGTCTGAAGTAGTTCCATGTGTTGTTCCAAAAGAGTTAATTTGCTTTTATTGCCAAGAGAAGGGGCATTGGAGACGAAGTTGCCCTATTTACCTAAGAGATCTAAGAGATGGTAGAGTCAAAAGTATGACTACGCTTCAGGTAAGAATCCACTATCTAACTCCATTAAGTTCCTATTCATTGATTCTTAATACATGACGTGATAAGATTGCTTTTGAATGTTTTGAAGGATCGGTAAAAAGAAAGCAAGCTTGATAAGAGAGCAAGATGAATCTAATCACAAAGAGATGGATCTTGATTGCATGGACTTGAAGATTGGATTTTGAGCTTAGATAGTTATGATAGAGTTGTTAGAAATTTTCTTTTTACATAGTTTTCAATAGATTTTGCATTGTAAGGACAAATGATTTTCCGCTGCTTTTATAAATAAAACAAATTTTGACTTACTTATTTGTTTGTTTATTTCCTTGCAATGAAATCGTTATGAAAATTGATGTTTACATATTTCTACAACGAATGGATATGATTCTTAGTTATGTTATTTATGGAAACGTCGAGAATTTACCAAATAGGGAGAGTTTCTCATCGCCCAAAGTTTCAATTGGACAGAAATTTGGAATCACGCAACTTGGTTGCATGATGAATGAGAAATTTCGTATTTGGAAATTAGACTAATTCATTGACAAAGTGTCAAGTGAAGGATTAGGAGATCGAGTACACAAAGTTGTGTGTTGATCAAGTTCACCATAAGAGTAACAAATATATTCGTCATGATTTACTAAAGGCTTGGTAAATATGATTACACTTACAAGATTAAGTGTAATTTTGAATTAATTAAAGGGTTTAGATCAATAGCAAAACGAATAAGAAGAATCAAGTAGGCAGAATGATAAGAGTTTCTCCATTCTAAGAAGAAGGGAGAGTAGCTTTTATGCTTTATGATAGGTCTTAATGATTTAGAACCATATCTCAATTGATCCTTTAAGTGAGTCTTGGTACAATTGTATGTCCAAGAAGAGGAATCAAAGATTGAAGAAATGGTCACATCAAGAAGTCAACCATACTTCGTTCCAAAACAAGTCTTAAAGTCAAGATTGTGACATTGAGTGAATAGTATTAAGAAGGTTTATAACATTCATCAATTGTGGAAAGTTATGATGTCTTGGATAAGACAAAGACCAACTAAGACCATTTTATGAAGTGTTTTGATAAAAGCTACACTAACTCTTAAATATTTGGTTGTTAACAAATGTTTATTGACAAGAGAATCTTATATGTCAAGGAGTCAGTGGGAGTCTTAGTGGTCTTGAAAGGTTTCAAGAACAAATCAAATAAACCTTATTGATTATCACTAGCACACGAGTTGAGGTTTACAACCTATCGTGAAGACATTATTTTGTTTCTGTGCCAATCCAATCGAGTTAATTATGCATGTGAGTCCTATAAGTTCTCATTTGAATGCATAAAAGGCAAGGACCTTGATCAATGGAAAGTACATTGATAGGAAAAGGTGAGCTGCTTAACTACTTGGAAAACGTGGCGGGCAGCTGTGCTACCATAAGGCAAGAAATCAAGATTAAGGAAGTTCGATCCATATGAGTTTGAATTTGGCGTAAACTTTGGTTTTAACAAATTCACATGGATAGGAACACATACACCGTTTAAATCTAAGTGTCATAAGATTTCCTCCTTCATGAAAATGATTTTGAGAAAATGCTTTCACTAAGAAAGATTTTAAAAGATAGTGATTGTAAAATTGCATTCTCGAATTCGATCATGGTTACGGCATCCCTTTCCATAATTTGAATTGTGAGGTTTGGCAATTAGTCTTAATTGTTAAGACACACATATGAACTATCTAAGGAAAAAGTGTATAAGTTCAAGAAGCCTTGATAAAAGATTATCAAAGCACTAAGTATTAGAAACATGAACTTAAGAAATTCAATAAGTATTGTTTTCTGAAAGTTAAGATGTTTATGAATACATGTCGAAGCTAGTGGGAGCATAAGTGTTATGTTTTATAATAATCATCATGATAGTGGGAGCATAAATGTTATGATTGTATGATTATTAAGACACGTATTGCAAAGTTAGCAATATTAATTATAGAAAACAAGAGTTAAACCTTGCAAAGTAGTAAGGGTTATAAAGTTGTTTTGCTATAATTAAGGGAGAGAATATTATGCTTCATTTCAAATCTAAAGGATTAGGTTGTGGAATGTTAATAAATTTATTCAAGGGTACATAGTGTGTTCTTAAAATTTCGATTATGATTACGACATTCCTCTTCACAATTTGAATTTTGACAACATAGAAAATAAAACATTGTGCGTCGTGTCCCATACGCTTCGGGTATAGGATGGATTGCAAATGCTTTAATGTTTGACCATTCTAAAATTTCCCAAATGTCTAGTGCATTTAGAGGGAAAAGAGCTAGAATTGGTTTTGACTAAAATAATTAAACAACTATCAAAGGACAATCCAAAGTTCGACGAGGATTGGTTGCTTGTGAGTAGTTGGAAGTATAGTATTGGAAATTATGGAAATGTTTCCATAATGGATGGACAATATCGACATCATTACGAATAGATAAGATTCTATTAAGAAATTAGTTGTCATATGGAAAATATGCAAGCGTGTCCATATTGGGAAGTAAATATTGAAAATCTATGACTAGATTAGAAACCTTTATGCAAAAGGATGTTCAAAGGAATGTACTTTGAGTGAGAGACATCGTATCTAAGGAATTGTCTTGTAACAATCTCCGATAGAGGACTTTGTAATATCATTGGCAATAGTCTTTGAGACTTTGGTGCAGTGACATTACAAAAGGATCGTTGCATAAAGTGTTAGAATCTAGTAGATTCTATAAGTAACAAGAATTTGATATTCTTACACTTAAGAAAATGGATTTGGAGTTGTAAAATGAGAATGATTGGAAACGTGTTCAATTTGTCTATTTCACAAAAGTAAGAACCATAGGTAAACATTGTGTGCATGCTAGGAGCATGGGACAAGTGTAATAATTCAAGTATAAAGTTGATTACCCGAAATGACAAATAATGAGTAATCGATATGGTGATAAATAAAACGTGTTTTGTTTATACTCAAAGGTTTGAGGCCATATGGGATTAGTATTATTCTTGTGTTTCACTTTGCATGTTTTGACTTCCAGAATAATTGAGTTTATTAACACTAATCGAATTATTCAAACGGGCCACAGTCGTTCATATGTTGGAAGTAGATATGAATGAAGACTGTCGTGAATTGGTGTGTGTATTGTCTAGAAGAGTATTAGACATAAGCAAATGTTTGCTGCAACGTTCATGAGTGCTTATGAATATGATTTGAGCATTGGATTAAACCCACGCTCACTTAGATCACTCCATGAATTGTATTACGAGTGATTAGTGAGACGACAACATCTTATATTCTTGAAACCGAGATGTGTGAGTTGTATCTTGCGAATCGGTTGCACATTGATAATATGTAAATGCACCAGTAACTTGGTGTTATAAAACATATTGTTGTGTGTAATTCGGTGAGTGAGTGCAAGCGAGCATTGTATCAAAGTTTATCCGTTCCTATTATCCAAAGTAGGATAAAAGCGATATCTTTGGGCCCCTCGATGGTTTAGTGATGACATACGTAAATGCTCGGCTGGGCTAGGGCTAATTTGATTTGTTCAATTAGTCTGTCGTCATAAATCGGAAATCGAGATATAGTACAAAGAGAATGATTTGAAATCATATCTCATACGATATCTAGAATGGAGGAATATATGATCCCTTATCTAAGGACACGCGTATCTGATATGATCAGAGTTGACAGCGGCTTTGGAAAGTTACGATTGCAGATCAGGATCTGAAGTCATACGCAGAATAGTTGTTAGACTTATCCAAGTGGGAGACTGTTGGATTAGTGTCTAAGTCCATAACTATTTTGGTATGTACTTGACCCGATGGTGCATGGTCCTTTTGGGTTGCCTTCACCAAAGCAACTTGGTTGGAGAAATGAATAAAGAGAGAAAGGATAATATGATTTATTAATATGTTATAGGAATAATATATTAAAGGAGAAATCATATTTGTTTAATTAATATTGGTCAATAATTAATTAAGAATTAGTTTTGTGATCAAATGTAATTAATTAAACTAGAGGGGCTGATTTGTAATTATGTGATAGTTACAAAATAAGGTAAGGATTATCTTATTTATATGGTGGACGAATTAAAGGTTGGAAAGCCTTAGAATTCGAGTATGATAAGGATTCAAGGATTATCTTATTGGTTGCTTAATGGATAATCAACTAGATAAAGATAATGACTGAAACCCTATCTCTACACCTATACAAACACCCCTAGGGTCATGAATTCGTGTATCCCTTCCCAAGAGGTCCTAGATACGAATTCTAATCTCTCACCTCTCTCTTTATACCTTCTCCACTTGCTTATGGTGTTTGTAAGCCATTAGAGGAGTGACACTTGTGACTCTAAGCCTTCCAAAGCAAATTCAAGGAGGAATTGGGATTGTTATTGCTACATAACAATCAAGGTATGTTCTAAACCTTATTACATGTTAATATGATTACTTACATGCTAGAATTAGGGTTTATAGTCTTGGATTCAAAGCATGTACAATAGAGAAACCTAGATCCAAGCATTAGGGTTTGTATGAGCACATAGGATATCTTATGACCAAAACCCATCAATTACCACATGCCCAAGGATGGTTGTGATGTGTCAACAAGTCTAAAAACTTACCAACACTACCATAATGAGAACATTATAACAGAACCTAGGTCTAAAATACCATAGGGGTGTTTTGTGTCACTATAATTACTTACTTGAGAACTAAAAAGGATCTTCATTACTAAGTTGATAGTTTCTAAGTGGATACACTAATGTTATATGTAACTAGGATGTTATAGACTTAGAATCTGTGAAATTTTTGCTTTACCCCAGTTCCTTGTGAATTTGGAGTTAAGGTCACTTATTCAAAGGCCTATCCTGTTTGGATTACATATGACTGGTATGCACTTTACAGATAGTGATGTAACTAATGAATATTTTCTAATAATTATCTAGATAGTTCATCTAATAGTTATTTCCTTACCCCAATTCTTGCATAGATAACATGGCTGGACTCCATCCCCACGACAACCCGTACCTTCCGAATGAAGGCAATGCTGGATGGTTTGGACAAGAACCAGAAAATGATCATCCAATCCCTTTGAATGATCACCATGTTAAAGATTTTTCTGATGATGATAACTCCGAACCCGAGGTTGAGAACTTACCCCCGGTAGCTCCCATTCCAAATCCTGACCCTCGTCCGTCTTTTCATGGCCCAACGCCTCCTTGGGTAGAATGCTTGGAAACATGGAGCAAAGAGCAAGATTGACCTATTCCTTTAATGGAGACTAAAGCTTCTACAAAGTAAACGAAGGGAGCTCAGCAGATAGAGTTCTACAATTCCTGATCCGTAGAGTTGCCCGGAACGAAATTCAGGGCAGGACGGCTCTCCAACTTATCGAAGAGGTTAATTCCAATGCAAGAATGCATATCATACGCACCAATCGCCTTGAAAACACACATGAGAGATATGAGAGATACCATGAGACCCTGCTGTAAGCACAAGCTTAAACTCGAGCCGAAGTCATAGAGCTCCGAGTACGCCAGATGGTGTACGAAAGATACCTGCTAGAGATGGAACTTCAACTAGCCGAACTACGGGTTCACCATAGGGGTGGCCATCGCCAGAAGGAAATACTTTACTTCCTTCTTTGTTTTAAAGAACCGTGTTCCTGTCTATGTTCTGTGTAGCACTTATCTATGTGACTACCTTGTACTATAAGTACTTTAGTTAGGTCTTTATGTTGTCAAAGACTTTCTACTCCGAATATGATGTAACACCTACAACAAGGTCAATTTCCCCAAACCTATTACATCTTAAACATCAATGATATCGATAGTTGGCTAACTTCTGTGTCAATCTTTGTTCAAATGCTTTCATCATGCTTTCATTGGAGTTTATCTGAAACCCCATCTAGTCAAGTTATTGGACTATGGTAATTTAAGTCCGGAATCATTTCCAAGTCTCTTTCAAAGGTTGGATCATGTTATCCACCAACCTATAATACCTCGGCTTGAACGATAAACGTCTGGAAACCATTGTATGAACTTACTTCTACTCTTTACTAGGACTGCATCATAGGGATGTAAGTCGGACCCACAAGATCACACTTCTATTCCTTACATGAACGATCGAACTACGTCTAGGTTCAACCGTACTCGCTCAGAAATTCATTTTCTTTCCGTATAATAGAATCTTGTCGCCGAGGAAAAACGATCAACCTATCAACCAAACACCAACTCTTCAGATTGATGCAACTACCTTTCAAGCTGCAGTCTCAGTTGTCGTGTTAGCTGTTATGGCCGACCTTAACGCTAACAACAAGAATGTTAGCGGGATTGTTAACAATAATTCCAATCCAAGTAACAATCAAGTATCTCAACGAGCAACAAACTACCTCAACACCCCGAATCCCAAGCCCAAGAATAACAAACGAAACTTCTGGGCTAAAGTTAAAGGAAAATCCGGAGGAGTTTCACCTAAAAATGGAAAGAAGCAACGGAGGACCCTACTATAGTATAGGTTCACTTCCAATCATCAGTATTATGTATGTTTTTAAAACATGTTTAAAACTAGTGCAACTCGAGTCTTATCTTTTGCGAGATCCCGTCAGTTTTGGGACCCTCGTGCTGCGTATACTTGCCTTTTGTAGTATACTTTGTTCGCAACAGTATTCCTATAGTTACTCTAAAGTACTGTAACTCTGTTAAAATTTGCACTGTTGTGTTTTTTATGTAACGCCTTTATGATCAAATCTAGTGTCTTTTACTTCTAAGTAAGTCGGATATTATCATACAACTTGAGTCAATTTGATCCGCACAATACCAGTTTCGTGCGTACGTCTTCTTCTCCGAAAACATCTTTCTAGTGAAGTCGTCATTCCAGAACACCGAAGTACTCATGCATAGAGTGCCTCATGTTTCTTATCCCTTCCAAAGAAAAACTCAGCAGACCTTCCCGAAGTACCACTTGTACAGTACGTCACGTTCAATCCAAAGACCCATACGGTTGATCTATCGCTGAAGAATGTATACATAGTGGTGGTATATAATCAAGGTTCTACAAGTTTAGAATTGATGATTCCACTTTAACTTCTTAACCTCATTGGGATGTGGTCTTAAAGAAGAATCATTTATTCAACTACCTTTTCAATCTTAATTATATACGACTTGTATCCACGAAACTGTGATTGATGAACCAGGTATGAGTTCTAATATGAACTTCAAGATGGAGACTACCTAAGACTACGAGTGATCGTGCTGCCATGCGAAGAAACTGAGAAGTACATATCCTTTTTCCTTTACTCATGAGTAATCATACTTTCTTTTAGATCTTCACGACATCTAATCAACCACAAGGTTTTGACGTCATAATCAGTATGAATTGGTTGAGTCTACATCAAGCCGATATCAAGCGCTTTGGGAAAGCAGTTCATCTTAACCTCCCTATCAAAGAACCACTTGTTATTTACGGGGACAAATCAAGTACGCACCTTCGCATTATTTCATGTATTTAAGCTTAAAAGCACTTGCGAAAGGAATATTACACATTACTTGCACACATCGTCGATGCGAGCCAAGAAGCGAAGGACATTCAGAACATCCCAAAAGTACACGACTTTCCCGACACCTTTCCAGAAGAACTACCAGGATTACCACCCCAACATCAATTCGAGTTCAAACTCAACTTAGTTAAAAGGGCTACCCCAGTAGCCAAATCACCTTATCTTCTAGCTCCAACTAAGATACTGCAACTTCCCAGAGAGCTTAACAAATTCCTCAGAAGAGGATTCTTTAGGCCAAGTTTCTCACCTTGAGGAGCATCGGACTTGTCTGTAAACAAGAAAGAGCGTTCCAAACGCTAAAGTAAGCCTGGTGCACCGCACCCATATTATCCCTACCAAAAGGGGATTGAAGATTTTGTGGTGTAATGCGATGCATCCAACCAAGGGCTTGGTTGTGTTCTTATGCAAGAGGAAAGGTCATTGTCTATACCTGAAGGCAGCTTAAGAAGCAAGAAGTTACCTATACAACTCATGAACTTGAGTCAAGAGAAGTGGTAATTGCTCTGAAGATCTGGAGACACTACTTGTAGGATACGAGGTGTAATATTTTCATAGACAACAAAAACACTCAACATACATTCGACCAAGAAGAGTTATCATACCAGTGAAGTCAAACGAAAGAAGCAAAGTCGTATCCTGATAGTGTAGGGTTCGTTGTTATGCCAAGTGAGGACCCAAGTTCACTTGGGAACGCGAGGATCAAATAAAACTTCTATATGTAGCATGATTATCAATTCTTCTTAAACTCTAATTTCGGGACAAAATTCTCTCTAACGGGGGGATGATGTTACAACCCGATATTTCGAGACAATGTAATGTAACACCAGTAAAATTTAGGTCAAAATATAACTTTCCTAAAAACTTATTTGAGTTAAATAAAGTGGTAGGAATCATAACAAGGTTTTCATATATATAAAGAACACAAAAAAAAATCCGAGTTATAACGAAGAAGTTATAACCATTCTAAGATTCCCAACAAAACCGGCAACAACGATTAAATGAAAAACGCGAAGTTTCAATACAATAGTTTTTAACCTTAAGTATCTAAATCAAACTTGTAGATGACATTAAACCATAAACGTACGTAAAAAGAACGTCCAAATCTGACTTCGTATGAGGAAGTTAGGATTTTTCCAAGATCCGAATATAGCAGTAGACAGCTAAAAAGTAAAAACTCATAATAGAGATTGAGAGACTTTTGGCTGAAACAACCTAAATAAGAATCGAAGATCTCAACAATAGTAGCGCAACGGTGAAAAGTCTGACGAAAACGGACATCGGATGAAGATGTTATGCATTTTTAACGGACTTTTCCAGTCTCGGCCTGTTAAAAGTAAATAGTTAAAAATAAAGTCAAAATTAGCCAGCGAAGTGTAATCGATAATTGTAAAGTATATTCTCACCTACGTGTGAATATAAAGAACGTCGAAAATGGAGCTTGTACGCAAAAGTTAAAGATTTTACAAGTTTGAGACCCGAAATCCGAGGCTGTCAGGCTTGCCACGACGTAGCACAGTTGGTCGCGATGTGGCAACATGACTGATGGCGTATTGTCAATGGAATAGGATATGTTTTTCTCCCCATGACGTGTCCATCCCTTGCCACTATGTGGCACCCAAAATCTACCCCTATAAATAGATCTCAAGGGCTCCGGGTTTCATTGCTCAGTTCTCTTCTTACTCGCGCGAAAACTCTGCGTTTAGGCCCCCGAAGCCCCAGTTTTCACCTTCAAGTTCCGAAGGAAGGTTTTGTGTTCCCGAGATTCCCGAGTAAAATCAACTCTTCCACGTCGAAGTTCTACTCGATTATCATCTCGCTTTCTCCTAGTCAATCACATGAGTTCATACCCCTTACTTAACCTTTTAAATGTTTTTAAATGTTTATAAATGCTTTTTGGGGGGATACAAGTTGAATTATGCTTAGTTATTATATCAATCACATGTGATTAATAACTAGCATGCAAATGGATCTACTATATGTTAACTGTTTTACCAAACAGATTTCTTCAATTGACTTTCTTAAACATTTTTACATGTTTAAAACTCTTTATCAAACTCTCTAAAGCACTGTAAGTTTCCTCTCAAACTCTGTTACAAGGGTGTTTTCAAACAAAGGTTTTCCTTACACTTAAACTGTCTTATCAAACAAAATACTTTCAATCGTTCTATAAACTAACATCAGGTCATCGTTTCTTAGTATTAAACTTTTCAAAGGTTTTACAAAACTTCTTTTACGTTTTTATATTGTCAAATGCACGCCTACATATGTATAATTATATAGACAATGTTTAAAGGAATTAGGATGGTTAGCTCGCTTTATTTCCTTTTCCTCGTTACGATGTGGTCTTAGGGCATCGGTTGCTCGTCCGAATTTCATCTAAATATTATTCATATATCATGTATACATATATAGGTATAAAGGTTCCAATAGTCAGTTCAGCACCTTTTGGTAGCAAAGGTATACTTCCAGTTATACTCGTACATTACTAGTAATTATAATAGGTATAGTTAGGAGATACTACTTACAATTCCAAGTACAAGGAATCACACAAGATTTAGTTCATTCATGAGTCTATATGTTTACATATATATGTTACATGAATACGTTTACATATATATGTTACATGAATACGCTTACATAAGTACATTTACATAGATACTCTTACATGAGTACATTTACATCGACACGTTATAGAGATACGCTTACATGAACACGTCTACATTAATACGTTTAATAGATACTATTACATAGGATCTGTTACAAATGTTTCGGGACTTAGCATTCCACACCCAACGATGTTAGCTACAGTAGGGAAAATGATGATCGACAGGTGTCTACGGTCGTATAGTTCGGCGAATTTCCACGCCGTGAATATCCTAATGCAAAAGGATACATCTTTAGTTATTATATTATTCTCCTTCTTTACTTTGTGACACATTCACATGAACGACGAGGTAGGATATATTTGATATAGATAAACTATTTTTCCTTATTACCTTTATATTGTGACTCATACACATAATCGATGAGGTAGACTATAATTTTTTATAATAATAGTTAAACAGGGAAAAACCGTCACATTTATAGTGATGCTTTCTTACAATACAATCTGGTCTTGGTAGAAGACTACTTTCAAAACAGTCGAGTATTGGTAGAAGACTACTTTTATACTAGTAGGAAATATAGGATTTCATAGGGTTTTCAAATGTTTACAATTACTTACAAACATTTTCCAACTTTTTCCAAATGTTTAAGGGTCTTTACTTTACAGTATTTACAAATAAAAGATACATTAGTACTTATGAATTCACAAGCTTTATTGTTGCTACTCGCTTTCAAAATAACTTGTATTCTCAGGTCACAAATAGTTAGCTACGACGACCAGGTTTTGTGAAGACGGAGAAATCAAGACTACCCTTTTATTATGAGTATTTATTATGTTGTCTTATACTATGAAAGAACACACTTGTAATTAAAATTATAATATTAATGCAATGGATGATGTTGTTGCTTATTTGTACTTTACATTGTTGTGATACATTACATGACGTCCTCCGCCCCAGAACGTTTCCGTCGTTCTCAATATTAAGGTGTGACACTCACCTCTGAGTATATACATATGTGTATTCCTTGGATTGTTGATATTTAGTATGTTGTTATTATGTAGAGATCTATTAGATCTGTGTTCTGGTATTAAGTTTACTATTATGCTATATTAGTTATTTGTTAGATCGGTATCCTGGTTATAGGATGGTTGTTATGTTAGTGATAGGTTAGATTGGTATCCTGGTTATAGGATGGTTGCCATGTTAGTGATCTTTTAAACCTGTAAGACTATCTGTACATGCTAGCTAGCGTATGATATTTAGTTGCACATGATTGTTTGATTGGGGCTTGGGTTGAGGCGATCATGCTTTGTGCTTAGCCTAAGATACCCAAGGCAGACTGGATAGACTGCAGACCCGGGAGGGCATACTAGTCAGACCGAAGGCCCGTCAAGCGGTCTGGATAGGCTACAGGCCAGCGAGGCGGTCCAGACATGTTGATAGCTCGGAGAGCAGTCCAGATAGACTGATGGCTTGCAAGGCGGTCCAGTCAGAGTGATGGCTCCTTATTGATGTTGTTTGTTTATATAATATGATTATATCTATATGTCATTGGTATTTTGGGAGAACTCACTAAGCTTCGGGCTTATAGTTGTTTATTATGTTTCAGGTACTTCTGATGATCGTGGAAGGCAAAGGTGTGATCGTGCACCTCCTTATATTTTTCATGATTTCATTCTGGGGATACTCTGATGTTTAAACTATTTTGAAAACAAGCTGTAATAACTTAATCGTTTTAAATGTTATAAAAAGTTTTAAATTAGCTTGAATTATATGCGTGTTGCACTTAAGGTCAGTAATGCATCTGGAAATTGATTTGCTACATTTTGTAAATGAATTATCTTTTTCGCTTCAAGTTCAGATTGACTTGAACAAGGATCTAAAACTAGAAGTGATAACTAATTCCAAGAGATTTTATTCTCCGATTTCTTTATTTCTCCCCTTAATGTTAGAAAAACATATTCAACAAAATGACAATCATCAAATCTAGCTGTAATGAATCTCTAGCTGATAGTTCTAAATATTTTACTATAGATGGAGATTCATATCTAACATAAATTCTCAATCTTCTTTATGGACCCATTTTTGTGAGGTGAGGTGGATAAAGGGGTACATAAATTGCACATACAAATGTCCTTATATGGGAAATATTTGGTTTTTGACCGCCTACCAGTTGAATAGGGAGAACTTATGATAATTAGTTGGCCTGATGCATATAAGTGATGTTGCATGTAAAATTTCATGTCCCCATGTCGATGTAGGAAGTTTAGAATGCATTCGTAACGGTCTTACAATTAATTGAAGGTGTTTGATTAACGGCTCGGCTAAACCATTTTGTGTATGAACATGTGCAAAAGGATGTTTAATAGCTATCCCAATCAACATGCAATAGTTATTAAAAGTTTGTGATGTAAATTCTCCATCATTGTCAAGTCGAATTTTCTTAATTGGGTAATCTGGAAAATGTGCCTTTAGGTGGATTATTTATGCAAGTAATCTTGCGAAAACGAGATTACGGCTAGATCACAAGCACACGTGTGACCATATAGTTGACATATTAATTAAAACCATAAAATATCTAAATGATCCACATGGTTGACGAATTGGTCCACATATATCTCCTTGAATTCTTTCTAAGAACCTAGGACTTTCATACCCAACTTTATTCAATGATTGATGAAAAATTAATTTTCCTTGAGAACATGCAACAGAAGACAATTCGTTAGCTTGAAAAATCTTTTGGTTTTTCAAGGAACAACCTCTTGATTTTTCAGTTATTCTATGCAGACTAGCTGATCTAGGATGGCCCAACCGTTTATGCCAAACATCAAAGGTGAATACAATCCGGAGGGCAATACATGTAATTTTTTCAAAAGACTTTTCTTACCCGATATCATTTTTTAATATTAAGATACTCTTTATTACCATCATTAGTTGTTTCAACATTATATCCGTTAGACTGAATATTCTTAAAACATAAGAAATTTCTTGCTGATTTGGATGAAAATAATGCATCACTAATTGTAATTATTGTCCCTTGTGGTAATACTATATTCGCTTTTATGGAGCCTTCAATAATTTTTGCATTACCCGTTATTGTGTTAATATTTGCTTCTCTAATTGATAAATAAACAAAATATTTTTCATTATTAAAATACTATGTGTTATTGCATTGTCTGCAAGACATGTATCTTCCTTTTTCTTTTGCGATTATTCATATTCTATTCAATACATAAAATAGAAATAAAGTCATATTTTATTACTTTGATAAGATTCTAACAACATCATTTCTAATGAAACAAAGCTACATATTATTCTTCAATCACCATCCACAACACCAGTTGTCCTTCTGGGTAGACGAGAAAATCTGCAACATCCAAATGTATGATTTATGGTTGATATTCATGGAAATCGTTTTGAATAACACTTGTTTTGATATTTTTTTTAGATTTTAGAGAAGCTTGATAAATATCAACAAAATGCTTTAGAGAGCAGCATATACGAGACCAATGACCGGTCATTCCACATCAATGACAAATATTTTCAACTTTCTTTTGACATTGACCACTTTTATCATTAAGATGTGGGTTTTTGTTATTTTCCAACTTCTTGCGGTTAATTGCAATCTTGTTATTGTTGTTACAATAATTATGACGACCTCGACGAACACAGTTAGGCACATGATTATTATGATTATACGATGTTGCATTCACTTCAGGGAATGGACTAGAACCAGTCAGGCGTGATTGATGATTTTTCATCAATAGTTTATTGTTTTGTTCAGCCACAAGAAGGCATGAGATTAATTCTGATTCTTTTTTAAACATTTCTCATGATATTGCTACAATGGGAGCTTGTTAGTGACATGAAAGGTAGAGAAAGATTTCTTTTGCATGGTTTTCCATAGTGAAAATACTAATCAAAATATAGACGTGTGTTAAGGAGATGTTAGTTATGAAATTTCATAAAATAAGTTGTAAGCATTATACATGTGAACTTATAAAAAAACATACCTGAAAAATGACAAGATCGATAAGGAGTTACAGCTCGATGGTAGGATCGTATTGATAACGTGCTATAAAATATGATCAAATAACAAGATAAATTATAGAGTAATAAAAGACATGAGAGTGGATAGAACTTTTATTTCAATACTTGTGATAAAATTATCAACTTTCTAATATATATGGCTCACTATTTATACAATCAAAATAAAATGAAAGATTAATGTACATTATGATGGTGCATTATTATACTCATAAAATATATTGAAATGGTTGTCACTAATGCTAAATAAGGATAATGAGTTATTAGATAAATTTAGAATCCAATGGTCATTAACAAACTAATATTTCATAACAAATAATAGTAAATATCAAAACGTACACATCTCTTTTTCTCATTTTCTGTTTGTTTCATTTCAAAAAAGTTTTTCATTATATAATATAGCAAATCTAAATCCCTTTTGTGAATGGTTCTTCAATATATTTTTTTTTAGGTTTTTCTTTGGTGGCTTTTCTTTTATTTTTCATTTATTTTAACCTTTTTCTTTGGCGTCTACATGTTGCATTTTCCGCTCCGTCTCTCCTGTCAACGCAACGATCATCGATACTTCTTTATGGCCTGCCCCAATTTTACTGCCGTTTTCCTTATTTTCTCTTCGTCTCTTTAGAGGTACTTATCATGGTCACAGCCTTCAAATCCTTCCACGCCACCCTCACCGTTATCTTTCTAAAAGTCTTTCTTAGTCCAAGTATTCTCATATTTTACTATTAGATTACGGTTTTAACTTTATTTTAATATTACTATGATTTTCTTTTACTTTTATTTATATACTTAACCATACCACCCCTTTCACCCATCCTCTTTTTGTTCTACTGTTTGTTTTCTCCCATGTCATTGGACTTCTTTGTATTCATTTTTCAATATCTTGGTTCCCTTATCCTATCAGCTGTGGGATCATATATATATATATATATATATATATATATATATATATATATATATATATATGGGAAAAGTAAATATACATTACATCTCCATCTAAGCTTAGGTACTAAACCTAATGAAAATACATTGTTTTACTTTATAAAGATTGTGATTAAGGGATTCACAATTAACATTTGATGATGTAGATTCAAGATAGACGAAATAGTTTTAATAAGGAAGCAATAATATTGATTATCTTCGAGCTTATTAATAGTGGAAAAAAGTAATGTTTATTGGAGTGAAGTAATTAACAATAATCCAAGTGAATATTACTAAACCCTAAACCTAAACCTAAACCCTAAATTTAAACCCTAAACACTAAAGCTAAACCCTAAACCCTAAATCTAAACACTAAACCCTAAACCCTAAACCTAAACCCTAAACCTAAACCCTAAACCCTAAACCTTAACCCTAAACCCTAAACCCTAAACCCTAAACTCTAAACCCTAAACCCTATTGTGTCGATCTTGAATTTATATCTTGAAGTATAAATCATGAATCCATTAACCGTAATCTTTATATAGTAAAACAATGTATTTTCAAGAGGTTTAGTACCTAAGCTTAGGTGGAGCGGTAATATATATTCCTATATATATATATATATATATATATATATATATATATATATATATATATATATATATATATATATATATATTGTTGATAAGTTATTTATTCTCCCTTAGCACTTCACTCTCTACATGTATATTACCCAGCACAACATCGTATACATGTTTGTCATTAACAAACTTACTTTGACCTCGGATAGAGATCTTCCCATAGACTTATTCTTGATTATTTTATCCTTAATGGAAATCTTAATTTTATACATTCTCCGTATGCACATTAAAATAGCTTACCAAAAATTGTGATGTGAAATATCATGATTCTACAAAGAAACATGTGAATGAAAGTCTTCCTACTATATTGATCCCAAATCGATGTCTTCACCTATATGCAATGTATATACCATCACAAGAAAGTTTTTGCTTCCCAAATTCGTACTTCCCATTCTATAGTAAGGCACCTCATTAGAAAAAAACTGAAATTGCATCCCTGTTCAAGGAACCCGAGCAACAATTCTCTAAGAAGACCAAAAAAGCAAACATAATATATATATATATATATATATATATATATATATATATATATATATATATATATATATATATATATATATATCATGGTTGCAGAAATCGATAATAGGCCGCAAATTGATAGACTAGCGACTAAGAATTAATTGGTTAGGCGGTGATTAATCGGGTAAAATTAATTATTAACAAAATTATTCAAAATTTTATATATCTAACTTTAATCCTACAAAATAAGCGATTAATCGGCGATTAGGTCTAACTTTGACCTGCGTTGACCAAACTTGATTAGGTCTGATTAAGTCCAATTAGGTCCGATTAATTCCGACTTTGACCTGCATTGACCAAACCCGATTATAATGACCGATTAGCAATAAATCTCATCGGTGGAGGTCCGATAAGCGATTAATCGCCGATTAATAAGCCGATTAGGCCGGACACTACCAACCTAACATTGGAAAAGTATACAAAATGTGCCAGAGAAGAGACCATACCAGGCTTCATTCGACTATCAATCCCAACCACGACCAATTTCAACATCAAAGGCTAATTCTTGCAATTATTAAAAGGAAACTCCATTTTTCGTGAAGGACCAAGAAGAGGTCCACAAGCATTTAAAAAAAGTAAGCGAGATCGCAGATTATATAAATATTCTGGGAGCGAAAACGTTGGGTTATGAACTTATGAGAAATCTAACAAGGCCACAAATTCACTCATCAGAAACAGTAAACAAATAATCTCATCAGCCAATAGACGAATCCATGTTCAACGAAATCAATTGGAACTAAACATAAACAGAAAGAATCTAGAAAACATACATTTGTAGTCATTTGAAATCTTCATGGACTTTTGATGGAGAGATAACGCTAAGAGATGACAATGGAGCTCATCTTTTGTAGTCGCACCCAATGAATGCACATCCAACAATACATGAAATCTCTAGAAATCACAATACATGTCTTAACCATTAGTGGTTTTGCCGCGAGCCTGTGTCACGACATGTTGTGGTCCACTTAGATTTGTCTAATTTCTTATATCAAAAGTATATATCAATTGTATAGTTTATATATTAAAATTATAATGTTTATATACTAACATTCAAAAACTTACATTTTCTTTATACGTAGAAAAACCTTTATATTTTCATTTAGCTTTCAAATTTATCTAAATATTCATTTTTTTAATAAGTTACCAGTTATTATTATCATGTTAGTTATCTTGGTTGTTTTTAGGTTGAAATAGAAAAAAAAATGATGCCATTTATTTTTGTTTGAGTAGATCATCATTAGTAAATGATATCTCTGAAGTTGTACCTTAGACAAAAGGCAACATCATTTATTTTTGTTATCCGGTTAACATAAAAACGAAAGAAGATAAATCTCATTTAATAAAACAACCGACAGTTTTTCTTACAAAGTCAGATATTCAAGTTAATATGAAAGACAACTGAAAAGTAAGGGTGTGTTTGGTTGGCAAAAATTGAATGGAATTTGAGGGAAAAAAATTCTAATTCGCTCGAATTCATGTGTTTGGTTGGACTTATAGGGGAAAAAGGATTCCTAAATGAAATAAAATTTCCATCTTATGGAGGAAAATGAATTCCTTCCAGAATTGGATGGAGAATATTCATTCTCATTAAGGAAAGTGACAAATTACAAAAATATCTCTTGTACTTATAAAGAAACACACCACCACTACCGCTATCATCGACCACCACCATCACCGACATCACTACCACCATCATCGCCACCACCACCACCATCGACTGTCCCCGCGTCACCGCGACCATTGCCACGACAACTGCCACCACCGACCACCACCATTTCCGCCACCACCGACCACCACTACCGCTACCGTTACCGCAACCACTATCACTATCATCACCCACCACCACCACTACCAACACCGCCACCACCACCTCCGTCATCACCCACCACCACTACCAACGTTGTCATCACCACCACCACTACCAAGGCTGCTACCGCTATCAATTGCTACCACCAACGTTGCCACCCTCACTACCACTGCCACCAGCCGCCACTTCTACCGTCACCACCACCACCTCCACCACAATCAACATCACTGCCACTCTCACCGCCCCTGTTACCGCCACCATCACTATCACCCACCACTGTCGCCACCGCAATCACTGTCACCACCACCACCGCCACCGCCCCCATCATCATTGGCACCATCGCCTAAATTTTACTGTTTTTATAATTTATATAATGCATCTTGACATATAAGTCGGAAAACAAGGTAAAATTAAGAAAAACAGAAAAAATGTAATTTTGTTATTTTATATGAATTTAAATTTCATTTCCTGCGAACCTAACAACATCTGAAATTAATTCCACATCCATTTCTTGCCAACCAAACAACATATGAAATTGGATTCAAATTCCTGACAGATTCTTTTTTCAATTCAAATTCAAATTCTTTCAGCAACATTCTACGAACCAAACAGCACCTAAAGGTTTTTCTGTATAAAAACAAAATATAAGAGTTTTTTTTCTAAATGTTAGTGTGTGTATATATATATATATATATATATATATATATATATATATATATATATATATATATATGCATTTTGCTATATTTTATTTGATATTTTCAACAATAATATTATTTCATATCTGTAACGATCAAAAATTTCAACATAATTTAAACTTTTCAAAACAATTCATTTTCATAACATTATTACAAAAAGGTTTTCAGTACATTATTTATCAGAGTATTTCCAAGTCCATTTCATAAAACATAAATGCGAGGAACGGTACGATCACGCATTTGCTTTGCCACAGTCTCCTGAAGAACCTAAAAAACATTAAACCACAACTGTAAGCCCAAAAGCTTAGTGAGATACCCCCAAAATACCAACCACATATACGCCTTTCTAGGCCACGACCTTCCGGTCCAAAACATATTGCCTTCCGGCCCATAATATATTGTCTTCCGGCCCATAACATAAAAAAGCATACATAACATAACAGAACATAGAACAGCCATGCATATCGGGTCAAACTCCAGTCCAAACAACCCTGTGTACATAATATTCAATCATATAACAGTTCACAGTCAACAAATCGATCAAACAGATCACATAACATATCATCACCCTAACCAAGATACCGACCTAACCGATCACGATCATAACATCACCCTACGTCTCAGCCAAAATACTACTTACGCACATACGCCTTTCCAGGCCATGACCTTCCAGTCCACATAACATAGAATGCCTTCCGGTCCATATCATAATGCCTTCCGGCCCATATCATAATGCCTTCCGGCCCATATCAAGCAATACCATAACAGACAACTATCCGGATTTCCATCCGGTAAAGGGTCGGCCTTGGTGTCGTAGACTCTGTCGATATAGTGAGGATAACTCACCTCGCGATTGCCGATACTCTGAACCGAAGAAGCAGACTCTCGAATCACCAACTCACCGCAAATCCAGACCTAACCATCATCACAAAAATAAACATAAGGTCAATCATACTTTCACTTATCGGACCAAGACCAAAGTCCAAATCTCACACAAAGTCCAATCATTGGCCCAATTTACCAAATTGGGCCCACCTCACCAAATAGGCCTAGATCCAAAGACCATAACAATAATTGGGCCCAAAACACTTTACTCATAATTTCCGCGACTTGGCCCAATAACCAACAATCCACAATTAGCCAAAAGCCCAAAATGAAAGTCCACAAGAGGAGTACGCTGGGGGTACTCTCCTTGGTACGCTGGGCGTACTGCCATGATCACCAAAAGAAAACGGGGCATTGGCCCGCTACGCGGGGTGTAACTGCGAGATCCATTAAGCCTTTCTAACCTCTTAATGGCTTAAGCTCTTAAGCCCAAATTTCAGATCCAAAGGTCAAATATGATTAGAATTCATGAAGTCTCAGACTTTATCACTTAGGACGTCCTTAAGCCCTTAATCCAAGGTCTTAATCCATTAAGACCTATATATCTCATACATGGAATAGCTACAGCCCTTGGGACCTCATTTTTATCACTCAAGACCTCTCCAAAGGTCTGAAAGGACAGATAATCTTGACCAAATCGAACTATACCACAAGGTGGGGACTTTTGGGACAAGAATGGTGACAAAGCTTCAAGATACATAGATCTATGCAATATGAAGGTCAAGCAAGAAACTTTATACCTCAAACAAGCCCCAAAGGGTGATATTTCTTCAGATCTACAAGCTCCACATGTTCTTCTTCTTCTTTGACAACTTCCCTTTTCTCCTTTAAGCCTTTCTTTTGCCAACACAAGCTTTTCAAGATCAAACACACCCAAATATGAGAGGATACGAGATCTAGGGTTTCTCTGAGGTTGAAGATGAGCATAAGGAGGCTGAGGGGTGAACCAACATGTTCCTTATATAGTGGTTGACCCTAAAAATAGGGTTTGGGGTTTCTGAGAGTACGTTGGGCGTACCTCCCTGGTATGTTGGGCGTACTCACCTGGCCACCCGCATCTATTCGCCCCTCTACGCTGGGCATACGTCCAGCTTACGCTGGGCGTACCCAGCCACCTTTCAAAATCAAAAGCATGCATGCATGGGTCCATTTCCCTCTTATTCCACAAAGAACTATAAACAATGATCAACTTCGAAGCACCGCAACTCCTCTAATCTAAACCCACTCTCAAATAACTTTACATTCATACCAGGGTGACGAGAAGCCCAATACTTCTAACACATACACCCATCCGAAACCTTCTCGGTTGAAACTCATTTCTCAAAAGGGACCAGAATTACCCTTCCTCTTAAATCTCAGGGACTTATAATTGAACACTCGAAGAACGGGGTGTTACAATTCTCCCCCACTTAAATTAGGCTTCGCCCTCGATGCCTGCGATAACTCTACTTCGAACTAACCTTGGAATGCTCCGCCTAGCACTCACCGGACCAGGCTTCCCAAGACTCGACCATCGAGATCCGAAACCCAACTTACCTTTCTTGCCGACTGAATGAAACGAGCTTCAGCCCTAGAGGAACTCCCACGAGTTCTCCATCGCAATTTCATAATCGCACCAAACTGGATCTAGTGTCCTCGGGTTAGGAAAACCCCGATACACTGATGACACTTCCAAACACCCTTCCGGATGCATTTTTACCACATAAACAAATCTATCTGAAATTCCGAAATTCCATCCATGCATTCCTACCGAGCCTCAGCAACCATCCAACCCGGATGTGCTCCATACCACTGCAAAAATCTCGCTGCTTAATGTCAATAATTGGGCCACTCCCATCGCAAACCTGCGCTGCTGCTTCCACTTCCGTGGATTTACATTCCCTTAGCATGACCGCTAACCATGAGACATACATGCCTGAACCTGCTCGCAAGGACTCTCGAGTCCATGCACCACCTCTGCTACTCACAATCAATACCCGGGGCCAGACCTCCTAATGCTAACACATCACAACACACCCAACCCATTTCCTCGAACCGATCCGATAATACCTACAGAGTCCTCAGCATGACTAGGCCACCTCACCAGGTCTTCAGTCAATCTGGACCACTCTCAAAACCTTCAGCCAATCTGGGCCGCCCTCCAGGGCCTTCAGTCTGGCTGGACCGTCCCCTGAGCCTTCGGTCTGTCTGGTACGCCTTCCGGCCTTCAGTCTATCCGGACCGCTCAACTAGCATTCATCATTCTGAGTTATCTCTCCGGGAAATCCTCCCCTGCATACTGTTACAGCCCCTCAGGGGTTCCGAACTCTATCTCTATCGTACACACTCGATCCCAGCCTGATCCCAGGTCCTACACAATCAATGCCATAGGTGTGTAATCCGCCCCATATGCCTGCTACTCACCCACACTAGCCTACTCTCGGCGGAAAGAAATACCGCTGAAACCCAAGTAGCTAAACAACCTCTCAAGTCTATCGATCATCCAGAGAATTTCCAATTCTCCCCCCACTTAGGGCACTGACTATCAACCACCGGCCGCTAACACCGACCTCCCAAAATACCCTTCCACAAAACCCAACACTTACACGCATATTGATTCCCACTAGCACTAGCAACCTTCGTAAAACACATTTCCACACTGATCAATCCGTTCAAAAGTACTCATTCCTCAGCTAACCACTCCTCAGACTGAAGATGTTACCCAACATTCAACCAACGCCATATCTCCACTAATCACCGTCACGAATGATAGCCAACGATAGCACGAAACACCAAACTATAACCATACCAAACCTTCAGGGAACAATGGATACCAAAACGAAAACCCGAAACACTAATCCATAACCATGCCAAACCCTCAAGGAACAACAGATACCAAAACGAAAACCCGAAACACAAATCCATAACCATGCCAAACCCTCAAGGAACAACGGATACCAAAACGAAAAGCCGAAACACTAATCCATAACCATGCCAAACCTTCAAGGAACAACGGATACCAAAACGAAAACCTGAAACACTAATCCATAACCATGCCAAACCTTCAAGGAACAATGGATACCAAAACGAAAACCCTCCAACGAGACTAGCAGATAAACGATACTCCACAATAATCATAAATTAACAAGACAACAAGAAAGAAACATACCTGCAGTTGCATTCGGCACTGCTCTAACCTCCTTTGCTGCAAGCTGAAAAGCACGACCCTAAGCCCTTGGGGGCTCCGCTCCACTCTGACCTCCACCCGTGATCCTCAACGTGGTTGGTGCTGGAGCCTGCACCGGTCCTGCAGCAAACTGTGGACAATTGACCCTCAAGTTTCCAACCTGATGACAATGATAACATATCCTCAACTCCCGAACCGGCACTGACTGCCGACAATCCCTCGCATAGTGCCCCTCCTTTCCGCACTTGCCGCATGCACCACCGAACCGACAAACTCCAGCGTGACCCCTCCCACACTTTCCACAAACATGGCTGCCCTGATCTCCCATCCTGGAATCAACGGTCTTAGACCGTTTCGTCGCCGGCTGTGACTGAACCGGAGCTTGCCTTAGCTCACACAACTGCAACTCAATCTCTAACTCACGCCGTCTGGCGGCCTCCTGCAACTCCAACAAGGTCTCGCACCTCTGCGCGGACACAAACTGTTTGATATCTTCCTTTAGCATACTCAAATATCGGGACATCTGAGCCTACTCCGAAGCGAACTCAAGGAAAAACATCGCCCTCTAAGTAAACATCCTGGTGATTTCCGTCACCGACTCCGTATCCTGCTTCAGCTCCAGGAACTCCTGAGCCAACCTCTGCCTCTCGACCTGTGGAACATAACGAGTGCTGAACAGCTCTCTGAACTGATCCCATGAAATCGCAGCCCTCTGCGCATCCGAGTATGACCCTGTGGTCAATCTCCACCAATCCTTGGCCCCGAGCCTTAACAGGTTCAGAGCATACCTCACCCTCCGATCAGCAAGGCATGAACACGTGAAGAAACACCCCTCCACGTCTGATAACCATCTCATAGCAATGATCAGATCCTGAACTCCATCAAACGTGGGAGGCTCTGCATTATTGAAGTCCCGATACTGAAAACCTCTACTAGCTCCTCCCCCTGCCGCTGCTACAGTCGTTGTAGCTGCCGCGGCAGCCGTCTCCATGAGAGCCGCATAGCGCTCCTCAAAATACTCTACCATGGCGGTCTTGATCGACCCAAACAATTTCGGCAGCTCGGCCCGGAACAAAGTAGCAACCTCATCATGCAGGATCTCACGAATCCTCGCATCCAACTCGTGCGTACTCATCTGACCGATAACCTCGGGCGGTACTAACCCATCCGCAACTCCTTCTCCTGCACCCGATCCTGACCCGGATCCACTCCCAGCATGCCTCGAAATCTCCATACTGAAAAGAAACCACGAAAACCTCAGACACTTCCCTCTATCCCGGGAACCAACTCTCAACACAACCCTAGAGGTCATGGTTTCCCTGATACGCGTATGGGTCCTGTGCTTTCAGTAGTATGGGCCCATACTACCTTCCACTCCTACCCATATTTGTATGAAGTACTACCACAACACCATAACGACAAATATACATAGCAAGCGCTCGATCCTCACTCCTAGAGGGACACTGGAAATCTCAACATAGGAAAACCCTAGGCTAGCAGGCACCACAAAACAGGCAAAATTATCATGAAATCCTGAAGATCCCTAGCCTAACACTAGCATGCTGTTCTATCCAGCTCAATAAGACAAATACCATGAATGGTAATTTGGGGTTACTTATTGGCTCCGGCTGATCGTACCTCCGTGTCCTCCTTTTACTTAACTTGAAAACCCTTTTAAATTTCTCTTTTTAAAACCCTACTCGATTTGAGACTGGAGTCACACGAGTGTTCCTCCAATTCACTCAAACCAAGGCTCTGATACCAACTTGTAACGACCAAAAATTTTAACATAATTTAAACTTTTCAAAACAATTCATTTTCATAACATTATTACAAAAAGGTTTTCAATACATTTTTTATCAGAGTATTCCCAGGTCCATTTCATAAAACATAAACGCGAGGAACAGTACGATCACGCCTTTGCCTTGCCACAGTCTCCTGAAGAACATGAAAAACATTAAACCACAACTGTAAGCCCGAAAGCTTAGTGAGATACCCCCAAAATACCAACTACATATACGCCCTTCCAGGCCACGACCTTCCGGTCCAAAACATATTGCCTACCCGGTCCATAACATATTGCCTTCCGGCACATAACATAAAAAACATACATAACATAACAAAACATAGAACAGCCATGCATATCGGGTTAAACTCCAGTCCAAACAACCCTGTGTACAGAACATTCGATCATATAACAGTTCACAGTCAACAAATCGATCAAACAGATCACATAACATATCATCACCCTAACCAGGATACCGACCTAACCGATCACGAGCATAACATCACCCTACGTCTTAGCCAAAATACTACTTACGCACATACGCCTTTCCAGGCCATGACCTTCCGGTCCACATAACATAGAATGCCTTCCGGCCCATATCATAATGCCTAATGCCTTCCGGCCCATATCAAGCAATACCATAACAGACAACTATCCGAATTTCCATCCGGTAAAGGGTCGACCTTGGTGCCGTAGACCCTGTCGATATAGTGAGGATAACTCACCTCGCGATTGCCGATACTCTGAACCGAAGAAGCAGACTCTCGAATTACCAACTCACCGCAAATCCCGAACTAACTATCATCACAAAAATAAACATAACGTCAATCATACTTTCACTTATCGGGCCAAGACCAAAGTCCAAATCTCACACAAAGTCCAATCATTGGCCCAATTTACCGAATTGGGCCCACCTCACCAAATGGGCCTAGATCCAAAGACCATAACAATAATTGGGCCCAAAACACTTTATTCATAATTTCCCCGACTTGGCCCAATAACCAACAACCCACAATTAGCCCAAACTCAAAAGCCCAAAATGAAAGTCCAGAGGAGGAGTACGCTGGGCGTACTCTCCTTGGTACGCTGGGCGTACTGCCATGATTACCAAAAGAAAACGGGGCATTGGCCCGCTACGCGGGGCGTAAATACGAGATCCATTAAGCCTTTCTAACCTCTTAATGGCTTAAGCTCTTAAGCCCAAATTTCAGATCCAAAGGTCAAATATGATTAGAATTCATAAAGTCTCAGACTTTATCACTTGGGACGTCCTTAAGCCCTTAATCTAAGGTCTTAATCCATTAAGACCTATATATCTCATACATAGAATAGCTACAGCCCTTGGGACCTCATTTTTATCACTCAAGACCTCTCCAAAGGTCTGAAAGGATAGATAATCTTGACCAAATCGAACTATACCACAAGGTGGGGACTTTTGGGACAAGAATGGTAACAAAGCTTCAAGATACATAGATCTATGCAATATGAAGGTCAAGCAAGAAACTTTATACCTCAAACAAGCCCCAAAGGGTGATATTGCTTCAAATCTACAAGCTCCACACGGTCTTCCTCTTCTTTGACAACTTCCCTTTTCTCCTTCAAGCCTTTCTTTTGCCAACACAAGCTTTTCAAGGTCAAACACACCCAAATATGAGAGGATACGAGATCTAGGGTTTCTCTGAGGTTGAAGATGAGCATAAGGAGGCTAAGGGGTGAACCAACATGTTCCTTATATAGTGGCTGGCCCTAAAAATAGGGTTTTGGGTTTTTGAGAGTACGCTGGGCGTACCTCCCTGGTACGCTGGGCGTACTCACTCGGCCACCCGCATCTATTCGCCCCTCTACGTTGGGCGTACGTCCAGCTTACACTGGGCGTACCCAGCCACCTTTCAAAATCAAAAGCATGCATGCATGGGACCATTTCGCTCTTATTCCACAAAGAACTATAAACAATGATCAACTTCGAAGCACCACAACTCCTCTAATCTAAACCCACTCTCAAATAACTTTACATTCATACGAGGGTGACGAGAAGCCCAATACTTCTAACACATACACCCGTCCGAAACCTTCTCGGTTGAAACTCATTTCTCGAAAGGGACCAGAATTACCCTTCCTCTTAAATCTCAGGAACTTATAATTGAACACTCGAAGAACGGGGTGTTACAATATCCATTTAAATAACAACGAATTGAAAATGAGAAAGAATATTTTGTAGACCAAATATTATAATTAATAAATGTTTTGGTAAGTATAGATTAATATCTTGTACGATGGAATCTTGGCCCGGTTCTCACTCGTCGTCAAAAAATAAAAATAAAAAGTGGACTCCTTTTAAGTGTTGCTTTATAATGTAACAAACATGGAAAAACAAAAATAAATAAATATATAAACCAACATAGTTTTCTCCTGCTATGATGTAAATCCTTAATTAGTAAACCGTAAAAAGTTATAAAAGTGATTATTTAGAGAATATCTTTACTATTAACATATGATTCTTTAATAATAAACATTAAAATATATAGAAATTTTGCAAATTCAAATTTATTTAACATTAACCTAAACAAGTGCATACAACTAACATTAAGATGTATTCGGCAAAATTAGTTGGTAGCATGTAGCACTTATCATTTGATTTTTGAGCATTTTGTTTAGACTCAAAGTTAAATGATCCTGTCGTCGAATGAAAATTTTTCTTTTTTACGAGTGTTTTCTTAAAAGCATAAACTCTCAAACGCTATTTGCCGCACATTCTAAGTGGGTGTTTGGATAGGAAAAAAGAGGGTGTTTATTGCTTATTGTTTATTATCACCACAATAAGCTAAGTTTAATTGTATGGATAGAAATCTTTAAAAATCAGCTTATTGTGGTAGTAATAAACTAAATAAGCTAATTTTAATAAGCATCTCCCCTATTGCTTATTTATTGCTTATTCACACCGCAAATAAGCTAATAAATTATAATCTATTGTTGGATCAAAAATATGGTTTATATTTTGTTTTCTTAGGAAAATATATTTTTCTATAATATAATATGTAATTTTGTGGTTGTGTACGGCTGCACATGTGTGTGCGGCCGCACATGCGTATGCACACTCGTGCGCTGCTAGTGGCCCATGTCTCATATATATATATATATATATATATATATATATATATATATATATATATATATATATATATATAGAGGGTGATGAGTGTAAGGCCACATAAGAGCGATACGATGAGCATGTTCTAAAGAGAGAGTTAGAGAGAAGAATTTTGTGTGAGAGAGACTCTTATGTGTTGAAGCATCATTCATATCATTGAATACAATACAAGATTCATCATCTTCTTCTTCTCCTTCTCTTCTTATTTTAATCTGACATCATCCAATTGGTTGGGATTCCGCACCATCAATTGGATCTGATTGATACACAAGCAATTTGGGGACTTACAATTGGTATCAGAACTTGGATTCTATCAGTCAATTTTGTCATATCTGGAGCTTATTTGATCTTATATTGAAAAGATATTTACGTTTTTGGATAGATCTCTGAAAAATAAGGGGGGGGGGGGGGGGGGGTTTGTTCTTTGTATTTTTCATAAAAACGAGTTTTTGTTCGAGTTTTAGAGTAAAAAGGGGTGAAAACATCGTTTTTTCGCGAATCCGTTGAAGGTGTGCGGCCAGTTGAAGGTGTGCGACTCGGTGTGTGCGGCCTCGAAGTGTGCGGGTCGGTCTCATGTACGGTCCGATCCTCGCATAGGGTCCGAAGTTAGAACCTCGTCTCGTTCAGCAACAGCATCACAACAGTGTTCATTAAAAAACAAAATCGAGAGTGTTTTGGGGTTGCCGGGAATCAAACCCGGGTCCCAGGTTTATAATCCAAGCGCCTTATCAATTGATCTAGGTTGATAGATGGTACAAGCCTTCGAAATTTAATTGAAATATTCATCTTTCACTGCCCCACTTTCGCATTTTTGACACTTTTAACCCCAAAAATCAATTTCATTCACTTTTAAATTACATTTTTCTTCCAAAAATTTTAGTTTTTTAATTTTGACTTTTCTTTTTGACTTTTTACTTAAAAATTTGACTTTGACCTTTAAAATTTGACCGTTGACTTTAAATTTTGATTTTCTCGTTTAACTTTTAAATTTTCAAATTTAAATTTTTGGTTTGAATTTTAAGTTTGACTTTTCAAATTTGACTTTTAAGGTTGACTTTCTCGGTTTTTAAGTCAAAGGGCAATCAAAATATATAAAATATAATAAAAAGTATATAAAAAAATGAGTTCCTCAATCATTCCGGTCAATGCAGTTTTATGTACTCCATCTTGTGAAACTACTATTAAATTTCTCCGAGATCAAATCGATTTATTATAAAGAGAAAATGAGGATGTTAAATATGAAGGCTATAATTTAAGGAACTGTCAAAAACCATTAAAAGAACAATTAGATGCCAAGACTAACGACTTCAGGAAATTACAAGAAGATTACAACAATTTTGAAAATTACCATCACATTAAGAAAAAACTTGTTGCTGTAACTGAGGAACTTGACGCTTTGAAAAGTAAGTGTTGAAAAACAGATGTTAGTTTCAAAAATTATAATGCGTTAAGTAAGACAGTCGAGTCCTTCGTAGAAAACCAATTGAGTTTTAAAGATAATCAAACCAAGGTTTTAGGGTATCACAATGTGCCACCTCCTTTTAATCACAACTATAACCTACCCCTTGAGACCAATGAGGAAATGTCTACTCAGTATGGCCAAACCACTGCTCCAGCTTCAGTTAAGACTGAACAATCAGGGCTAACTGAGGGTGTTGAGGTGAAGAATACTGATGTTTCTACTTCCTATGCAGGTAAAGTAACGGAAGATGAGAAGAAGGAGAACATTATTGAACAAACCAATGTCTCCTTGAACTTAGAATCTGTTTCATCGAACTCAGTTGCTTCTGATCAACCTGCTATTAGTAAATACAGACCACCAACACAAGCGAAACAAAGTGCCTGTTGCAACTGTGCATGTGGGAAAAGCAAGAGACAAGGCATGGACACGGCATCAGGGGCAGGAAGAAACAACTTCATAGTGAAGAAAAAGACTTGTTTTCACTGTGGAACACCGGGTTACATTGCCAGAAACTATCCAAATCGCGCATATGTTCCTTACTACACACAAGGGTAGCATAATGCGCAAAGTGGGAAACTCTACAAAACAAATCATTTGAACTCACAATCGCGCAGTGGTGATTGGAATTCGCAGAAGGCCAAGAATCAAACACATAAGGCCAAGAATCCGAATCTCAAGGTCAAGAAGGGTATGTCAGCCAAGAAGCCAAATACAAGAGATGCTCCTGTGAAGCCAAGGTCAAAGTCATTTCAACGGCCAACATCAAGATCAAAATCAAGTGCCGAGGCACCCATCGGATCGAAAAAGAAATGGGTCAAACCTAACTACAAATGTGTTCCAAAGGTTCAATCTCCCAAATCACCTAATGACTCTAACGTTTCCACATCTTCTATTTGTGATAAGCAGGATATGTCATGGGAGAGAGTACCCTGCAAAGATGATAAAGGTCAACCCAGTTTCAAATTGGAATGGGTTCCAAAGACCAAATTATCCCGCTCTGTGTCAGAGCAGCTATGGAGGCATATCATCAGACTTCAGTTTGTTGGTAGTGGCTGTTCCAGGCACATGATAGGATGCATCTCTCAACTGTACAACACTTAGAACTTTGTTTGAGAGTATGTGTCCTTTACGGGAAAGAAAGAAAGGAAGGGATCACACATTGGGGTTTGTGCTTACGTTGTGAAGAATTTTCGGATATGTTCTGAGTTTATGCGTGCGGTTCTCAGACCTTCTGGATGCAAACTCAATTAGTGACTTACGGTTTGAGTTTTCTTCTCTATACTCCTGAGTTTATCTTACACTGAATCATTTGAAAGACAATTTTTCACTTTCTTATAGTTTTTCGTTAGTAGGTATTGTTTGGGAAGTGATATCAACAAGTGATAACAGGAAATCTGAATTTGTGTAAGGTACCAAAGCTGAATTGTCTAGGCTCTGTGTTCAATGTGCTGGTAGGCACGAAGAGTTTAACGGAATTGACTAGGTGCAGATGAACTTAAGGAATATAGAGACTTGATAAATCTTGACCTAGATAGTTCCGTTTAGCGTGACAATATGATGCTCAGATAGGTTGAGCAGGGAGATATACATGAGAATCCACCAGTCACATTAAGAGAACCCGTATCTAGAACTGTGGTTTAACGTTTCCTCGATGTACGGATTCTATCCTTAATTCGGGTATTGATAAGGAGACTGGGGAATTCCAATAAAGTAGGTCTGTAGAAAATTACTTTCTTTCTTTCTTACTGTTAGTCATATGTTGCCTCCTTTGTGTGATTGGAAGAGATTCGATCTGGACCGCAACATATGCAAATCTATTTCACTGCATCTTATATCTATGAAATTCTTCTTATTTGTTAGTCATATGCTGTCTCCTTTGTGTGATTAACAATCTGACCTGGTACATAGCATATGCAACATTCTATTTCTCAATCCCTCTAAAACTCTAATTAGTCATAATCTAAATCTATACTCTCTATGAATAATTGTCTGCTCACCTAAAGTAAGGAGTATCTCGGAAGTTCTTGATTATTAGGGTATATCAGGAAGCGGGAAACACGTTCTAGTACAACTAAATTTGAACAATTCTGGATTGTCTATAGATCTCGCTGCTCAACTTAAGTGGAAAACAATATCCTTGATCGTCGTCAGATAAATGGTCGTTAGGAATTTTTATCTAATAACTTAGGATCAATCTGTCAGGTCACTGATAGCATTCCTAAAATTTGTCATAATTTTTCGTGCTTAAGTGGATCATAATACCGACGATCGACCAAATCTATTCATGAAGGGGAAGGTACTAACAAACGGATTAAGACTGTCTAATAACTTTGATCTCAAATATTTTTGTTTTTGTTAAATTTGTTTATAGTTTTCCTCTACGCACAAATTTAGGGGGAGAATTATAAATAAATAAATAAATAAATAAATAAATCAAAAGTCAAAAATCAAAAATCAAACAAAAATCAAAAAAATTCAAAAATCAAACAAAAAATGAAATATTAAAAACTAAAAAAAATTAATAGTGTTATTTATGTTTTTTTTTTCAGAAAATATAAAAAATCCAAAAAAAATATTTTTTGTGTGCTAATTTTTCTTAGTTTTGTTTTATCTTGAAAAATAAATTCAGATGTAGATGAGACTCGTAGATACTGTATTGAAGATTTTCTGAGCCAGGGCTTCATCCGTGATCATCGAAGAATTCTCATTCGAATGAGCAAGAAAGGAAGATTATTCTTTTGACATTCAATCCTTCAACTCCATAAGCATGGTAAAGCTGAAACTGAAGATTATGTGACAGATTGTATTGAAGCCTCCTCAATCAGTCTGCTGCTATCTTAAACCTGCTGAAGTGATCCACAAGATTTGTTCTCTTTGATTTTCTCTCTGAAGATTCTCAAGTTGAAAGCGCTATCATTCAAGAATCATTTCAAGATGCCTCCTCACCCAATGTGCGTTCAATGTCAAATTCTACAGAAAATCCTAACTGCTCAATATGAAGTCATTCATTGAAGATTCATCAAGTTCATCTTGAAGTCGTGAAGAAATTGAAGATTAATGCTGAAGCCAAGCTCCTAATAAAGATTAACAAGAAGAGCCAGCTACTTTTTAAGGGGAGCTTGTTGGGTCAATTAGAAAAGAAAGCTATAAACCAAGTGGGAGATTGTTGGGTCAAAAATATGGTTTATACTTTGCTTTTCTAGGAAAATATATTTTTCTATAATATAATATGTAGTTTTGTGGTTGTGTACGGCTGCACATGTGTGTGCGGCCTCATACTCTATGTACGGCCGCACATGCGTGTGCAGTTGTACAATCGTGTGCTACTGGTGGCCCATGTCTCATATATATATATATATATATATATATATATATATATATATATATATATATATATATATATATATATATATATATATATATATATATATAGGGTGAGGAGTGTAAGGCTACAAAAGAGAGATAAGAGAAGCATGTTCTAAAGAGAGAAAGTTACAGAGAAGAATTGTGTGTGAGAGAGAATCTTATGTGTTGGAGCATCATTCATATCATTGAATACAATACAAGATTCATCATCATCTTCTTCTCTTTCTCTTCTTATCTTGATCTGACATCATCCAATTGATTAGGATTCTGCACCATCAATTGGATCTGATTGATAAACAAGCAATTTGGAGACTTACATCTAATTTGTCCAAATACCCCCTTAGTATAAGAACTTTTATAATGATAATATAGGTAAATTATTTAGATACAACTATTTTTTTGCCATTAGAAAATAACTACCAATGCGCCATAGAAAATTACAAGATAAAATTACAAAATACTAGGACATGCAAGAAAATGATAACATCAAACAAAAGGGACCCGACCACTTATGAAACCAACTCCAAATACGAGATTTTAATTGTGATTAAGGGGGGGGGGGGGGGTAAGAGACCCGACCACAAATAAAACCATCTCCGAAAAAACATAAAGTATTTACAACCGAAAAAAATGGTTAACATCTTCATTAATCATTGAACAAAAGGGACAAGAAGAATTACACAAATTAACTCCTCTCATGGTGAAGATTTGAATGTTTGTATTGATTGGATACGTTTCATTTATAAATAACAAAAGTAAACTAATCTAAGAAAAGCAAAAAATAGAAAGTAAATCACACAAAGAGTTCTCCAAATTGTTCTTTCACCATGAAATGGTTTTGTCTTCACCAATAAGATGGGTTGTTACAAATACGGTCACCAAGATGAACTTAACATTAGGGTTTACCCTAATGCTGATTATATACTAATTTATTCAAGCATATCCCTTTATTAATGGGATTGTGTCTAATCTATACTAAGAACTGGTCCTTATCACAAGGTTATCAGATATGTTATTTATTCTATACTTATCTATATCATTACCTAATATACAAAAGATTGTAGTAGAATAACTATAGTAAGCACTGACACTAGTAGGCTTGATATGCTAGCGTTGGTAGTTGAGAAGATGTTGGCGTTTACAGATAGTGTAGAGTGTTTGACTCATCATATCATAAGGTGTGGCCTTACAATTCCCCCATATCTGATGATGTCAAAACTAAACTTCTTTAGAGTCATCAGAAGAACCATTGTAAAACTTGTCAGCTTTTTTCAAGATCTTAGGCTTGTCCCATCTGAATTGATTAGTTTTAAGTTCATCTAGTGTTCTACTAAGCACCAGAGATATCATCACGCGATATCGTATTTTTAGTTCACAATGACCAAGTCCTTCGAAGCGAAGATGAAACAAATGTTCAGTGGGAGCAGAAGGAAGATCATCAGTGTGTTGAAAGGACGCTTGATTATGACTGTCAAGATAAAATATCCCATGCTCCGATCCTGAAATAAACATGTATTGGATTGGTTAAACACCTGCTGGCAATTTATTGTTGATATACCTAATACCATAAGGAAAAAGAAACTTGTTATTCTTGGACTATTTGGGAGCGCCTGTTCTTCCTGAGGATGATTGACTAGATAGACTAGTTAATGATACAAGGTTCAACTTTTTGACTTTACTAAGTAACTGTTGAGTTGCCAACTTTACTTCTTGAACATGAATACCCTTGTGTTTGTCTGTAATTTCTTGAATTTTCTTCTACTCGTTCTAGCCAAATTTTACTAGTTCTCATGTAAATATAACCTTTGTGTATTCATATTCCATCTTCTTTCTGACCAAGTGAAGCTTTAGGGACTCGTTTCTTGGTTTGGTGCATCTCACTTTGATAATGGGATCATGCTTTGACCTGTGAGTAAGAACGTCTCCAGCCACATTGAGTTTTTCAATCGTTCATCTTCATCCTCGTTATCATTCTCATCATCATCTTTAGAGTCTAGGGATCCAACCATAAAGGGTTTTTTGATCTATTTTTGCATCCTCATAGTAATAAAAAATTTTCTTTTAGATGGAGCAACATTGATAATATTTGAGGAAAGGGTAGGAATTGGAAGCATAATCCCATGATTTTCAACATAACCTACATCTCGAGAAAAGATTAATCCAAGCCAACGAGGATAGGGAACATACAATGGCTTCTTGTTTCCAATAATGTAGTCAATCACATGATTAAGAAAAATTTAAGCAAAATCCAGTCTTTTGTTGTAAACAATGGAATATAAGATAATTTGCTCAAATAGATTCGATTGATCCAAACTCCCAGTCTTCTGTCCAATACATTTGCCAATTACACCTGTTAAACACTTCCATCCTAAATTAAAACACTGACAAAGAGTGTTCTTGTATAGATTACGAGTGAGGCCCTTAAGTTTGAAATGATACCCTAATTTTTCATGAACATATTTGCTACTTTCTTTAGAGAGAGTTTTAGAGTAACTTTCAAATTGCGGAAGAGGAAGAGTAGTTCAAAAGGATTCCACATAAATAATAACCCTATATTAACCATCTCCAATGGTTCCAGTGATGATTTGATCATCAATGTTAACATAGCATGAATAGTAGAACTCACATACTTGTTTAAGATAGAATGGATATGGGAAGTTGTAGAATGTATATCAAAGAGGAAAGCTCTTGACATAGTTGACAAAATCTTCAATTCCTGATTTCACGAACTGGTTTGGGATTTCATCTAAGAACGCCACATTGGTTGATTGAATGATGATAGGAAATCAAGGGTATTAGGGCCTTTGATGACATTAGCGCGGGGGAAAAGTCGTACAAAGGCTTTGACATGCTGAAAGCTTTTAGAAAGATGATGATTAGGAGTTTTTTTAAAGAGTGAGAGGGAGAGAGAGAGAGAGGGAGAGAGAGAGAGAGAGGAGAGAGAGGGTGTGTGTGTGTGTGTGTGTATAACGCCCAGTTCCTAGAATGCATTCAATTCTCAATTTATTCATTTTTGTATAGAAACAGGACGAGTTGGAGGCCCAAAACTCATCGAGTAGAGATAGATTTGGATGCGGGTTGTCAAACTCTACTCGACGAGTCAAGAAGCCTCAACTCGACGAGTAGGACTGATAGAACGAAACCCTAATTTTCAGGGTTTTACACCCTATTTAAACAGCTTAACCCCCATAAGCTGGCCTCATTTACAACCTCTGTTGTCCCAAACCCTAGCCATGAAACCCTAGTCCACTTTTGATAGTTTTGAGCCATTTTTGTGCATCCTTTGTGATTTTGAAGAAGAACATTCTTGAAAAAGAAGCAAGGACGTGTAAGAAGAGAATAGATCAAGATGTTGAGCTTCATTTCTAGTTTATCTAAGGTATAAAATTCCTATCTTATCTATAGAATGTTTAGATCTAGTTTTAGGATGTTTTCTCCATATTTTGGTCCAAGAATGTTGATCCTTGGGACTTAGACGTTCCATGCGGGCAAATCTTTCAAATATAGGGTCTTTAGGGGACTTCATGCCATAAAGGTGCCAACTTTATGGCCATGGAAGTCTCATGCAACTTGTGGATAATGTTTTTGTCCATTTGAACTAGGTAGTCTATACATGCAAATAAAGATAGGAACTTTACATGACCAAACTGTCCCTAGAGTCCATATCTATTATCATATGGTTTATCTTAAAGTTTTGATGGTTTTTAAAGTTTGAACTAAGCCGTTAAGAGCTAGGTTTAGGGCTCATTTCTTCTAGGATGGGTCTTAATGAATAAAGTTAGAAACTTTACCCTCCTAGATGTGTTTTTGACTCAAATCTGGAATATGGGACTTAGACTCGAAGAATAATGGCTTAACACATTATGAAAGCTTATCAGATTGAAGAACTCGACGAGTTCATAGAGGAAATTGATGAGCTGAGTCGAAATGCCGCAATTCTATAAAAGGAATGGCTCAACAAGTTCAAGGACGGACTCGATGAGCTTGGTGAGAAAGTCCCGATTCTTTGGATAGGAGGAAGTCAACAAGTTCGTAAAAGAACTCGAAGAGTTAGATCAAGATTTTAGAGTTTTATGATTGATGGAACTCGGTGAGTTGAGTCAACCCAGAATATTGGATTTGATCAGGGTGTTCACCTTGACTTTGACTTTGACCAAAGCTAGCCCTTAAGGGGTAATGAGTATTAAAGGGTAATTAAGGAAATCTTTTATGTATAGGAGTTTGAGTTGGGTAGATTATCGGAGCCGAGGATTTTTAGCAACTTTATAGCATTTGAGGTGAGTTACCTTGTAGTAGAAGTGGGTCGAAGGCACCAATGCCTACCCACTAGTAGTTAATTGTAGCTGAGATGATTGTCTTTTTCATAATTGTCTAGTATGCCACTATCTGTTTTGCTTTATGTGCTAGTATGCTATTATATTATGTGATATTAGTAGGAGGGGCAGGATAGACCCCGTTACCGGTCAAAAGGATCAAAGGGGTAGGACGACCCCTAGATATGCTTGGTAGTATATGACTTATGTGTTTATGTACTAGGATGATATAAGGTATTGGTAGGGATGAAATAGTCCTCATTACCGGTTGAAAGAAACCGAAGGGGTAGGCCAACACCTTGATATGTTAGGTAGTTACCTGTTGAAGTAGACCAAAGGGGTAGGCCAGCACCTTGATATGCTAGATAGTTACCAGTTGAAATAGACGGAAGGGGTAGGACCTTGATATGCTAGGCATTTACTGGTTGAAAGAGACCAAAGGGGCAAGTAAGCACCCGGATATGCTAGGCAGTATGTTATTGTATGGTATGTGGTATGATGGGGAACGTACTAAGCTTTGTGCTTACGGTTTTTAGTTTTGTTTCAGGTACTTCCTCTTCGAAGGGAAAGGAGCCAACATAATCACAACACATTACACTAGATTTTTCGAGCAAGAGATCTTTCAAATTTATACGCTGATGTTGTTTTATCATGACATGTTTTGAGTATTGATACGTGCGTTTTGATATGAGTTGATATTATGGATGTTTTATGACAAATGGTTTAAAATTATTTAATTTAAAAATGAAATTTTTAGTCTTAAATTTTTGGATGTCACAAGTTTGTATCAGAGCCCTGGTGTGAGGGATTCAGACACACTCTCGGGTGTGTCTGGACTCAAATCTAGGGTTTGAGAATTTTTACAGTGAAAACAATTTTTATAAATTTAAAATTAAGAGTTTTGAGAAAGAATAAGGAGTGTGATGCATTCAATCGGTCGCGCTCAAATAAGTTTCCCCAAGATACCCATACATGGTTGCTATGGTATATGATATATTTATGAGAACTACATGCTAGATTAGGGATAAGGATCTAGGAAGGATGCCTTATATGCGTACTGTATGAGTATGAGAACTGCATGCTAGATTAAGTCTAAGGATCTAGGAAGATGCCTTATGTGCCTACTGTATGTGCTTATTGAATTGTATCATAGTACTGACTAGTCAATGATGTGATAGCCTAATTAGGATATGCCTGGTTTTAGTTACTCAATGCCCGAATGTTGCTTGCTTTGTGCTTTTAGGAGTCCTAGTTATCTTTAACTAACTAGTAAACAAATATGTTAAGTTAGATATTACGACGACTAAATAATTTCATAAGGTTAGGTTTAACCCTATTTCGCTGCTCTCGTCTGAGTCTAACCGTTGTAAGGAGAGACCTCTCATTCAAAGAATTATCTGGTCTTAGTAATATGTAATAATATTCGCAAGCTAGTTAGGGAAAGGTAGCAATGTAACATCCTATTTATTAATAAATAAATAGATAAAAATGATGAATGAATAGTCACCCTAAATCCGTTTTATTTATTGGGGTGTTGGTTTTGGAGAGCCGAATGTTACAACTTAGAGTTTTAGGGGTTAAAAGTGTAAGTAATGGATTTAATTTGAAAACTATTTTAGAAGTCAGTGTGTGTTTCGTAATTAACAGACTTAAATTGAAAGGATTTGAAGGCTTAGGGGTTGATTGGCAATTCCGGGACCTATTATGAAAGGACTTTTGGAGATAGGGATTAAAAAGGTAAACTATGGACTTTTTTTGGAAGGATTTAGAGTGGGAAGGACCAAATGTGTAAAGTAATCTAGAGTTTGGATGGGATAAGGGTATTAAACCCGTCACCTTATTGCACCATGTGAAACCCTAACCTTAACAGAAATAAGCAGCCGTCATCCTCTCTATCTTCAACCTCTGGTCGCCACCACCACCATAGGAACCCTTCTTAGCCATCGTTTGCATCACCAAGTCCGAAAACCATTGTTCTGCCTATTGCCTCGCTGATGAAAAGCCACAACTACTTTGCTGCCGAAGACGTCGTGTACACCGGAGAACTGTCGAGACCATGGAAGCGAGTTACGTACATTACTGTGCAAGTCGTGAGGGGAAAGGGAGCTCACGGTAAGGACCACCGCCACCACCTACATCTTCTTCTTCGTTCTTTCTGTGTCCTGATGTCGTCTACGTCGACGGGAACCAATGGTGGGCTTTGGTCGCCGTTTCTGGGTTTTCGGTCGTCGCTTTCCACCCATAGTGGTTGAGTTGGGAAAGTTTCGATCTTCAGATCATGTTTACATGTGTGTACGTGTGGTTGCTAGGCTGGGAATCAAGAGAATTGTCGCCACCACCGTGAGGTGGTGGCTGTCGCTGCAATCCGTCGTTAGCATTGTTGTTGTCGTCGCCAAACGCCACCAGGAGGGTGGCTGCGGTGCATCTTGCAAAATAGAAGTGTGTGTTTTGTGTTGTGCGTGATTTTTTTTTGGCTAGAAAATTAAGAACATCCACCACTACCACCGTGAGGTGGTGGCTGCCGCCATGTACCAACGCCGGCCACTACTAGGGTGGTTGTGTGTGTGAGTGTGTGTTATTTTATGTATGTGTGTTATTTGGACATTGTTGTAAATTGTATTGTAATCGACCAGAATAATAAAACCCTAGCGGTCCCTATGAGACCCTAATGGGCCCAATGAAGCCCTAATTGACATAAAACCCCTAACATGTTAATAATGGGCTAGTATTGGGTTGGTAACCCTAGTATCATGAAACCCCAATTTTGGGATTGATCGGGACACGAACAGGAATTATTTAATGAACCTAAAATATTAATTAATAGTCATCTGTAATTAACCTAAGGCAATATTGGAATTAATGGACTGAGTCCTTAACGGGTTAAGCTAGAAACACTTAACCACTATTCGTTATTTTCATGTGAAAACCCTAATTTCACTTGGGCCTTGAGTTGGGCCTTTCTTTTGGTCTTTGGTAATTTGGTTACTGATGGGCTATCCAAGGACAAGTAAATGGACTAAAATATTTAGATGAACTTTAGGATAAGGCCCATATGAAGGACGTAGGCCCAATTTGGAAAATTAAGCCATAGATGGGCCATAATTGGGCCTTGAGGGTTATGAGAGGTTGGACCAGTGGAATACCAAATGTTTGGACTGGACTATATGGTTGAGCCTTAATATAAGCCCATGTAGAGGCTTGGGCCTAATTTGGAAAATTGGGCCATAAGTTGGGCTTTGATCCATGGTTTGACTTCTAGGCCTTTAGATTGGGCCATGGATCGAATAAAGCTAAGTTAGGGGTAAAGTAGTCTTTTCATCCCAAGTATGAAGTTGTGGTCATGCTTTGGAACCCAATTACTGATTGGGTGTTATTTTCATGATTGATAGTTCGGGAATTTATCATCCAGCAGCTAGAGTTTGTCTGCAGGACTTCAACAGTGCGAGGTGAGTCTCTTCACCATACCAATGGGTCGAAGGCACCAAGGCTAATCCATTTTATATCATATGGTACACTAGTTGATGTAGTGATATGTGGTATGCCAATTGGTTATATGATATATCTTATGTTGTTTGTTTATGTCATATTTGCATGCAAGACCATGAGAGGAGCCCATGATACTTAGATGTAAGACCATGTGGGGGAGCCTATGGATTTTCAGGTAAAGACCATGAGGGGAGCCCATAGCACTTGGATGTGACACCATGTGGGTGAGCCCATGGCTGTCTAGCAGGGAAAGAACATGGGGGAGCCCATGACACCTAGGTGTAAGACCATCTGGGGGAGCCTATGGCATCCTTACGCAGGGATATGTGGTAGACATATCTTTTATAGCTAATGTTATGTGGTAAAGATAGCTTGTATAGCTAATATGATATGTGGTATGTGGTCGAGATAACTTTTAAAGCTAATTTTATATGGTAGAGATAGTTTTTATAGCTAACATGATATGTGGTATGTGGTAGAGAACGCTTATATAGCTAATATGATATGTGGTATGTGATAGAGATAGATTTTACAGCTAATGTGATATGTGTTCTGTAGTAGAGATAGATTTTATAGCTAATATGATATGTATATTGTGTGTGGGGTATGCTCTGGGGAGCTCACTAAGCTTTGTGCTTACAGTTTACAGTTTTGGTTTCAGGTATCGTCGATTTGGAAAAGGAGGGATTTGATTGATCGCAGTACACACACCTATGATTTCCACAACGAATGATTTTGGGATAAACTCTAATAAATGTTTTACTTAATGATGATTTGAAATGGTATCAATGTTTAAGCTATATTAAAAATGAAAATTTTACCCTTGATTTTTGGGTTGTTACAAGCATGGACTTCTTATGTAGCTGATGGCGGAGAGTGGGTTGGAGATTACCCTAGGGTAAGCCTAGGATGAGATTAGCACAGAGAGCAGTAAAAGTGAAAGGGACTTGGTGGAATCAAGGCAATTCTTGTGGAAAGTACGGATAGATGTGGAAGTCAGTATGGGTACATACTACTAAAAGCAAAGGATCCGTACTCTAATCAAGGAAAGCTGAGATTAAACCAGGGAACTTGTGGTGGGTATGAGGTCTCTCGATATTGTGTATGACTCTGATGATTGTGTGGCTTGTTTCAGAATGGTGGTGACATGTCACGGAGCAGGAGGTTGAGCGTCTGGGTCAGGTTCGAGTACAGGTTCTGAGCCAGTTCATGATAGATTATGCGAGTTCATTGCATCCAAGATTATGATAGGCATCCTTGAGGTGACCCTGGTGATTTTCGGGTTGATCAAGGTGGGTATCAGTGAGTTGATGGAGGATCGCCTTAGGGTATTTAGGAGTGACATGGCACCTGGCTAGTCAAGGACTCGCACACTCTGCTTCAAGGATTTTAGGGGATGTGGGGCACCAGACTTCAACAGGGTGAATGACCCCATTGTGGCGAGACGATGGATCATGGACATTGAATATGTGCACATTACAAGCTTCTTCCATGAGGGGTCAAAGTTCAGGTTTGATGTTGGTTTTTTAAGAGAGCGGGTTATAGACTGATCGGATGTAGTCGGTGAAATGTTTAAAGCCCGAACCATTGAGGCTATGACCCGGTCGTACTTTGTGACCAAATTTCGAGCCGAATTTACACCGGCTGTGGAGATCCAACAGCTAGCTAGGGAGTTATTGGATATGAGACAGACTACCGAGTCAGTGGCAGAGATTACCGCCAAGTTCAGGGAGAGGGCCTTACTGGTACCTCAGTACACGTGTGATGAAGAGATGAAGAAAACCTGGTACCATGATATGTTGAGAGATGAAATTCGGAAATATCTTAGCTACTCGGCATAGCTCTCATTCGGAAATATGTTAGCTACTCGGCATGCCCGACCTTAGATGACATGATACTTATGGCAAGGGAGAGGAAGATTGATATAGAGCACATTAGGAAGAGGAAGGTAGAGTTTGGGCAAACAACGGGGGTTTCAGGGAAGAAACCCAAGAGATTCGACTCTAGGTCGAAGGGCCAGCAGGGCTAGAGCCGCTGTGGGAAATGTGGCAAGATGCATGAGAGTGTTTGTAAATTAGGGGGATTAGGCTGATATAAGTGCAGCAAGCTTGGGTACTTTAGCAAGGACTGTACTACCCCTACCCCCATCCTTCAGACATCAGACCTGATTTGCTTTTGTTACAATCAGAAGGGCCATAAAATGGCCAACTGCCTGAGATTAGTATCGGCAGCGCTAGTGACAGTGCCAGCTCTAGGGAACGTGCGGATTACGGATGGACGACATGGCAAGATAGATGCAATAGTGGTGAGGAGCCGAGCCTTACAGCTGACCTCCGAGCAGGCGCGTGCCACACTGGATGTGGTGAAGGGTATGTTTCTTCTCCCTAACTTTTATCACATGTCATTTTTTATATTTATATTCTAGGTGTTTTTTTAGGATCGTTCCATGTGAACGGCATCCTGGGATAGGTATTATTTGACTCAGGGGCTACCCGAGCATTCGTATCTCTTAGACTTAACAAAAGGTTTGCTGAGTCTTCATGCATGTTGGATTGTACTATATAGGTTGAGATTGTAGATTACCGATCCGTCCGGGCATCAAAGGTTTACAGAGATTGTGTCCTGAGGATGTATGACGAGCTTTTCCTTGTGGATTTGGTTACCATTCCTTTTTATGGGAACAAGATCATCATAGGCATGGACTGGTTGAGCCCTAATTGGGCGGTGATCGACTAAGAGCAGCAGTTGGTTCATATGAGGACCCCAAGTAAGGGAGAGTTGGTTATTCAGGGTGAGAGGCCACAACATGGTCAACTTTACGTTCAGCAGCGAGAGCTAGGCGCTACCTTCAACAAGGTTTCATAGGTTATTTCTCTTATGTTATGGATACATGGGAAATGGGTAAGGCAACCGTGAGTGATTTTCCAGTTGTGCGGGAGTATCTGGATGTGTTCCCGAAGGAGTTTCTTGGGATACCTCCGGAGAGATAGGTGAAGTTCAGGATTGACCTAGTTCCGGGTGCAGCTCCGATAGCCAAGGCACCATATCGGTTGGCGCCTCCCAAGATGCAGGAGTTGTCTACCCAGCTGCAGGAGCTATTAGACAAGGGATTTATTAGGCCGAACAGTTCACCTTGGGGAGCCACAATCCTGTTTGCGAAGAAGGACGGGTCACATAAAATGTGTATAGATTACCAGGAGTTGAATATGGTAACGGTGAAGAACCGTTACCCACTCCCGAGGATTGATGATCTGTTTGACCAACTTCAAGGAGCATCTTGGTTTTCCAAGATTGATTTATGATCAGGTTACCACCAGATGAGAGTTAAAGATGAGGATGTGTAGAAGACAGCGATTTAGACTTGATATAGCCGTTACGATTTCATGGTGATGCCATTTGGACTCACCAATGCTCCTGCCACGTTCATGGATGTCATGAACCGTATATGCAGACCGATGCTAGATCGGTCTGTGATAGTCTTTATTGACGACATCTTGGTTTACTCCAAGATGCAGGAGCAGCATGAAGAGCACTTACGAGAGGTTTTGGATACCCTGAGGAGGGAGATCTTGTATGCGAAGTTATCCAATTTCAAGTTTTGGTTGTATGAGGTGCAGTTCTTGGGGGACCTTGTCAAACAGAATGATATTCTGGTCAACCCAACCAAAGTGGAGCCCATGATGAAATGGGAGGTTCCAAAGTCTTCATCCGAGATTTGGACTTGGTTTAGCAGGCTATTATCGGATATGCATTCATGATTTTTCCAAGATAGTAGTACCCTTGACCTGGCTGACAAAGAAGGTTGTTGACTTTTGTTGGGGGTCTGAGCAGTAGGCCGTGTTCGAGACTCTGACACAGATGTTGTGTGAGACGTCAATCTTAGCCCTACTAGAGGGCGTTAAGGATTTTTTAACACTATGATGCGTCCATCTCAGGTTTGGGCGCAGTGTTGATGTAGAGGGGGCACGTCATCCCCTACGCCTCTAGGCAACTGAAGCCTCACGAGGTGAATTACCCGACACATGAGCTGGAGTTGGGGGCGGTTGTTTTTGCCCTCAAGATTTGGCAACACTACCTCTATGGGGTTTGTTTTACCATTTACATGGACCACAAGAGCCTGAGGTATCTGATGGACCAACCAAATCTAACACATGAGGCAACGGAGATGGTTGGACGTGGTGAAGGATTACAACTGTGAGATCCTCTACCACCCAGGGAAGGCCAACGTTGTGGCCGATGCACGTAGCTGCAAGGCATTTGCAGCCCCAATCATAGACATCTAACTGAGGATAACAATAGTGACTCCGCCTTTAGAGCAGATTCTGGAGGCTCAGGTTGAGGGTATGAAAGAATAGAATCGGAAATGTGAGCGGATCATAGGCCTAGTGGCCTCATTTGATTATGACAGCCATGTCTTATTAACCCTGCATCGGAGGGTCAGAGTTCCTTACTTGGGCGGGGTATGCTAGGTTCTGGTGGATGAGGCCCACAAGTCAAGGTTCTCCATCCATCCTGGGGTGACAAAGATGTATCAGGATCTTTGCCCTGATTATTGGTCGCCCTACATAAAGTGTGACATAGCTTGGTATGTGGAGCGGTGCTTGACTTGTAGGAAGGTCAAGGACGAGCACGAAAAGACACGACAAGACACAGACATTGGATATCCCTATGTGGAAATAAAAGGATATTACTATGGATTTCATCATGAAGCTTCCCAGGACCGCATGGGGGAGTGGATTCGATTTGGGCCATCATGGATCGGTTGACCAAGAGTGCCCGTTTCATTCCTATCCAGGAGAGCATTTCAGATGAGAAGTTGGCTGACATCTACATCAGGGAGGTAGTAGCTTGGCACGGGGTGCTAGTTTTAGTGATTTCTGACCGATATGTATGGTTCACTTCCAGATTTTGGAAGAAATTTCATGATGAGTTGGGTACTCGGCATTTTAGCACGACTTTTTACCCACAGACGGTTTGTCAAAGTGAGCGAACCATCTAGACCTTGGAGGATATGTTGTGGGAGTGTGTTCTAGACTTTGGTGGTAGTTGTGATACCTACCTTTCCTTGATAGAGTTTTCCTACAATAATAGCTACCACGCCAGCATCCACCATCCTCCCTTCGATATGCTTTGTGGGAGGAAGTGTAGAACCCCGCTATGCTGGGGTGAGGTTGGGAAAAGAGTCATGGGGAGCACTGAGGTGGTGCTCAGGACCACAGAGAAGATCCAGCAGGTCTGGAGTAGACTCTAGATGATCAAGAGTGGACAAAAGAGTTATGCCAATAGATATCGATCAAACATGGAGTTTCAGGTAGGAGACATGGTCCTCCTGAAGGTGTCAGGTGAAAGTTGTCATTCGATTCAGGAAGCGGGGCAAATTTAGCCCCATATACATTGGCTTGTTCAGGGTATTGGCCCGGATGGGCTGGGTTGTATATCGACTGGATCTGCCAGTCGAGCATAGTCAGATCCACATAACCTTTCATGTCTCCCAACTGCGGAAGTGCTTAGTTGATGACTCAGTAGTGGTTCCTTTAGAGGATATTAAGGTGGATGATAGCCTGAACTACATCGAGTGACTAATATCTATTCTGGATAAAAAGACGAATGATCTGAGGAATAAGAGGGTAAGGTTGGTGAAGGTGCAACGACAGCATCGCAAGGGCTCGGAATGGACATGCGAGCTAGAGGACGAAATGAGGGAGCACTACCCAGATCTATTTCTAGATGTCGAGGATGAAGTCTGAAATAAGTAGGGGAGATTTGTAACGCCCGATCCCTAGTATGAATTTAATTCTCAATTCATTCATTTTTGTATTGAAACTCGACGATTTGGAGGCCCAAAACACGTCCAGTAGAGTTGGAATTGAATGCGGGTGGTGAAAGTCTACACGATGAGTAGAGAAGCCTCAACCCAACAAGTAGGACTGGCATAATGAAACCCTAATTTCCAAGGTTTTACACCCTATTTAAATAGTTTAACCCTAATAAGGTGGCTTCATTTACTACCTCCATTGTCCTAAACCCTAGCCACGAAACCTTAATCCACTTTTGAGAGTTTTGAGCCATTTTTGTGCATCCTTTGTGATTTTAAAGAAGAAGATTCTTGAATAACAAGAAGAAAGGACGTTTAGGAAGATAGTAGATCTAGATGTTGAGCTTCATTTCTAGTTTATCTAAGGTATAAAATTCCTATCTTGTCTATAGAATGTTTAGATCAAGTTTTAGGATCTTTTCTCTATATTTTGGTCCAATAATGTTGATCTTTAGGACTTGGCGTTCCATGTGGGCAAACCTTTCAGATCTAGGTTATTCAGGGAACTTCATTGCAAAAGGTGCCAACTTTATGGCCATGGAAGTCCCATGCAACTTGTGGACCGTCTTTTTGGCCTTTTGAACCAAGTAGTCTATGAATGCAAGTAAAGATAGGAACTTTACATGACCAAAATGTCTCTAGACTCCAAATCTATTATCCTATGACTTATCTTGAAGTTTTGATGCTTATTGAAGTTTGAACTAAGCCATTTTGAGCTAGGGTTAGGGCTAATTTCTTCTAGGTTGGCTCTTAGTGGGTATAGTCAGAAACTTTACCCTCCTAGATGTATTTTTGAGTCAGGTCTGGAATATGGGACTTAGACTCGAAGAATAACGGCTTAACACATTAAGAAAGCTTATTAAATAGAAGAACTCGATGGGTTCATTGAAGAACTCGACGAGTTGAGCCGAAATGCCTCGATTCTATAAAAGGAAGGGCTCGGGGAGTTTAAGGACAGACTCGATAAGCTGGGTGGGAAAGTCTCGATTCTTTGGATAGGAGGAACTCGACGTATTGGATCGTGATTTTCAGGGTTTCATGATTAATGGAACTCGACGAGTTGAGTCAACCCAGAATGTTGACTTTGCCCAGAATGTTGACTTTAACAAGGGTGTTGACCTTGACTTTGACTTTGACCAAAGTTGACCCTTAAGGGGCCATGAGTATGAAAGGGTAATTAAGGAAATCCTTTATGTATAGGAGTTTGAGTTGGGTGGATTGTCGGAGCCGAGGATTTCCAGCTACTTTACAACATTTGAGGTGAGTTACATTCCAATAGAAGTGGGTCAAAGACACCAATGTCATCCACTAGTAGTTGATTGTACTTGTGTTGATTGTCTTTGTGGTAATTTTCAGGTATTCCACTATCTATTATGCTTTATGTGCTAGTATGCTATGATATTAGGTGATAGTGGTTGGAGGGGAAGGGTAGACCCTGTTACTGGTTGTAAGAAACGAATGGGTAGGCCAGCACCCATATATGCTAGGCATTATGTGAGTTATGTGCTTATGTACGTGGATTATATGTGGTAGTGCTAGTGGTGAAATAGTCTTCGTTACCGGTTGAAAGAGACCGAAGGGGTAGGTTAGCACCCTGATTTCCTAGGCAGATACCAGTTGAAAGAGACCGAATGGGTAGGCCAGCACCCCGATATGCTAGGCGGTTACCGATTGAAAGAGACAGAAGGGGTAGGCCAGAACCCTAACATGTTAGGTAGTTACCGATTGAAAGAGACCGAATGGGTAAGCCATCACCCAGATATGATAGGTCGTATGTTATTGTATGGTATGTGGTATGATGGGGGAACTCACTAAGCTTTGTGCTTACAGTTTTCAGTTTTGGTTTCAGGTACTCTGTATTCAAAGCGAAAGGAGCCGGCAAGATCGCAGGGCATCACACTACATTTTCCACACAGGAGACCTTTGGGATTTACACTCTGATTTTTTTTTTATCATGACTTGTTTTGACTATTCATACCTGGATTTTGATATGAGTTGATATTATGGATGTTTTCAGAAAAATGGTTTTATAATTATTTAATTTAAAAATTAAATTTTTGGCCTTAAAATTTGTGATGTTACACACACACACACACAAAGAGAGAGAGAGAGAGAGGGAGATATATATATATATATATATATATATATATATATATAGAGAGAGAGAGAGAGAGAGAGGGAGAGAGAGAGAGAGAGAGAATTATTTGAATATCTTGTAAAAGTGACCTAGGTGATGGATTTTGAGCATATCTACATTCCTATGTGATCATGCAACCCTAATTGCTTTGGATCTAAGTTTTTTCACTAATTGAACATGCAAATTGAATACCAAAGCAATAACACTAATCTGGCATACAATTTCAAAATTCACAAAGAAATTAGGGTTAGCATATTACCTTTGTTGATCTTGACTCTTGAAAGAATAATGCCTCAAATGTTCCACCTCTAATGATTCACAAGCACCCAATGCAACAAGATGAGAGGAGAGATATTAGAAAAATCAGCTAGGGTTCTTCAAGGAAGAATAGGGCCGAAATTCTAATGCTAAAGGGGTTTATATAGCTATGAACTCCTAGGATTTTTTGGTGGAAACCCTAGTTTCCTGCTTAAGGATTAAGCATTCCATGGACTCCTCATTATGAGGCCTTGCACGGAAAACTTATAGGGCTTCCTATAATTTTCGTCCACTCCATCATAAGGAGTCTAGTAGCCCAGTTTCACAAGTATCAATGATTTACAAAACAACCCCTCCATTATTAATCAGTTCCTTTAATCCAAAATTATTGCCAAATTAATTTCTGATTAAATAATAATTAATAATATGATTTCCAAATAATATATTAATCTTATAATATATTAATAAAATCATTTTAAGTAACAATTTATTATATCAAATAATAAATCATATTCTCTTTCCACCAATCATCTTGTCAAGTTGCATGAGTGAAGGCAACCCAAAAGGACCATAATAATATCAAATCAAGTACATACAAATTATACTTATGGGCTTAGACACCTAATACCACTTTGTCCCACTTGGATAAGTCGAATAACTATGATTGCAAGTATGACTTCAAAATTTGACCAGCAATCATAGCTTCTAAAAGCCGTTGTCGAACTCAGATCTAATCAAATATGTGTCTTAAGATAAGTGATCAAATATCTCACCGTTCTACAAGATATCATATGGATATGAGACATGGATTATAATTATTCTCTTTGTCCAAGATTTGTTTCCCGATTTCCGATTTATGATGACTAGTTAATTGAACAACTCAAGCCAGTCCAGGCTTGGCCAAACGGTTAGGGTGTCATCACTAAATCATTAAGGGGCCCACAAATATCGCTTTTATCCCATTTAGGCTAAAAGGAATGGATAAACTTCAAATCATATGCTTGTATGATTTATTCATCAAATCAAATACAACAATACGTTTTAGAACATCAAATTACTGATGTGTTTACGTATTATCAATGCACAATCGACTCGTAAACAACAACTCATATGTATCTATTTCCAAAATATAAGATATTATCATCTCATAATTATTAGTTATAAAATCGATGAAGTAATTCACTGAGCATGGATTAATCTAATACTCAAATTCCTATTTCAGGAGTACTCATGAACACTGCAACAAACATTTACTATGTCTAAGCACGTAGGAATCTACAGTTGGATTCATGATTGTGTTAATTTACTACTTAATTCCAAAAGTATGGTGGACTATGGATGTTAGAATAAGCTAGTTATTCAGCAAGTAAAATGTGCGAAGTGAAACACAAGAATAACCTAATTAACTATGGTCTCAAAACTTTTGAATATAAATAAAAGCACTTTTATTTAATCACCATATTAATTAGATTTTACTCATTGTATAATGTTTCAAGCAATCAACTTAATACTTTAATTAAAACATCAGTCATGTCATGCACAAAACACACACACTATGTTTATTTATGGTCCTTTCCTTGTGAAACGGATCAATTGAACACATTTCCAATGATGCTGAGTTTACGCTTCCAAATCCATATTTCAAGTGTAAGAATACCAAATTCTTGCCACTACAAGAATCTATTAGATTCTAAATGTAACATCCCAAAATTAAAGGCCAAAAAATTTCATTTTTAAATATGTTATTATAAAACCGTAAGTAATAAAACATCCATAATAATATCTCATGACAAAAACCAAAGTAAAAACAATCAAAACATGTTATCATAAAACAGTATCAGAGTATAATCCCAAAGATCTCATGTGCGAAAAACCATCGTGTGATGCACTGTGATCAAGTCGACTCCTTTCCTTTGAAAATGAAGTACCTAAAACCAAAATTGAAAACTATAAGCACGAAGCTTAGTGAGTTCCCCCATCATACCACACACTATACAATCGTACGTACTACAAGGCAGTTCTAGGGTGCCCGACCTACCCATGTCAAGCCATTTTGGGGTGCTGACCTACCCATGTCAAGCCATTATGGGGTGCTGACCTACCAGTGTCAGGTCATTATGGGGTGCCTACCTACCCACCGGTTTATCTCACTCGGTCATGGGGACTATTTCATCCCTACCACTATCACATAATAACATACCATAATCATGCTATCAGAGATGTCTGGGGTGTCCAACCTACCCTTCGGTCATAATGACCAAATCGGGGGACTATTCTTCTCTTACTACCACTATCACATATAGCATATCATACTAGCACGTAGAACACAACAGGTAGTAGCAAACCAGACAATTATCATAAAAGCAATCGTCTTAACTATGACCAACTACTAGTGGATCAGCCTTGGTGCCTTAGACCCACTTCTACTGGCAGGTAACTCATCTCACAGCTGAAGTCCCGCAGTCCCAAACCCAATTGATATTTGGGCTCCAATACATAACCATAGGCCCAACAATAAACCAAAGTGAAATTAGGGTTGTACATAAAATGACAATTAAGGTTAAGTGTTTCTCACTTAACCCATTAAGGACTTAATCCATTAAGTCCACCACTCTTCTAAATGAATCATATGGTGTGATTGGGCTTAATACATAATTCCATTCCAATGGACCGAAAGTGGGTCCCAATAGGTCCAAGCCCATAAATCCATTGTTAGGCTTTTCTAAACCCTAATTAGGGTTTCCAATCCCATCCTAGCCCAATAGGCCCAATAGCTAGGTCTTTTGATGTAATGGTCGAAGACATTTTGTAATGGGTCGAAGCATGTACCATTCGTGTACTTTGTAATCTATTTACTAAGGCATCTAAATGTTCGAAGCTTAATGCCAATGTCTTAGTATTTTTTGTATACTTTCATGTTTCCTATAAATAGGGACTTTACTTAGAGTTAGATAAGAGTCTTTACAGAACATGTCTTTTTAATCTCTGTAAAACTTTGGAAGTATAATAGAGTTGAAACCAGATCATATTTACTCCTCATGTTCATTTAATATTGTCTTTACTCTGATTTAATTCTCTTTACTCGATTATCACTTCATCAATTGGTATCAGAGTAGGAATCATTACTGCGATCTGATTTTCAGTTGAATCTTTTGTTTTTGAATTTTAAAATTTGGTTCAAAAGTTTCCGCACTGTTAGATTGAGAAAATCATCACGGATCATAAGTTTTGATTTTATTATGCATTAAATTTTCTTAATTGAGTGTTTGTTTTTGAGTTTCTGTTCAGTTCATCCAGTAAAATACAAATTTCTTCAAGTTTTCTGAAAATTCATATCCGTACAACAATAGCGAATTTAACATGAACAGATTAACTTCTTTCTCGCATCTGTTAGGATCTTCTACTAAAATTCCAATGCTGATTCCAGAATATTACGACCAATGGGCTGATCGAATGGAGGATTATCTAAATGGTTTAGATAAAGAACTATGGAATTGAATCTCAGGAACTGCTCAACTTCCATAAAATGTTCAAAACATTGGATCTTCGAATTCCACTTTTGCTGTTGATGAACAATCTGCAAGAATGAAGAAAAATGAGAAATGTTGTCTGAGGGAATTGAGAGGTGCACTACCACCAGTGGTTTACAATTACATTCATGGTTGTAAGATTGCAAAGGAGATCTGGAATAGTCTCAAAGAGAAATATCAAGGATGCGAAAAGACGAAAATCAACTCTGTGAAACCATGTTTGGTGGAGCTGAAAGTATTCAGACAGAAGGAGAATGAGACAATTAAGGACTACTATGATCACTTCAACGAGCTAATATATCGATGCAATCGATATGGAATCACAAGGTCTGCAATGGAATTCAATCTTACATTTGTTATGGGACTCCGAAAAGAGTTAAGGAGCGTGAGCATGATGGTGAAGAATCAGCAAAGTTTCGACACATCTTCTTTGAATGATTTGTAGAATCAACTGGAAACTCACGAAAGTGAGGTTAATGAGATGGCAGAAGATTCGAAGCTCAATCTAGGTGGTCATTTGGCACTTGTCTTGAAAGTAACTGAAAAAGAAACAGTTGAAAGTGGTGATTTGGATGTTGAAGAGGGGCTTTTAATGAATTCGGATGAAGAAGCAATTGCTTTCTATTCGAATAACAAAGTCAAAAAGTTCTTCAAGAAACCGTTCAATCCGAAGTTGTGGTAGAGTGAAGGAAGAGGAAATTTGGTCATTGATCAAAATCAAAAAAGTGATTAGCATCAAAATGGATGTTTTATTTGAAGATATGATGCAGAATCTGAGGTTTTTCGTTGCAAGGGCAAATGGTTAGAATTGTGATTTTACAGTTGCGGATTTTCCGCTCATGAACTTGTATGATCTTATACAAGTTGCATTACTCTTAAAAGACAAAAATTCTTCATACCTTCAAGAAACTAATCCTGAAGTTTTTCGACTGGGAGTTGCACACATCAAGATCTTCTTGGTGAATTATTATGAGTGTTTGGCTCTTACCGATGTGGAACTAGCAATAGTGAAGGGGTTAGAAGTTAAACTCCCCATGGAACCGACCAAGTCTCAACAAGAGTTGAAGAAATATGTAGATGGGGAAATCTGTTTAAAACCATTCGGAATGGTATTTGTTGGAAAAGATAAAGCTGGAAAAACCAAAAGATTTTTGTTCGAATGCTATGAAATCATAAGATATACGACGTCCCAATATACGAACTTCATTGTTTGAATGAATAATTTTAAGAAAAATTAATGAAGGGGACATGAAGGAGCTTAAGAAGATTATATCTTGGTACACAAAAATTCAAATGGTAATGATGTATGCCATCCAGATTCTCACAACCTGAGAGAAGTCTACTTCATTCCAAATGGGGAGATTGTAAGGGTCGAAGACATTTTGGAATGAGTCGAATCCTGCACCCTTTGTGTACTTTGTAATGTATTTACTAAGGCATCTAAATGTTTGAAGCTTAATGTCAATGTCTTAGTATTTTTTGTATACTTTCATGTTTCCTATACATAGGGACTTTACTTAGAGTTACATAAGAGTCTTTACAAAACTTGTCTTTTTACTCTCTATAAAAATTTGAAAGTATAATAGAGCTAAAACAAGATCATATTTACTCCTCGTGTTCACTTCATATTGTTTTTACTCTGATTTGATTCTCTTTACTTAATTATCACTTCATCATTTGATCAATTAGGGTTCATTAGGCCCATTAGTCACATGTTTAGGCTTTTAGGTCAATTAGGGCTTTATTGGGCCTATTAGGGTTTCATTGAGCCTACTAGGGTTTACTAGGCCCATCAGGGTTTTAGACCCTTGTCCAAACATCTCAAACGAGTCACAATACAATGAGGCACACTGCCACCTGACACGGCGGCCGGTGGCGACAGGAGGCACCAGCCACCACCCTACGGTGGTGGTTTGGGTTTCGTTTCATTGTTCTTCTTTCTGGTTACATTTTACAATGCTAAACCTCAAAAATCACACACACACACACACTAATACAAACATAAATACACAACAGCCTTGGGGTGGTCGACGGTGGAACGTGGTGGCAGCCATTACCTCATGGTGATGGTGGTGGCCTTTTTCTTGTCTTTCCAACCAAACAGAACACACACCCACACTATAGCTTGAGAAATGTACCCTGCCACCTACCTGGTGGCTCACAGTGATGGCAGCAACAACACAAACAGCAGCAATGGTGGCACAATGGTGGATTGCGGTGACAGCTGCCATGGTGGTTCTTCACAGCTCCTACTCGATAGTGACCCAAACCTTCGAACACAACAGCCCCTCAGGATGGAAAACGACGACTGGGGAGCAACATACTCGAGACACAAGGAAACAGCGATCGCGACTAAGAAATGGCACCAGGAGAACGGTGAGGAGGATGATCGGAGACCATTGCGGACTGATGCAGCGTTGACCGCCAACTAGCATTGCCTTCGTCTTCAACTTTGGGAGTGTAATGATGGCAGGGATACCAGTAGAAAGGGTATGGCGGACGGAAACTCTCAACGATGATGTTGGTCCTCTAATTCCTCAATCGGTACAACTTTGCTTCCATTTCATGTCGACGTCGCCGATGGTGGTAGATGGTCGGAGGACGACTAGGTGAAAGCTGGCGGCCATCGGAAAGACTGAGAGTCATAAGGTCGGCGGCTCCATCATTTAGGGTTAGGGTTTGTATGGTGAGGGTGGCGAGTTTTTAAACCCTGGCCATTCTAAAACTTTGGCATATTTACAAGTCAAATCCCTCCCCATAGGATCCTTTCAAATTAAGCCTTAAACTTACCTTTTAGCCCCTCCATCCATAAAATGTTTTGATCTTTAATCTGACATTTACGATTCAGCCCCCAGCTTCTAAAAATCCTTTCAAATTAAATTCTGAAATTACACTTTAGCCCCTGAATAATCTAAATCATAGTACTTGGCTCCCCATAACCAACACTCCACTAATATTATTGATTTTAGGCTACTATTCATTTGTAAATTCGTTCTTTTATTTATTTAATTAATATGATATTACACTAAACCTACATGCGATAATCCTTTCGTAATGTCAAGGCACCAAAGTCACAGCGACGTTGTCAATGATATTAAAAAGCATTCCATTGGAGATTGCTTACAAAAAAATTCAATGGGAATGAAGTCTCACATTCAAAGAGCAACCCTTCAGCATCCTTCTTAGATTAAAGTTTCTAACTCACATATAGATTTCAATAATCAACTCCTACTATGGAAACATTTCCACATTCCCATATGACTATCAACTCTAAATAATAGTTACCTCTACTCCGAACATGTCAATATGGTCCTTCCATAATTATACCATACTTCCAACTGCCGACAAGCAACCAACCTATGGTAAACCTTAGATAGTCCTTGACAGGTTTTTAATAACTTTAGTCATCTTCGATTTTGTTCCTTTTTCCCTCTTAATGCCCTAGGCATTTAGAAAATCAGAACGAGTCATATAGGATTCGATGCATAATGTCTTACAAAAAGGCATGATACTTAATCAGTCTCTTGCTATAATATTTCCATATACTGAAATTCCTATGGTGAATCATTTCAACATGATATTCATATATGTTCATGACTAAGTTCAATTAAAACTTAAATCTAACCATTTAGTTTCGAAATGAAGTATAAGTATCTTCTCCCTTAAAAGCTTCTATAGCGATACAACTTCTAAATTTTGTAACTTGCAAATTTGTAACCTTTGTTTCCTACAACAAGCATTGCCTACTTGCAACACTTAACATAACAATCATGCTCCCACTAGCATAATAATTATGTTCTACTAGCATAACAATTATGCTCCCACTATCTTTGACATGTACCTAGAAATTAGTTGGACTTCTAGAAATAAATACCTATTTAGTTTCTTACCTAAGTTCAGATTTATGATACGAGATGCTTCAATAAGTCTTTATATAAACTTCTCAAGCTCATACACCCTTTCATCAGATAGATCATGTGTCTGTCTAAACCCTTTCAGAACTCATAGCAATAAGTCCCGAATGTTCAAACTATTTGCCATTTCTCACAATTCGAACAATGAAAAGGGATCTTGTAATCATACTCAAATTCGAGAATATAATTATCACAACTGTTAACTCTAATGATATTAATCAATCCTTTAAAATCTACTAGTAAAAGCGTTTCCTCACAATCATTTTCATGAAGTAGAGAGAAACCTCTTGCCACTTAGATTTTATGGTGTATGCGTTACTATCCATGTGAATTTGTCATTTCCAACCACTATCATAAGACAAGGTTGATGACGAATTCAAACTCATATGGACTAAACTAGCTTAATCTTAATTTCTTGTTGTCCGGTAGCACAAGGGACTACCAGTCAGGGACGGATCTTCTTGGGGGCCAGGAGGGGTTGTGCCCCCCCCCCCCCCCTATTTTTTGTCACAATTAGTCCTTAAGTATTAAAACTTTTACATATTAGTCCCAAAACCTATAAAATTTGGCTTTGCATCCCATGTTCTCCAATTTTCATACTTATTACACTTCCCCCCCCCCCCCCCCCATCAAAAGTTCAAGCTGCATCACTGCTACCAGTGCTTCCAAGTTATTGAGCAACTCACCCATACTTATCAATGAACTTTTATTGATCAGGGTGCTTTGCCTTATGCAATCAAATGAGAACTCATAGAATTCACATGCATAGTCAACTTAACTAGAATGTGCACAAAAACAAGAATGTGTCAACACGATAGGTTATCAACCTTAGCTCGAGTTTTAGTGATTACTATAAGGTTTATTCTCAATTATCTCCTAAAACTTTTCAAGATCAACTAGAATCCCATTGACCCGTTGACATATAAGATTCTCTATCAAGGATTATTCATTGATAAACAAATATTCAAGAGTTATTATTGGTTCTTATCAAGAAAACACTTTGTATAATTAGTCTTAGTTGGTCTTTGTTTTAACCAAAACATCATAACTACCAATTTCAAATATGCTAGAGCAAGAAAACATTTCTACTCTACATTTCCTGAGGTGTTGTAAACCCACTAAGAACATGTTACTCATGGTACACCTTGGAGTAACTAAACTATAATTCTAAAACTCGATTTGTGTAAGGAAGTATGACTCATCTCCATGATTTAACCATTTCAACAATACAAGATCCCTCTTCTTAGTCATATAAATGAACTAAGATATCCTTAGAGGATCAATTATGATATGGTTCCATAATCATTAGGATGATCACAAAACATGATACTAAAGTACTCTCCTTTCCTTTTCGATTGGAGAAACTTTTATCTTTCTGCCCAATGGATTCTTCTTATTCGTTCTGCTACACCTTGAAACTTTTCAAGGTATCAAAATTATACTTAATCTTATAAGCATAAACATATTTACTGAACTAATAGTAAATCATGATGAATGGGCTTATCATCCTTTGTAGTGGATCTGACTAGTCCACTTCAATGTGTACTAGATCCTTTAGTCCTTCACTTGACCCACATGTACATGTGAACAAGGAATTGGTTCTAATTTCCTAAGGATCAAGATTCAAATTGCATGACTCCAAGTTTTTGTCCAATTAAAACTTGGGTGATGAGAATGCTTCCTTGCTTGGTAAATTATTACACTACCACAAGGGATATAATTAAGAATCAAATCCCTTTTCAACACTGCTAAAAATATAAACACCGATTTTCATAAATACCATTGCAAGTAATCATAAAGAAAATAATCAAACCAAAGCTCAAGTTCCTGTTCATCCATCTCTCCGGTGTTGTTGGTGAAAAAAAGGGACAATACCTGGAGATTTTGTGTGGGTTATATAGCACTCATTGCCATCACCATTAAAAATAAATTCCCCATCCTGAGGAATTTACTTTATTGATAATGCGGATAAAACTTGTCCTTACAATGCAAATAAATGTGAAAACTATGTTTCTAAATATTCCTAAGCATTCTATCATAACTCCCAAGTAGCGGCTCAAAAATATGATCATCGAACCATGTGACCGAAATCCATCTCTCACGATATGACTTAAATTGCTCTTCTTTTAAGCTTCCTTTTTTATATTAGATCCTATAAACATCAAAATGTGATTACCACATCATGTATTAGGAATATATGAATAGGAACTTAATGGAGTTAGATAGTGGATGTGCCTGAAATCGAGTTATACAATTTGACTTTACCATCTCTAAGATCTCTTAGGGAGTCGGGGCAGCCTCGTTTCCAATGCCCCTTCAATCCGTAATAGAGATAGATGGACTCTTTAGGAATGACACTTGAAACTATCTCAGCATCGGCCTTTCTCTTGCGGTCTAACTTTTTAACCTTAACCGATTTCTCTATCTTAGGAGAAGAAAACATTTCTGGAATATCATTGTTCTCATTTCCTACTTCCATGGAAATTTGGGAGGTAGATCTTCCAAACAAATTATCTTGACCAGTGCGCCAAACCATTGCTGCTTCAGCAACAATTAGAGAATATGTCAGATCAATAATGGTTACGTCATGGTCTGTTATATAGTAGTCCTTAACGAATTAACTATATTACTTATGGAGCGATTGAAGAAAAAAGTCAACAGCTAGCTCCCTTGGGAAAACGACACCCAACATTCCCAATCTGTCAATATGTGACTTCATCTTGAAGACGTGTGCACATATAGACTTTCCATCTTGGTATTTGCATGCCAATATGGCTTGAGTAACCTTAAACTTTTCAAGTTGATGAAATTGTAGGTCAGGAAGAATCACTGGAGGAGGCAGAGGAAGAGAACGATTTCCAATTTCACCATTGCATGAAGAAGGGAACAATCTTTCACATTGATCGGCAGGTGAACGGTCATCTTCAAGGGGAAAGCCTTTTCCAAAAGGTTGAGGAAGACCATAGGTGTCAAAACTAGACATCTACAAAAGGGTGAAAATTTAAGTAAGTTGATTTAGATCCTTAATACAACACCCAAATGAAATATTAAGGATAGGACCCAACAAAATAATTTACAATTCAGAAGAGAGATGTCGTAATCCAATTGCAAATTATTTGAAGGGATGTAAACAACGATTTACCAATTCTACCACGAAACCGAAATTTTAAATGAATTAGGTTTTAGATGAAATTCCTAGAGCTTTTGAGATTTATTGAACTTTTCAATAGCATGTTTAATCTAGATTATGCTCTCACTTTGTGAATAGGATGCCAAGAATCACAAATGAGATGTGAATAACCATGAAAATTATATTGGTACTCTCGCTGTCATTTATCACCTAATCAATGTGCCGATTAAACTCACACACTCCATTGATCAATAATAATTTACGAGAAACCCATTTCTGGCAATATTAGTCCCATATTAGCGTTCCGATTAACCACACACGCTCCACTAGTGACTAACAAGGTGCAATGTGCAATTTCATGGGTTAGCATCAAATTCACATTTTTCCTAAAGTAGCTATGATCTAGAATTTAATAAAAGTGTCTAGTTACTTTATAATTCATTATAATTTTAATGAGAGTTTAGTGTCATATACTATATGTTCGTCAAACGACCCTCCACTAGTCAAGAGTGTGGTGTGTCACGGGATGACTCTTACGTTTAGTCTATTTCGTGTGCCACTTAGTTTTTCTTTAACTAAGTCAGGCTACTTCAACGATCTTAAATGTATTAATGAAATCGGAAAGCCAGAGACGAACACTTCAAGAATATAAAGAGTGCTTGTATTATAAGGAACTCAAAAGATCACAATGACTTCTCGATGGTCTCTATAAATGAGACCCCCTTCCTATTTATAGGGACATTATACCTCCTCATTGGAATTTTCTAGGTCTCGTATATTCTCGACTATACTAGAGTGTTCTATTAATATCTACATTATCTTTACAAGACCCCGTATTATGAAACACTATTCTATAATGTTCAAGATATATCTAGGATGTTATGATATTATCCAAGTTATTCCTGCATGATCTAGCATTTTCTAGATCATTCTTGAGTCTTTCGAGCCATTGTAGTTTCATATAGCATCCTCTTGATTATTTCGGAGACTCCTTGTGTATTCTTTATTGTTCCAACATTTTCTACACGGTCCCAGAGACTTCCGGAAACTTTGTTCATGACACCCTCCCCCACTTAAACCCTTGACATCCTCGTCAAGTCTTTTATACATATGTTTTGATCTTATCACAGTGCTACTTTGTGTCTTTTCTTTTTCTTTAAAGTATCTCTTCGAGTAAGGTGTGCTTTTATTTCTTAATGTACCTTGAACCCTACTTCTTCTCTCAGCCTCGTAAACTCTTGAGTAAATCTTCAAGTGGGATATGGATCCCTGTTCCTTCAAATGTGTCTCGTTTACTCGAACTTCCCTTTTTGGCTTCATATTCTCCTTGATCTTATTACTCTGGCCATAACACATGTGCATACTTCCTTCTCTCTCGAGGATTTTATGAAACTTCGTAGTTAAAAGGGTTTGAGCTTTTGTCTTGCTTCATTCCAAGGGAATGAAATAGATTGTTGTTCCCTTGGTTATACGCATGTTGTTGTCTCTTTCGAATTACCAAGGACGTACTTATCTAGGAAGTCCATTCCTATTACCATGCCATAATCATCGATAGAAACCACTATCAATTCGACGGTTTCATCCCATTCTGAAATCTTCATGGGTATTCCACAAGAAACTCCAAGGATCAGATAAGATGGACAGTTAACAACCTTCAAGCAAACTAACTCCTTTGTGTAATGAATACCCAACTTTTTGGGTTCCTCCTCTGCGATGAAACTATGTGTTGCTCCAAATTCTACTAGCACCTTAGTGTTCCTTTCATTCACTTTGGCTTCAACGAACATGAGGCTCCATCCTTTAATTTCTTCCCTTTTAGATGACTTTCTCTTATCCTTCGATATTTAGTTTAGAAAATGCATTGAGCTTATTTGTGCTTCGTCTTTTTCTTCTTCCAACACCATCGTATATGTTACAACCCGAAATTTCTTCCGTGATTTTAACCCACCTCCATTAATAAAAAATTAATTTTATTAAATTTTCCGTTAACTTCTTGGGTTAAGTAAATTAACTAAGGTTATAGTTATAATTACATACGAGTTGGAAAACCAAAAATCGCCCAAAAAACTCACGATTCTCCAAAAAACAATGAGTTCATGGCCAAGACGAGTTTACGGTACTAAACTCGTGTATAGCCGTAAACCCGTTTACGGTCGGTGTTAGGTGGACCCCACCACCGACCATACCCCTAGCCTATAAATACAGGACCCCCACCCTCATTTGAACCTTCTTGGCCGGAAACACCCATATACTCTCTCTAAACCTCTTGACTGTAACCCTTCTTTCACCCGAAAAACACCGCAAATCACCATTTGGAGCTGTTTGGGGACATCTCGAATGCTTTTTCATCAAAAACAAGCAACCTTGTTCTTGAGTTTACGGCCGTAATCCCCCAGATCTTCAAAAACCGAAAACACAGTTCACGGCCGTAAACCCAGTTCACAGCCATAAACTCCATTCACGGCCGCAAACCTTGTTCACAGCCGTAAACCCCCTTTGCGGTCGTAAACTGCTCTTTCATGGAGAAGAGCCTGTTTTCCTCGATCCAACCAAGTCCCGGTAACATTCCTTAACCGAACCCAAGTGTTTATCTAACACCTTATCTAACGAAATCGCTAATTTAGATACATATATGTATTTATTTGATATTAGGATTCTGTTAAGTGCAACGTACATCAACTCAAGGGGGAATACAAGCCACACATAAAGGTTTTCACAAGTTAAAATCTAATGCAATTACAACGGTTTTACATCGAACTCTTAGAGAATTTATCCCTTTTGTATTATGTGGAGCATAAGGGACGCTTTCTAAACATAATTGCATAGTTTTCAGAACAATTCATGAACATAACATACCAGTTAGCTACAGTTAGGCCGGCATGCCTGGGCTGGCAAATTTTGTAATCGTACGATGCCTGAAGAAATGTCAAGGAGGTCACCAGTCATATTAGCATGGTTATACGACTCACTATAAGTATAAACTAACTTTTGTTTACGGTATTTCTTTCTTCAATAGTTTTATTTTAATTAATCAAACTACCTATCTACTTACTTTAGGGCATTCCAAGGACACAACCTTTGGTTTTATTTTAAGTAATAAAACTGCCTCACTTACTAGGGGTAGCCAGGGTTTTTGAACGAAACATATTTTACTTACTGGTGATAACCAGGGTTTCAATACAAACGATATTTACTTATAATGAAAAGAAATTATTTGTACAAATTCAGTGACTAGTTTCCAATACAAAAACATGCATATGAACTCACCAGCTTTATGCTGATATGTTTTCAAAACCGCTTGTATTCTCATGGCAACGATACACAGGTACCTTCGCCAGCTTTTGGAGAAGACGGAGCATCTTGGAGTCTCGTCTTTATCTTTTGCTAATTTTGATTTATACAAACTTTGTTTCAAACAAATATAAATATTCATATTGTAATGTAATGGTTGTGTTGACTTTGATTGCTATGATACGATTGTTGTAATACTACGCATGATGTCGCCCGCCCCCAGACGTTTCCGCCGTCCGTACTGACTGTTCGAGGGTGTGAAAGATTGGTATCAGAGCTATTGTTTATAGCGAACTAAGTACACCGAACCTTACATGGTACACAACTATAAACACTAAAGGGGCTGAAGTGTTTTGAACTAAAAGTAAGCTATTAAAATATAAGTATTTTACAAGAAGTATACAAGTATACCTACATACCAACAACAGTATCATAAGTAGAGTAAAACAAAATTATTTGGATGTTGGATATTGCGGTTAAACCTCGGCAGTTATCTAATCATGTCTAGGGTCATATATCCTGATCAATTATATTCATTCGAGGGGTGACCAACATGTGCTTGGGAGTGACTGTGGTGTTGCATCAGGCCTAAAACTTACCAAGTATTCCTACAACAAGATGTCGATAGAACAAAACAGACAACTTAAAATACTATAGGAGTATTTTAGTCAGAGCCGAATTCATTGCAGAGATTCCTTCCCAAGTGTTGCCACTCATTCCTTTTTGTGATAATTTACTTGTGCTAGTAGTTTTTCCTTGTTTATCGCTTAGTAGAACACTCTAACTATCATATTGAGATATATCTTGCTTCATATCTCTTAATTCGATTCTAGAGGACTTACCATCCTCTTCTTCCTGATTATTTTTAGAACAAGATGCCTCCAAAAAAAGACCCAGCAAAAAGAGTAACAATTCCTCGATGGATCCAACACCACAACCACCTCCTCAGTTCGATCCCGCTATGTTCCAGGCAGCTGTTACTGCCGCCTTGTCGAAAATTAATCTTGGCGGTTCTGGTGGGTCGGGAAGTGGTATTCATCCCCAAAATCATGAAGGTAGTCAAGGACACCAGAAGGAGTGCTCCTATAAAGACTTCATGAATGCAAAACCCACATCTTTTGACGGCAATGGAAGTGTTATTGCCCTGAATCGATGGTTCAAAAAGATCGAATCTATCTTCAAATTTTGCTCTTGTTCCGAAGCCAGTAAGGTGAAATTCGCTGCTTGCACTTTCACCAATGAGCCCTGACTTGGTGGAATGTTCGGGTCAAATCCCTAAACCTACCGGTAGCAAATGCTATGGGTTGGGAGAGCTTGAAAGAGCTCATGCTTGTTGAGTACTACCCAAGGGGCGAGATGCAGAAACTAGAGCACAAGCTATGGAACTTGAAGATGAAGCGTTCCGACATTCATGCCTACACTTCTAGATTTGAAGATCTAGCACTTCTTTGATCGGGAATGGTCACCCCGAAAAGAAAAAAGATTGAGAGATACATTTGGGGATTGATGCCCCCAACTCAAGGAAATCTTTTGGCTGCCAGATCAATCACTTTTGATAGCGCCAAGTTCCTAGCGCAGACTCTCATAGATCACGAAGTTGATCTTGATAAAGTGGCAGCCACTCCCGAACCAGAAAAAAGGAGTGGTGAGAAGAGAAAGTTATGGAAGCAGAGAAAGTTCTGGTGGCAATCCACGCTGCTACTAATTTTGTCGCTGCTCTTGCAACACAAGTACCTACCAGTGGATATACTGGTACCCTCCCTTGATGCAGCAAGTGCAGTTATCATCACCGCATCTCCGGCCCATGTCGTGAAATGCTTTGCAGCAACTGTGGCAAGAAGGGTCACACGTTTCGAGGCTGCAGAACACTAGTCCAACCAACCAATTAGGCCTCTGGGGCAGGTGTTGGTCAAGCTTTTTATGGTTGTGGGGAAGTCGGGCATTATAGGAGAAACTACCCCAAGGCAACAACGATTGGCAACACAGGGAGAGTGCTATCTATGGGGCAAGAGGAGGTAGTTGCTGACCCTAACGTTGTTACGGGTACGTTCCTCCACGATAACTCTTATGAATGCACTCTTTTCGACTCCGTTCCGGAGAGAAGTCTTGTTAGTCATGCATTCAAGAATCCTCTTAAACATAAACTATGACAACCCGAAGTTGTTCGATCGCCGCAACCCGTTCCGTCCGTAAAACTCGTCTTAAGCGAATTGTTCCGATTTCGTTTTTGGATTAGGTCATTTAAGTTAAGACTTTTATTTTGACCTCGTAAGTATCTAAACACGTTAGAAACACATGAAAACGCCCCAAACTAGTAATTAGAAAAATTTTAGTTTCGACCATATCGGGTAGAATTCCACCATGTCTCAAATCCAAACCATATTTAAAGTTGTTTAAGCCTCATTTGAATCCTTTTCACTCTCTTTCTAACTTCTCTTCTCAATCCAAGATCTAGGTCCAAAAATCATTCATTTCAAGCTTCAAATCACCAAGGTAACTATCCTAGCTTCTAGTATAACATCCTTAGCCTTCATTTTCGTGTTCAAATCATGGAATAGGACCATAAACATGTGTTTACGGCCCTGGAGCACTCTTGGGTGGTGAACACATATAAAAGGGGTTTTCGAGCCTTAAAACCCTTCCAAACCACCATTGGAGATTAGATATGGCTTAAGGACATATTAGATTGGACATAGAACACCTTAAACTCATCATATAGGGAGTAAACATGATTTTACTGCCCAAGAACATGCTCGGGCCGTAAACACCCTTTCATGGGTAGTAAACTCCTTTTTTAGGTGTCAAAATGCCATTTACACACCTCCTAAGCCATGAACTAATAACTAGAAGCAACCACAAACGAATTATAAGCCTTAAACTTGATAAAAAAAAACCTTCCCTTAGGTGTTCACGGCCGTAAGCCCCCCAAGAATGGGTTCCTGGGCCGTAAACTCCTATAAATGGGTTATATGGTGCCCTAAATTCACCCCTTGGCTTGTAAAAATGAGTTGAATCACATGTGATTAACCTAGGACCTTCAAAGCACATAAGAATTGAGTGGGTGAGAGTTTACGGCTGTAAACTCATAGTTTACTGCCGTAAACTCATCAAATGGTCCATGTGATTAATTTAATCCCTTTCTAATGCCTTAGAACCAAACCTAGCATCATCCCTCAAATGATATAAGACCATTTAACACTTAAGAACACCACTCATGAGTTTACGGCCGTAAACTCATGAGTATGTGGTGTTTAGGGCCGAAAACTCTTCTAAGATTTTACTCGTGAAGAGTAAACTCCATATCCGAGCCATATATCTCTACAGATGTCACCCGGGTCACTTCAAACACTTGAAATGAAGTGTTTTCGCGACTAGAAGTGTATATCCTCAACTAATTAGTGAGTTAAATTCTAATTAGATACATTTGTGTATCACTTAATATTACATAGGAAACTCACACATTTTCAAGCCTCGATCCGACGTTTAGCATCCTATTCAACACATTCCTCGTCCGGTGACTTCATACCCCTACACTTTTTCAATGTTTTTCACTATTTGCAGGGGTGAATACAAGTAAAGTGCAAGCAATACTTGTACTCAAAACTTGTTTTACATGTGTTGTGTTTCATATTACATATGCTTTTAACATTGACAATCATAACAGATAACCGTTTGAACTTGCAGATCACATTATCATATTATTTGTGAAAAACGTTATAAATTGTTGTATTATATATTTTCACAAATGGTTTTTCCTTAACATTATTATTAAAAGCAGTAGATTAGTACATTGTTTTGTCCTTGGTAACACTCCACAGAGATACGCGAGTGGAGGATCGTCTTTGTAGATAGAACTTAAACAGGATATTCTGCATTATTACTTCTGGATTTGTTATTCCTATAAATTGGAGACACGTCCTCGAAGAACACTCCACAGAGATACGCGAGTGGAGGACCGCCTCTGTCACCAGAATCTCTTAGATAGAGAGCATGACTTGAGTGTATAGATCTATATGGGGTTGACTACCCCACACCTGGCTGCTAGCTACAGCCGAACCAAAAGGTTCAAGGGTGACAAAAGTCATAAATGATACTGGCTTTCCTTCGCCATATCTAGTCTATAGTATGGTTATAGAACTCGCAAATTTGGATAACAATGATTTACTTATTAGTAGTAATAGATATAGTAAATTAATAACCTTAGGAATTAGTTTACTATGTTGATAGTTTTATATACGTATTAAAAGTAACATAGATTTCACAAGGATAATCAGGTTTACAGTATACATCTTTTTTTTTTTGGTAAACTAACATACATTTCAAAAGGATAATCAGGTTTTCAGTATACATCTTTTACATTACATTTCGGATTGGTAACCAACTTTTAGGAAAATATAGGATTTTCCTGGGGTAATAAGTATTCATAACCAGAATTGTGTAACATAACAGAAAACTAAACATTACTTTTAAGAAAATATGGGATTTTCTTGGATAACCACTTTTTCAGAAAACAAAAGAAATCTTGTTTATTTAATAAAATAAACCGCTTATGAACTCACCAGCTTTATGCTGATTTTTAAAATGCTTGTATTCTCAGGTTCTCCTTAGACAGGTATCCCGCATTCTTTTGTAGAAGACGGAGCGTATGAAAGTCACGTCTTTCTTTTGTTTAAACTTATGTATCTTTGAAACTTGTATTACTTTACCTTCAAACTGATCTAATGAAATCTATGTAATGTAATGATTTGTGTTTACTTCGCTTACGATGTACATTGGTTGTGATACTTCATGACGTCCTCCGCCCCGGAACGTTTCCACCATCGGTTTCGGGGTGTGACAGATTGGTATCAGAGCCCTTGTTTATAGTGAACTGAGTATACCAAACCTTACATGGTATAAGACTATAAACATTAAGGGGCCTAAGTGCTCTGAACTAAATGTATACTTTAAAATACAAGTATTTTCAAAAGCATAGAAGTATACCTAACCACTAAGATTCGTAACTACAAGTAGAACAAAACATAAGTAAATGGGTGTTGTACACTGCGGTTATACTGGGACAGTTATGTAGTCGTGTCTATGGTCAATATAACCTGATCAACTATATTCATTCGAGACACGGACAACATGTTCCTGGGAGTGACTGTGGTGTTCGGCATGCCTAAAACATACCAAAATACACCAAACAACGAGCCGTCATCGCAGCGAATCATGAAATACTATGGGAGTATTTCTAGATCCAACTTTGGTGTAGAAAATTCTCATTCAAGCGTTATCCCTTGATCATTCCTTTAGCGATAGTTTATATGCCTTGATAATTCATTCATGCTTTATCGCTTAATAGAATTACATGTCTGTCATAAAGAGATATACCTTGTTTCATATCTCTTGATTTAATACAGAGGACTTACCATCCTCTTTTCCTAATCATTTTAGATCGAAATGTCTCCAAAGAAAGGACCCAGCTCAAGGAACAACAACCCTCCGTCACCACCTCCTTCTCAATTCGACCCTATAATATTCCAGTTGGTTGTTTCTACCGCAGTGACGGCTACAATGATGCTATTGTACCCTGACAGGTTCGATGGACCAAGAAGTAACACCTACCCCCAAAACCATGCAAATGTTTAGGAGCATCAGAATGAAGGTGATAAGTGTAAGAAGGTTATTTGGAAAAAGCGAAAGGGTCAGAGTTCCTAAGGACCCTCCAAAAGGCATGAAACTGTGGCAGTTCAAGCTACTACTGCTCCTGTTGCCGTGTCTACAGCTCAAGCACCTATCACTGGGTATGCTTGTAACTACCCTTGGTGCAACAGGTGCAGTTATCACCATTGTATCCCTAGCCCATGCCGTGAGTTGATCTACAAAAGATGTGGCAAAAAGGGCCACACCGCTCGAAACTGCAAAACACCAGCCCAACTAATCAATCAAGCTTCCGGATCGAGTACTGATCGGGCCTGTTTTGGTTGTGGAGAAATCGGGCATTTCAAGTGAAACTTCCTAAAAGCAGCAACCACCAACAACGTCAACAACGCTGATATGGTTTTAGCTATGAAGCAAGAGGAGGCAGCCGCTGATCCCACCATCATTGCGGGTACATTTCTTCTCGACAATTCTTATGCTCGCATCCATTTCGAATCTAGTGTCAAGAAGTTTTATTAGTTATTCATTCAAATATCTTCGTAAACATAGCCCTCGTCTAATAACTAAAACATTTACCGTCGAGATGGTTACCGGTGAGAATGAGTGCACTAATGACTTATCCCCAAGCTGTATCCTTACTTTGAGTAATTATTCTTTCCTCATTGACCTGATGTCAGTTTCAATAAAGAGCTTTGATGTTATCTTTGGCATGTATCAATTGAGTCCTGATCATACTGATACACTCTGTTATAAAAAAGTTATTTGTCTCAATCTCCCCTCTAACCGGACCCTCATGATATATGGTGTCAAGCTTAGCTCAAATCTTCGCATCATTTCCTGTATCAAAGCTCGAAAGCTTCTGCAAAAGGAGTGTTAGGTATTCCTAGTCCATGCAATCAGCGAGAAACAAGAAGTTAAAGACCTCTAGAGCGTCCCCGAAAATTGTAATATTCCTGATATCTTCCCGAAGAGCTCCCGTGAATTCCTACCGAACGTCAAGTCGAGTCTCATATCAACTTAATCCCTAGAGCTACCCCCGTAGCCAAATCTCCATACCGTTTTTGTAACATCCCGGATTTGCAAGAGTAGAGTTGAAGGGTTAAAAGTGTAAGTTTCAGAGGGTGACTCGGCGAGTCCGGTCGCGGCTATGGTCGCGTGTCAAGTGGCCTACTCAGCGAGTCCAAAGATGGACTCGGCGAGTAGGTGCTGTATGGAGAAAACCCTAATTTTCGGGGTTGAGCCCTATATAAAGAGAATTATACCCCTCCACAGCCTCCCTTATCCCCCCTTGAGTCCCAGAATCCCTAAATTCGTGGAGAGTCCCTTTGTGGAGCAAATTAGAGCTTGGAGAGGTGTTGGTTGAAGAAATCTTGAAGGAGAAGCGGCTTGGATCAAAGGGCTTTGCTTGGATTTGAGTTTGGTTGCTATTGAGGCATCTTTTGGAGGTAATACTTTCGTTCTTGGGCTGTGTTTTCCTAGTTTCTCATTTTGGGGTTGTGTGGGGTGCTTGGTTGTGTGGCATCTTGATGTTGGAGGATGGATCTAAGGTTGCTACCTCAGATTTGGAGTGGAGAATATCTTACGAGCATTAAAGCCCCTGTTCTTGTGTGGTTGATGGAGCTACCATGTCCCAAACCTTGGTTCTAAGGTGAATAAGGCCTAGATCTCTTTAGATTCACATAAAGTTTGCCACTTTACGTGATGGATGGATTGTAGGAGGTTGGATCTATGTTTTGGATCAATTGCATGGCCTGAGATGCTTCTGTAGTACTCGACGAGTCACATGGGTGGACTCGACGAGTTGCTTGAAGATGGCCTGGAACTCGACGAGTTGGAAGAACAACTCGGCGAGTAGGTTGAAGATAGCCTTGGACTCGACGAGTCCATTTGGACTCGGCGAGTCTTGTCGAGGAAGTCCCAATATTTCTGGTTGAGTCGATGAATCGGTGAGTCAAGGGATGACTCGGTGAGTTGGGTGCGAGTGGACTTAGAGTTGTTGGACTCGTCGAGTCTTGGGGTGACTCGGCGAGTTGGGTTGCTAATTGAGGGAAGTTCTGAGCATAAGGACTCGGCGAGTCATCGGGTTGACTCTGCGAGTAGGGTCAGTCAGGGGTTGACTTTGACTTGTCCAAGGTTGACCAGTTGTCTTCCAGGGGTATTTTGGTGATTAAAGGTATTTATTGAGTTGTACGTTTTGATGTTCAATGGAGGAGTTCGTGTCAGAGTTCGGAGCAGCAGGATCTTATCCTTTCAGCCGACAGTTTCGAGGTGAGTTATCCTCACTATATCAACAGGGTCTAAGGCACCAAGGCCGGCCCTTTATTGGATTGAGATTCGGATATGGTTATTATGTTATTGTTTGATGTGTCTGCATCCTGGTAGCTAGGATGGTACATGCTAGGAGACCTTGTTAAGGTCAGTTTCCCGATATACAGAGTGATGCTATGCTAGTGACCGGTTAGGTCGGTAACCCGGTTAGGGTAATGATATGCTATGTGATCTGCTTGCTCGGTTTGTTGACTATGACTGTTATATGATTGTATGTTTTGTGCACATGGTGGTTTGGACTGGAGATGGGTTGAGGCGGGTCCTGCTTTGTGCTGTAGGCCAAGATACCCAGGGCGGACCGGTTGTTCCGAAGGCCCAGCGAGCGGTCCAGATAGGTTGTAGGCCCCACGAGGGCGGACCAGACGTGCCGAGGCTCGGAGAGTGGACCAGGCCGACTGAAGGCCCGATGCGGGCGGACCAGTCACACTGTAGACTCAGAGAGTGGACCAGGTGGGTTGAAGGCCCGATGCGGGCGGACCAACCCCACTGTAGACTCGAAGGACATGACTAGACCTGGAGGATGAATCCGATGGACTGAAGGCCCGATACGGCGGACCAGTCACACGGTAGACCCGATATGCATGGCTGTTCTATGTTCTGTTATGTTATGTATGTTTTATATGTTTTGGACCGGAAGGTCGCAGCCTGGAAGGGCGTATACGTGGTTGGTATTTTGGGGGTATCTCACTAAGCTTTCGGGCTTACATTTGTGGTTTAATGTTTTTTTCAGGTTCTTCAAGAGACCGTGGCAAGGCGAAGGCGTGATCGTACCACTCCTCATGATTTTGTAGCAACGTGATTCTAGGAATACTCTAATGATTTGTATTGAAAACCTTTTTGTAAACATTTTAATGAAAATCAGGTTGTTTTGAAAAATTTAAATTGGTTGTATTTTTCGGATGTTAAAGTTTTGCTCCAGCAGAAATGCAGGAGTTATCCAGTCGGCTTAATGAGTTGACCGTCAAAACCGATATCCTCTTTCCTTAATTAGATGACTCCTTCGATAAAATTCAGGGAGCTAGATACTCCTCGAAGGTAGACCCTAGGTCAAGACATCATCAAATACGAGTTCATGAGGATAATGTTTCCAAGACAGTATTCAGGACTCGATATGATCACTAAGAGTTCGTATTGATACCCTTCAGTCAAACCATTTTCCCTTGGTCATGTAGTGAGCGATGAAGACATGTGTGTGGATCCTCATAAGGTCGAAGCAATAGAAAATTGGTCGGCACAGAAGACACCCATAGAAAACCTGTCAATTCTTAGGTTTCGTCGGCTGTTATCGCAGACCCATTCAAAAATTTCTTCCAAAATCATCAAATCCTTAACCACTCCGACACAGAAAGGTGTACCCTTTTTGTTGGAGTAAAAAGTGATATACATCATTCCAAGCATTGAAGTAAGACCTATGCATCACACCTAACCTATCCCTGCTAGAAGAAACAGAGGACTTCGTTGTCCTTTGCAGTACGTTCAATCAGAGTTTAGATCATGTGCTTAGGCAAGAAGGAAAAGTTGTTGTTCACGCTTTGAGACAAACAAAAGGCACACGAAGTTAAATACACAACTCACGATTTCGAATTTGAAACAATAGTTCCTGCACTGAAGAATTAGAGACATGATCTCCATGGAACCAAGTATGCGAATTTCACTGACCTTAAGAGACTAAAACATAGCTTCGATCAGAAAGATATGAACATGAGGTTCCCTTAGCCGAAAGGAAAGCTTAGACAGCAAGACTAAAACATTGACAATGACTATCTGTCCCCGTTTACTCGCTCAGACCCAAGAAGCCTAGTTAGAAACCCTCGGTACTGTTCCAGCAGCCTAGATACCCGAATGGGAATGGTAAATATCTAACATGGAATTCATCATCAAGTTACCCAGTTTTCCCGAGTGTGTGCGATACCATTTGGGGAAAATTGTCGATCCTTCTATAAAATCCACTCATTTCCTTCCGATCAGAGAATCATTCAAGATGGAAAGACTCACGCGAACCCACATCCAAGAAGTAGTTCGACTGCATAGTGTACCTATGTCCATTATCTTTGGTTGAGATAGCAGGTTTACCTCAAGATTTAGGCAGATTCCTTTAGAAAACTCACGGAACCAAGCTAGACATGAGTACAACTTATTGTCCTCAGACAATTGGACAGAGTGAGAGAGTTATTTAGGTCATGGAAGACATGCTGGGAGCATGTGTCATAAATTACTGAGTGACTTGGGATACCCCTTTACCTTTGATCGAGCCCTCGTATAATAATAGTTATCGCACCAGTATCCAGACTGCACCATTTGGAACCCTCTACAGTCAACAATACAGATTCCCTTGTGTTAGGCCAAGATAGGAGACACGTAGCTAGCCAAAAGTCGATTCCCCGGTAGTACCCTCACTGGTTCGGAAATCATCCACGAAATCATCGAGAAGATCATCCAGATCCGAGAACAATTGAAAACTTCACTAGATCGATAGAAGAATTATGCCAATATACAACGGAAATCTCTGGAATTCCAGGATGGAGATCGTGTCCTGTTAATGGTCTCGCCCTGGAAAGACAGGATACACTATGGAAAGCACGGAAAACTTAACTCGTGGTACATCAGACTCACGCGATCCTGTAGTCTTCAAACTCTGAGTACCTTCAGAACTTAGAAACATCCATCCTGTCTTCCATGTCCCGAATCTCTAGAAGTGCCTATCCGATGAAACCCTAGTAATCCCTCTTGAACAAATCGAGACCATAGACCAAGAGATCAAACGTACGAAACAAAGCCACATCCCGATAGTCAAGGTTCGCTGGAATTCCAAGCGAGAACCTGAATTCAATTGGGAGCGTGAAGACCCGATACAGCAGAAACATCCGCATCCTTTTCCATAACTTGTATCTTAATCTTTGAATCTCAGGATGAAATTCCCTCTAACGGGGGGATAAAGTGACAACCCGAAGCTGTTCCATCGCTGCAACCCGTTCCGTCCGTAAAACTCGTCATAAGCGAATTGTTTCGATTTCGTTTTTGGATTACGTCATTTAAGTTAAGACTTTTATTTTGACCTCGTAAGTATCTAAACACATTAGAAACACATGCAAACTCCCCAAACTAGTAATTAGAAAAATTTTAGTTTCGACCATATCGGGTTATGACAACTTAATCGGGTGGGACCAAAAGCCTCGGTTAACGTTAGTATCAGGTAGAATTCCACCGTGTCTTAAATCCAAACCATATTTAAAGTTTTTTAAGCCTCATTTGAAGCCTTTTCACTCTCTCTCTAACCTCTCTTCAATTCAAGATCTAGGTCCAAAAATCATTCATTTCAAGCTTCAAATCACCAAGGTAACTATCCTAGCTTCTAGTATAACATCCTTAGCCTTCATTTTCGTGTTCAAATCATGGAATAGGACCATAAACATGTGTTTACAGCCCTGGAACACTCTTGGGCCGTGAACACATATAAAATGAGTTTTTGAGCCTTAAAACCCTTCCAAACCACCATTGGAGCTTAGATATGGCTTAAGGACTTATTGGATTGGACTTAGAACACCTTAAACTCATCATTTAGGGAGTAAACATGAGTTTATAGCCCAAGAATATGCTTGGGCCGTAAAAACCCTTTCATGGGTAGTAAACTCCTTTTTAGGTGTTAAAATGCCATTTACACACCTCCTAAGCCTTGAACTAATAACTAGAAGAACCAAAAACAAATTAGAAGCCTTAAACTTGATGAAAACCCTTCCCTTAGGTGTTACGGCTGTAAACCCTGCAAGAATGGGTTCCTGGGTCGTAAACTCCTATAAATGGGTTATATGGTGCCCTAAATTCACCCATTGGCTTGTAAAAATGAGTTGAATCACATGTGATTAACTTAGGACCTTCAAAGCACATAAGAATTGAGTGGGTGAGAGTTTATGGCTGTAAACTCATAGTTTACTGCCGTAAACTCATCAAATGGTCCATGTGATTAATTTAATCCCTTTCTAATGCCTTAGAACCAAACCTAGCATCATCCCTCTAATGATATAAGACCATTTAACACTTAAGAACACCACTCATGAGTTTACGGCCATAAACTCATGAGGATGTGGTGTTTAGGACCGAAAACTCTTCTAAGATTTTACTCTTGAAGAGTAAACTCCATATCCGAGCCATATATCTCTACAGATGTCACCCGGGTCACTTCAAACACTTGAAATGAAGTGTTTTCGCGACTAGAAGTGTATATCCTCAACTAATTAGTGATTTAAATTCTAATTAGATACATTTGTGTATCACTTAATATTACATAGGAACCTCACACATTTTCAAGCCTCGATCCGACGTTTAGCATCCTATTCGACACATTCCTCTTCCGGTGAGTTCATACCCCTACCCTTTTTCAATGTTTTTAAGTGTTTTCAGGGGGAATACAAGCAAAGTGCAAGGAATACTTGTACTCAAAACTTGTTTTACATGTGTTGTGTTTCATATTACATATGCTTTTAACATTGACAAACATAACAGATAACCGTTTGAACTTGTAGATCACATTATCGTATTATTTGTGAAAAACGTTATAAATTGTTGCATTTGATATTCTCACAAATGGTTTTTCCTTAACATTATTATTAAAAGCAGTAGATTAGTACATTGTTTTGTCCTCAGTAACACTCCACAGAGATACGCGAGTGGAGGATCGTTTTTGTAGATAGAACTTAAACAGGATATTCCGCATTATTACTTGTAGATTTGTTATTCCAATAAATTGGAGACACGTCCTCGGAGAACACTCCACAGAGATACGCGAGTGGAGGACCGCCTCTATAACTAGAATCTCTTAGATAGAGAGCGTGAATTAAGTGTATAGATCTATATAGGGCTAACTACCGCACACCTGGCTGTTAGCTACAGCCGAACCAAAAGGTTCAAGGGTGACAAAAGTCATAAATGATACTGGTTTTCCTTCGCCATATCTAGTCTATAGTATGGTTATAGAACTCGCAAGTTTGGATAATAGAGATTTACTTATTAGTAATAATGGATATAGTAAATTAATAACCTTAAGAATTAGTTTCCTATGTCGATAGTTTTATATACGTATTAAAACTAACATACATTTCACAAGGATAATCAAGTTTACAGTATACCTCTTTTTTTTAGTAAACTAACATACATTTCACAAGGATAATCAGGTTTTCAGTATACATCTTTTACATTACATTTCGGATTGGTAACCAACTTTTAGGAAAATATAGGATTTTCCCGGGGTAATAACTCTTCATAACCATAATTGTGTAACATAACGGAAAACTAAACATTACTTTTAAGAAAATATGGGATTTTCTTGGATAACCAATTTTTCAGAAAACAAAAGGAATCTTGTTTATTTTCATAAAATAAATCGCTTATGAACTCACCAGCTTTATGCTGATTTTTAAAATGCTTGTATTCTCAGGTTCTCCTTACATAGGTATCTCGTGTTCTTTTGCAGAAGACGGAGCATATGGAAGTCACGTCTTTTTTTTGTTTAAACTTATGTATCTATGAAACTTGTATTACTTTACCTTCAAACTGATGTAATGAAATCTATGTAATGTAATGATTTGTGTTTACTTCGCTTACTATGTACATTGGTTACGATACTTCATGACGTCCTCCGCCGCGGAACGTTTCCGCCATCGGTTTCGGGGTGTGACATAAACCCCAACCCTTAACTGAAACATTTACCGTCGAGATGGCTAACGATGAGAAAGAGATCAGTAACGACATATTCGTAGGCTGTACCCTTACCCTAAACGATCATCCCTTTCTCATCTACCTTATGCCAGTATCCATAAAAAGCTTCGATGTCGTCATCGGCATGGATTGGTTGAGCCCCAATCTTCCTAATATCCTTTGTTACGAAAAAGCTTTTTGACTCAATCTTCCCTCTGGCGAAGCCCTCATGACTTACGACGATAAACTTAGTTCAAAGCCCAGAAAGTTCTGCGAAAGGAGTGCCATGCATTCCTAGCCCATGTCATTAACGAGAAGCAAGAAGTTAAAGACCTCGATGGCATCCCCGAAGTCTGCAATTTTCCTGATGTCTTTCCTGATGAGCTTCCGGGAATTCCTCCCAAACGCCAAGTCGAGTTCCACATCGACTTAATCCCTAGAGCTACCTTCATAGCTAAATCCCCATACCGCTTAGCGCCAGCAGAAATGCAGGAGTTATGCAGTCAGCTCAATGAGCTGCTCAGCAAGAGATTCATCAGACCGAGTTCCTCACCCTAGGGAGCCCCGGTTTTATTTGTGAAAAGAATGATGGATCTTTTTGAATGTGCATCGAATACCGCAAACTGAACAAACTCACTATCAAAAACCATTATCCTCTTCCTCGGATCAACGACCTTTTTGATCAACTTCAAAGAGCCATCTACTTCTCGAAAATAGACCTTATATTAGGGTACCATCAGTTGCGAGTCCACCAGAGTGATGTTCCTACGACAACATTCCGAACTCGATATGGTCACTACGAATTCATAGTAATGCCCTTCGGTCTACCCAACGCATCGGCAGTATTCATGGACCTGATAAATCGGGTGTGTCGTTCGTAATCGTGTTCATCGACGATATACTTGTCCATTCCAAAAGCGAGGAAGATCATAGACAACACTTGAGATTGGTGCTGGAGACTCTAAGAACAGAGAAGCTATATGAAAAATTCTCTAAGTGCGAATTCTGGATTCGAAAATTAACCTTCCTAGGTCACGTGGTAAGCGAGGAAAGCATACACGTGGACCCCTACAAAATCAAAGCGATAAAGAACTGGTCAGCATCGAAGACGCCCACAGAAATTCGTCAATTCTTGGGCTTCACTGGCTATTATCGCAGATTTATCCAGAATATCTCTATCATTGCCAAACCCCTAACCACCCTGACTCAAAAAGGTTTACCCTTTTGTTGGGGCCAAAAACAAGACATTGCATTCAAAACGTTGAAGCATGCACTATGCAGCGCACATATCCTGTCTCTGCCCGAAGGGACGGAGGACTTCGTTGTCTACTATGATGCATCCAATCAGGGCTTAGGTTGTGTGCTTATGCAGCGAGGAAAGGTTATTGCTTATGCCCTAAGGCAGCTGAAGGCACACGAAGTCAATTATACAACTTACGACCTGGAGTTGGGAGCAGTGGTCTTCGCAATGAAGATATGGAGACCTTACCTTTACGAAACCAAGTGCACAATCTTCACTGATCATAAAAGCCTGCAGCACAACTTCATCCATAATGAGTTGAATATGAGACAACGACGATGGGTAGAGCTACTCAGTGATTATGAGTGTGAAATACGCTACCATCCCGGCAAGGCCAATGCGGTGGCGGATGCCCTTAGCCGGATAAAATGCTCAGGTCGTAGAGTGAAGGCACTGACAATGAAAATCCATTCCCACTTATCTGCGCAAATCAGAGAGGCTCAGCTGGAATCCTTAAAACCAAAAAACGTGTCGGGCGAAGTCCTGAGAGGAATGGAAAGGAACTTAGAGATCAAGGGAGACGGAGGCTACTATTTGATGAACCGGATCTAGACACCAAAGTTCGGTGGTTACAAAGAGGTTTTCATGAACAAAGCTCACAAGACTAGATACTCCATTCATCTAGGTTCGGAAAAGATGTACCATTATCTCAAGAAACTGTATTGGTGGCCAAACATGAAAGCAGAGATTGCTACCTTCATGGGCAAGTGCCTGACTTACGCCAAGGTGAAGGTCGAATACCAGAAGCCCTCAGGTCTACTCCAGTAGTCGGAAATACCTTAGTGGAAATGGGAGAGGATTACCATGGATTTTATCACCAAATTACCCAAATCTCCAAGTGGGCACGACACCATGTCGGTAATAGTCGACTGATTGACAAAATCCGCTTACTTCCTACCAATCAAAGAAACTTTCAAAATGGAGAGACTCGCACGAATCCACATGCAAGAAATAGTTCGACTGCATGGTGTGCATGTATCCATTATCTCCGATCGAGATAGTAGGTTCACCTCGAGAGTTTGGCAGTCCCTGCAGAATATTCTTGGAACTAAGTTGAATATGAGTACAACGTACCATCCTCAAACAGATGGGCAGAGTGAGAGAACAATTCAAACCCTGGAAGACATGCTGAGAGCATGTGTCATCGACTTCGGTAAGTCATGGGACACCCATTTGCCTTTGGTCGAGTTTTCTTACAATAAGAGTTATCATACCAGCATCAACGTTGCGCCTTTTGAAGCCCTCTATGGTCGTAAGTGCAAATCCCCTTTATGCTGGGATGCGGTGGGCGACACGCAGCTAGCCAAGGGACAATTCCCTGATAGCACTCTCACCGGCCCATAAATCATCCGTGAGACCACTGAAAAGATCATACAAATCCGGGAACGACTAAAGGCTTTGATGGACAGATAAAAGAGCTACGTCGATAAACGACAAAAACCCTTGGAGTTCCAGGTTGGAGACCGTGTTTAGTTAAAGTTATCACCATTGAAAGGCATGATACGTTTTGGAAAGTGTGGGAAGTTGAATCCAAGATACATAGGACCATTCGAGATCCTCGCTAGGATTGGTCCTGAGGCATACAAACTTCGTTTACCACAAGATCTTAGCAACATTCATCATGTCTTCCACGTCTAGAATCTTAAGAAGTGCTTATCCGACGAAACCCTTATGATCCCTCTCGATGAGATTGAAACCAACGAGAACCTGAACTTCATGGAAGAACCGGTCGAAATCATGGGTAGAGAGATCAAACGAACGAAACAAAGTCGCATCCCGATAGTGAAGGTTTGCTGGAATGCCAAGCGGGGACCTGATTTCACTCGGGAGTGCCAAGATCAGATGAAATAGAAGTATTTGCATCTCTTTCCAAGTCCATTATTTGTAATCTATTTTTGAATTTCAGGACGAAATTCCCACCAGCAAGGGGATGATGTGACAATCTGAAATTTCTTCCGTTATTTTAACCCACCTCTATTAATAAAAATTTAATTTTATTAAATTTTCCATCAACTTCTTGTGTTAAGTAAAATAACTAAGGTTATATTTATAATTACATACGAGTCAGAAAACCAAAAATTGCAAGAAAAACTCACGATTCCTCAAAAAACAATGAGTTCACGGCCAAGACGAGTTTGCGGCTGTAAACTCATGTATGACCGTAAACCTGTTTACGGTCGGTGTTAGGTGGACCCCACCACCGACCATACCCCTAGCCTATAAATACAGGACCCCCACACTCATTTGAACCTTCTTGGCTAGAAAACCCCACTTTGTCTCTCTAGACCTCTTGACCATAAACACCATAAAACCCTTCTTTCACCCGAAAAACACCGGAAATCGTCACTTGGGGTTGTTTGTGGACATCTGGAATGCTTTTTCATCAAAAACAAGCAACCTTGTTCTTGCGTTTGCGGCCGTAATCCCCTAGATCTTCAAAAACCACAAACACAGTTCACGGTCGTAAACCGAGTTCACGGCCGTAAACTCCATTCATGGCTGCAAACCTTGTTCACGGTCGTCAACCCCCTTTACAGCCGAAAACAGCTCTTTCATGGAGAAAATCCTGTTTTCCTCGATCCAACCAAGTCTCAGTAACATTCCTTAACCGAAACCAAGTGTTTATCTAACACCTTATCTAACGAAATCGCTAATTTAGATACATATATGTATTTATTTGTTATTAGGATTCCGTTAAGTGCAACGTACATCAACTCAAGGATCATCCAGTTCAATCCTTTGCATCCAACCAACTGTAAGTTCATACCCCTACGCTTTTATATGTTTTTATAACGTTTTTAAAGGGGAATACATGCCACACATAAAGGTTTTCACAAGTTCAAAACTGATGCAATTACAAAGGTTTTACATCGAACTTTTAGATAATTTATCCCTTTTGTATTATGCGGAGCATAAGGGACACTTTCTAAACATAATTGCATACTTTTCAGAATGATTCATGAACATAACATACCAGTCAAACTATAATAGGTATAGTTTGGGGAATTATTTACCGGTTTTATGGATTCAAACACATAAACTATGACAGATTTAGTTTATCCATCATTATCTACATATAACAAGAGTATCTTACTAAATAATTATTTTGTGTATAATTATTTATACTCTACACTGTTTACAAACGATTTCGAACTCAAGAACAACCAAACTACATGTAAACTAGTTAATATAGGATTGTGAGACCTATCTTCGTTATGCCCTTTGGGGTACCAGCATATCCTCACCTTTAGAATAACTAGAGTCTCCTGGAGGGAGCACTACTAGAAAAACAGCCTTTTACGACGCTCATTGCGCGTCGTAAAAGGCTCAGACGACGTGCAAATGCGCGTCAAGGAAGGCCTTGTCATAAAGAGAGACGACGCGCATTTACGACGCTCAATTACGACGCGCAATTACGAAGCGCGTTTACAACACGCAATGCGTATCAAGGAAGGCCCTGTCATAAAGGAAGACGACACGCATTCGTGTGTCGTAACCTTACGACGCGCGTGTTAATGACCCGCAATGCGTATCAAGAAAGCCCCTGTCAAGAAAGGCCATGTCATAAATGAAGATGACACACATTTTTGCGTATCATAATTTTAAATGTTTAAAAAAAATATTATTTATAGATTTACTTATTTTCAAATTAAATTTGTATTTAATGTTTCATAATAGAAAATAAAATATGACATACAAAAAATAGAATCCATTGCATAAATTTGATGTTATACAATTATATTCCTTACAATATGTAAATTTGCATCTAATCTACTATGTACATCAAATTCCAACTAAGTAAAGTTTCATCTTGCCTTTCATAATTTTTTAAGACTAATGCTCATAACAGCTGATTATATGGATAAGCAGTTGTACATTGGTCCATCTCACTCAATAATTACTTAGCCAAATTCAACTCACTTTCCAAGAGTTTTCTCATGTACAACAAGACCAGTTCCAGTTCCTTCCAAACCTACAAAAAGTATCACATCCAATTAGGAAGTAAATATAAGCATATCTTGCAGGGGTAAAATGGTAATTTGTGTAATTTTATAACCAAACACAAATTACCAGGCAAATACATAAGAACAAGAGAATCTTTTAGAGGCCTGTTACAGGCAACAGGGCAAAACCATGTTAAGATCATGTTTGGAGATGATATCATCAAATGAAGGCCTATTGTGCATGTCAGCATCCCAACATTTTTGTACCAGACATAGTAATCTTGGTGTGGCACTTGATTCAATCCCTGCAAGACCAGGTCTTAACCCTTTAAGGAGAACAATATATATATATATATATATATATATATATATATATATATATATATATATATATATATATAATATTCCATTTCCATGCCAAATTTATTGAACATATTGTTTTATCACATATGTTGTTTAGGTTAAGAAACCAATTGAAGCAAAAGGAGGAGCACAATGCCAAAAAATAATAGGAAATTGACAAACTAACCAAATTTCAAAAAAAAAACATATATACAGTACATGATGTTGTTTGTGGAAATAAAAAGAAAATTTATTACAGCAGAAAGTAAGATCATTCTTGATCCATTGATAATTAATTATGACAATTTGTGAACAACACCTTGGAGCCATCAAAACTGTTGGGAATTAACTTCCATTAACAGCCAAATATCCTCGAAGGGCATTAACGAAATTTTAATATTTTGATCAGAAACTAAAAGGAATCTCCTAAATTAATTGAACCCTAAACCACATGTACTAGAAGGGTATTACTTCCCAACTATTGGAAATTAACTCCCATTAATTGGAAACTAAAAGAATCATATTTAAATAAACTAAAAAGAAAAAAAAGAAGTATAATATAATTACCTGAAAATATCAATAGCATTCATTTCAACTGGGAAAGGATTTTAGGATGGTCAGGAGTTTATTAATGGAGTTAGATACATGCTTCTTTGAATTGATGTTGTCATAGTAGCTCTTGTTGTTGCTGCCCCTGCCCCTACCCCTGTCCCTGCCTAACCTCCTCACCCCTTGTCCCACCTTCAGTAGGACTTTGTCCCCTGCTACATCTACACACAAATCAACACATTTACACACAAAACAATTTGAGAACTACATATATCAGACTTTCAATGTTTGTACGATTCGAATCCAAGTTACTGTTTTGGTTTTTTGATTTTTTTTTTGCCGTTTTTATAAGTTGCTGTGTAGTGATCTCATTCGAAACAAAAACCGCTCATTATGTTACACTGTTACCTAAAACCCATAGATAGCAAGTAAGAGAACAAGAGAAGAGAGTTGGATTTTTGTTGGAATATGGATAGCTCAGATTTGAAGTCATTTATATAGATTTAGAGCAAAATATGAAAGAACTTGATTTTCAGTAAAACCCTAAGGGCAAAATCAAGCTTCTTGTTATAAGGGGTTAGTAAGGTAAACTTTTATCTTATATGTGGTTTAGAAGAGTAAAAGAAGAATGATTGTACAATTTGATTGCTAGATGTTTTATTGTACTTAATGCATACTTCATAGTAGTTGGAAAGATTGTGAGAGAAGCAAGCTTGCAAAATTACTATTAAGGCAATAAAACAAAGATCACATAAAGTTGATTACTATCTTGTTTCAAAATAATGGAGTGAATAGGTGGACATGGAAACCTACAATCTATGCCTTAAGATAACAAAATATGATAAAATAAGCAATGCGGTATCTGGTAGGGAATTTCACGTGATGTTATTCTCTGCTATCAAAAGGCTTTAGGAAGTTACCTTTACAACTGAGAGAACATGTTTAGCATGTATTTCTTGCCACTTTGTAAGATCCTGCTGAACATTTGAGATCGTAGGAATATCAGATATTTGTTAGTCATCTGCAAATCATAAACATAAACTACTCCAATTATAACCATCAAACAAATTAGAACTTTGAACAGGTTTTGAAATATAGATAAGCATGAAATATATCATAAATCTGTAACATGTCTATATAAGCACACTTCTGCCAATTCGTATAATTCAGTTCCTAATGTCTAGAACATTTTCTACCTACCATTTGAGAACATTACATATTCCACTACTATTTTTAGGTGCACCTTGTTCTTGTCAGTTCTGACATATTATCTAAGGCGTACAAGTTTGGTCCCTATAGATTCAATAAAACCAAATGTTAGAACACCCAACCTCTTCCAGACTGAACAACTGAATCACATACACACTTCTCTTCATCTAAGGAATTCTATAACTCCCAACAACATAGGAATATGTACAGACATGACAAACATTATTAATGGCTTTATTAACTATAGTTGATTTGCTGTGATTCCTATAGTTGCATAATATCTATACTGCGACTGTTTTGTGGATTACCCACCTCTTCAGGAAAGTATACATGCTCATTACTTATTTTTGTATTTTCAAAAGGGATCCTTCTCCCTCTCCTTATGGTAATTTCCTCTTCAAACCCGATCCTCCTGATTTAATAAAACATAAGACTATCAGTCTATAACCTCAACAATAAAAACAAAACAAATTATTATTAAAATCAAATAATGATAATACAAATTGTTACAAATTATGGACAATAGGGTCTTCTTCTATGATGGCATTGGGAGTGGCTGGTAACCCAAGGGATCTTCTTGATCTCTCTAGTGGCAACCCAAGGGTTCTGTCCCATATTAGCTGTCAAAGTCAAAAAGAATACCATTAAATCTGAACAAACATGAGTTATACCAAATTTACTAATGAAGGGATGAAGTTATACCAAATTTGTTTCTTCAAATGTACAGTGTGTGGGTTATAACTGTGCAGGTTCTTCAGGGAAAGTCTTAAGGAAGCTTTCAAGAAGCTCATCTGCATTATCAATTCTTTCATCACCTTCACCAATTATCCAAATCATCGATGCTTGTTAAAAAAACAATTATTAGTAAATTTCTACATAACGCAAAAGCGAGAGAGAGAGAGAGAGAGAGAGAGAGAGAGATTGTAGAATTTAAAACAATTATTTTACTACAGACACAATAAATGATCTAATTAACTGCTCTTGATTGTGATGCCAAAACCAAATTGAGAAGGCAGAAATACAAAAACTAACTATCAATTAAATCTTACTCCACCCCACATGAATTGATCATCAAAATCTGGAATCTGATATATGAGTTCTTTAAAAGATGTTATTATCGTGTCTTAATTTTCGGCCCCTAAAAACATAGACAGGGCATTATGCCACACTAAGCTATGCAATCAAAACTGTATTGAAGATGCTACCAGAAGAAGAACCTGAAATCGTATGCCAATAATATCTACTGAAAACTTCTCCCTACCTACGGACCAATAACCCTATGGATCTGGCACAGCAGAGCCTTAATTCAGATTCAGATCAAAATCAAATTATCATCCAAGGTAAGAAATTGAACAAGGATAACAGTATTTGTGATAACTTAATCGACCTATCAACCAATAACCTGATGCATCTGCCATAACCATGATCGAAGATAATAACATACAGGGAGAAGCTGGAATTATCATCATGACCCGCTTGGATAATAATATATAATCTTTAATTTCTTCCAGATACAAACCAATAACCCTATCGATCTGCCACAGCAAGTAGATTCGTAGATAAATTCTTAATTATAACCTGCATCTCCTCATAGAAGATACCATAAAAAGAACCTGATAACGCTTAGAACAACATAAGAGAGGAAGAACCTGGAAACACCTGATCATAAAGATCTGATCTTTGAGATTGAAACTATCGACAGATCAAATCTAAATTACAGAGCGTATATGAACCTGCAAACCTTTGTGGATTAAGATTTTCCATGACGACTTTATAATCATTAACCATTGATCAAAAAAACAAATCCTCCAAATCAAAATATCAAAATATAGAATATAACTAAAGATTTGTGAAGGGATTACGACCCGTTTTAGATAAACATCAGCCATAAAATAATCTTCCTGTTGGTCGAGCATTCACAGCAAGGGGACCTCTGCGAGGTGGCCCTGTTGGTCTTCCACCACCAAATGATCTTCCTTGACCTCGACCACCACCACCACCACGAGCCCTACCTCTCCTTCTATCTCTAATCTTCTTCAAATAGATTTTGGTGCGAGACTGGATCAGCTGCTGATGCAATCGTATACGAATCGACAAAATCAAGTAATTGAAAGAACTGTTATAGCATCGCTGGTGATCTAGGGTTCGAGCATGAGAAATAAATAGGGTTCGAGCATGAGAAAGAACTGTTATAGAGATGTAGCAAGGTACGAGGTGAGATCTAGGGTTCGAGCATGAGAAAGAACTGTTATAGGATCGCTGGTGATTGGATTTCATTGGAGAGTGGAGATGCAGAAGAGAGAACACGCAGTAGAGAAAGGCGGGGAAAGTTCTTCACAAAAAGCCCTAGCTCCGATTGGATTCCAGCATCGACGAGGCCTTTGACACCGGTTTTTGTTTGGTCGAAAGCTTTGAGCTCTGATTGTCGATCGTAGCTTGAGCCCGCTCAAGCAATGGTGGCAGCCATTTTTGTGAAGATGATCGTGTTATATATGCGAAGGTATTGTCTAGAAAGGTGAGTGAGCATCCTTGCAATTGTGGCCCTATGAACGAAAATTGTTTGATTTCTTATGAGAAATGAAGCGATAGAGATCGATCTATGGAGGATGTGGTTCATTCTTTGAGGGATGAAAAAACCCTAGTTTCTTAGACTTTTTGAGTACGAGGTTTTCTAAATTTTAGATTCCCACGAGGTATTATGGATGGAACACGATGTTTGATGAGATCGATAAGGAGGTCACGAGTGGCGGGGAAGCGGATCAGAGAGGAGAGAGAAGGAGGGAGCGAGAGGGGAGAAGATGAAAGATAGAAAGAAGGTAGAAGACGACTTTTCAAAATTTTGGGGATTTCGTTTCCCACCTCTACTAAACGTGCCTTTTCATTAAAATTATAAAGCGACAAATATAGAGGATGCACCTTTAAAATAAAGCGCCCTCCGTGTTTTTAATTTCTTTTCGTGAGACACTAATTTAAGGGCACTCAGTAATGCGCAACCTAAATTCTTAAAATTTTTGAAGAGATGACTCTTTTTTAATGTCGCTCTCTAATGCGTAACATAAATCAAAGAGCATCGTGTTTTGCGCGTCGTAAAAGGTTGTTTTTCTAGTAGTGGAGGGCGTGAAATTTGTGAATAGATCTATTCGGGACCGACAATCCCACACCTGAACTGTTAGCTATAGTTAGGCCGGCATGCCTGGGCTGACAAATTTTATAATCGTACGACGCCTGAAGAAACATAAAGGAGGTCACCAGTCATATTAGCATGGTTATGCGACGCACAATAAGTATAAACTAACCTTTTTTTACGAGATTTCTTTCTTCAATAGTTTTATTTTAACTAATAAAACTACTTATCTACTTACTGGAGGGTTTTCCAGGGAAATAACCTTCGGTTTTATTTTAAGTAATAAAACTACCTCACTTACTGGCGGTAGCCAGGGTTTTCGAATGAAATACATTTTACTTATTGGTGATAACCAAGGTTTCAATACAAACGATATTTACTTATAATGAAAAGAAATCATTTGTTCAAATTCAGTGACTAGTTTCCAATACAAAAACATGCTTATGAACTCACCAACTTTATGTTGATACATTTTCAAAACTGCTTGTATTCTCAGGGCAACTATAGGCAAGTACCTTCGCCAGCTATTGGAGAAGACGGAGCATTTTGGAGTCTTGTCTTTATCTTTTGCTACTTTTGATGTATACAAACTATGTTTCAAACAGATGTAAATATTCATATTGTAATGTAATGGTTGTGTTTACTTTGATTGTTATGATACGATTGTTGTGATACTACGCATCACGTCGACCGCCCCCGGATGTTTCCACTGTCCGTACTGACGGTTTAGGGGTGTGATAGCATAGAAGGTCTTTTTCTTTGGGCAATGTTGAATCAAAAGAGGACCATCACATATTTAACACTTGACCACCTTTCGTTCTCCTTTTTATATCCTACTTCTATTTCTTTTCCTTTCGAATTCGAAGGTTAGGGTACGTCTTTCTTTGCATGTGATTCCAGTGTTGATTGATCTCCCACACTAGTTTTCTTAACCGTGGTTTCTCTTCAAAATTCCATTAGATCTTCTGCCACAGAAATAGCTTCTTCAATATCTCTAACATTTCTCCTATTCATCTCATTGTAAGCGCAAGATTGTTGTCTATCCAGGAAATAGAAAAGTTTGTCTTTCTCATGCATGTCGGGTAACTCTAGCATCAAGTTTGTGAACTCAACTATGTAGTTTTGGATGGATCCAGTATGCTTTAGCCCATGAGATTTCTTCATTGCTATGTCTTCAGCATTGTGTAGGCAGAATTGTCTTTGAAGTTTCCTTTTGAATTCTTCCCATGTTTTTATGGTGTATAATCCTTTTTCAATGTCATCGTGCTTCCTTCACCACCATAGAGCTACACTCTCGCATAGATAAAGGACGGTTGTATCTACCTTTTTCGTGTCGTCCTTCACTTGAATAGCATTGAAGTAGCATTCCATCAACCAAAAGAATTCATCAAGTTCTTTGGGGTCTCATTTACCTCCATACTTCAATGGTTTAGGTGCTTCTGTGTGCAGCAACTTCCTTGCAATGGTCCCTCCGGAGATTGCTGCCTTGCACAAGTTTACTTCAGCTTGTAATGTGTCTACCTTCTCATGGAACTCAATCTGCAAGGTGTTGAAAAGTCCAAGGACTTCTTCTTTGATGAAACCGATGGTGTCCTTAAATCCATAGCTCATGTCACTTATCTATGCAACAAACTGATTGACGGTATCCTTCCATTCAAGGATCTCACCAACGTTAATCGCCACCCTTGTAAACTTGTTTTCTAAGCTTGCCAAGGAATCTATTGATTGGTCCTTCTTCTTGGAATTTCTTCCTCTCTCTTCAACGACAGGGGGTACGTTAACTACTTCACTACTTCATCCTTCCATATCTATAATCTCTTACTTGCACGAACTCTGGGCTCTGATACCACTTGTCACGGGATGACTCTTACAACTAGTCTATCTCATATGCCACTTAGTTTTTCTTCAACTAAGTCAGGCTACTTCAACGATCTTAAATGTATTAACAAAATTGGAAAGAAACAGACTAACACTTCAAGAACACAAAGAGTGCTTGTATTATAAGGAACTCAAGAGATCACAACGACTTCTCGATGGTCTCTACAAATGTGACCACCTTCCTATTTATAAGGAAATTACACCTCCTCATGGGAAGTTTCTAGGCCCCCTATATTCTCGACTTATCTAGAGTGTTCTATCAATATCTACATTATCTTTACAAGACTACATATTATGATACACTATTCTATAATGTTCTTGATATCTCTAGGATGTTATGATATTATCCAAGTTATTCTTGCATGATCTAGCATTTTCTAGATCGTTCTTGAATCTTCCGAGTCATTCTAGTTTCGTATAGTGTCCTCTTGATTATTTCAGAGACTCCTCGTTTATACTTTATTGTTCCAACATTTTCTCCCGGAGACTTCCAGAAACTTTTTCCGTGACAGGTGGGTAAGATTGGATACCTAATGACGGTCATTTTATAGGCCGCTTCCTTAAACACCCCATATCGACTAGATTCGTAAATGAAGCCTAGTAGCGGTAAGACTAATTTTTCTTATACATATATAATATATTAGGCCTTTTAATATTATATAGTATAAGGGTGTATTTTAAGCTTTTAAAATACTAAGTGGTTTAATCCTTTAATAAATTAAACTTTGATTTTAGTCAAATTTAAACTATGTATGGATTTATCAATTGTCTTTTAATTAATCTTTCAATTAAATTATTAATAAAATCCACAAGGATATCTTCTAGGGTTTTCCATTTAAATTTCCAAAATTAAAACTTTGAATTTCAAATTTAAATTATAAAACCAAAAGGGTGTATTTTAAAACTTTTCAAATGACTAGGTTAAATTTTAAATCAAAATAATCTTATCATTATTCAAATTTAACAAAATTCTTCAATTTTGATCAGGATATCAAATTACCATTCAAAAAATTCGATTTTAGGCAGTGAAAACGAAATAAGGTAATTATCCTAATCAACACAAGATCTGAAAATTGAAAAATCTGGCAACTGACGTGTCAACTCGTTGAGCTGGACACTAAACTCTTCGAGTTCATCCAACTCGTCGATTTCATACCTGAAATCATCGAGTTCCATGATCAAACAGCAAAATCACTTTTGTTTTAGCTTTGAACAACTCATTATTGCATTAATTGAATTGAAAAAAATCCTAGGCTTTCATACCACTGATGGGTTTTGAGCATATCTACATTCCTAGGTGATCATGCAACCCTAATTGCTTTGGATCTAAGTTTTTTTTCACTAATTGAACATGCAAATTGAATACCAAAGCAATAACCCTAATCTAGCATATAATTTTGAAATTCACAAAGAAATTAGGGTTAGAAGATTACCTTTGTTGATCTTGACTCTTGAAAGCTTAGTGCCCCAAATGTTGCACCTCTAATGGTTCACAAATACCCAATTTAAAAAGATGAGAAGAGAGATACTAGAAAATTCGTATAGTGTTCTTCAAGGAAGCATAGGGCCGAAATTCAAATGCTTGGGGGGGGGGGTATATATAGTTGTGGGTTGCTAGGATTTTCAAGTGGAAACCCTAATTTCCTGCTTAAGGCTTAAGCAGCCCATGGACTCCTCATTATGAGGCCTTGGACCAAAATCTTATAGGGTTTCCTATAATTTTCGTCCACTCCATCATAAAGAGTCCAATAGCCTAGTTTCACAACTATCAATGATTTGCAAAACAGCCCCCTCGCTTATTAATCAGTTCCTTTAATCCAAAATTAATGTCAAATTAATTTCTGATTAAATACTAATTAATAATATGATGTCCAAATAATATATTAATCTTATAATATATTAATAAAATCATTTGAAGTAGCAATTTATTATACCAAATAATAAATCATACTCTCTCTCTCTCTCTCCACCAGTCATCCTGTCAAGTTGCATGAGTGAAGGCAACCCAAAAGGACCATGTTACTAGCAAATCAAGTACATGCCAATTATAGTTATGGTCTTAGACACCTAATCAAACACAAGGATGAAGAATTCCCAATTTATACCCAAGAAGTTTCTTCCTTTTTATGTAATCATGAATAAAGATATACGCACTGTAAAAATCTCGTATCCCAAGATAATGATGGATCTTTCAGTCTTCATCCAAAGAGTTACCGTTAAAATAGGTGAGACATGTCATTAGCGGTAATGAACATCAGTGTACGCGATCAGCGAGTACCTTGAAACGTTAAGTTTGTGACGTCTCCTGATAGTGTGGTCTAAAACTACCATTCACCGACATAGTGTTGTGAGATCTCATCAACGTGTGGTTTCATATGCTAACTCGTTAATCACTTTTATTAGAAGAAAAGGGGCAAGAGTGGTATGTTGCATGTAGTACATTCTAGTATGAAATGTACCTATCGGCAAAGAGTGTCAATGTTTTATCAGTGTATGGCTAATACAGTGAATCATTAAATTCTAAATAGAAGAATAATTGGGAAAGAATGGGTAGGTGCATGTAATATATCACGGACAATGATATACCCATCAGCACATATTTTTCGAATTCTCATCATCGTCTGGTATTATACGCTGAATCATGAAATTCTAAAGAAGAATTTATGGAAAGAATGGTTTTATACGTGTGATAAGTTGTGGTGTTTTAACTTAACCATCAACATAGATTTTTCAAGCTCTCATCAATGTATGGTACATTATCATAAAGCTTTAAATAATAATATAAGGGCAAGAATGGGTTGGTGTGTGATAGCCTATGGTACATAGACCAACCATTGGCACAACATTTCAATATTTTATCAGTGTGTGGTATATCACAGTAAATCGTTAAGTTTTATTAAGAAAATAAAGGAAATAATGGATTGTTTCAGTTACGCTGAGGTGAAATCATCTTTTATGACAAACTATTTAACTCATCAACAAGAAGTGGTTTAAACTTTTGTATCATAGTGTAAGTTGTAGTCTAGAATCAAAGGTTCACCATTAATTCATAATGGTGCCATGTCATACCTCAGACTACGAGGTCAGGGACATGAATAACCCTTTGTTATTAAAGGACCAGACAAGTAACTCTTGCACTGACGACTGTGAAATCAATGTAATCCATTTGGTTATGCTTATTGTTTTAGCAGAACATGAGACTTGATGTATACGACAAACATTCTTCCAGGGACGATGATTTGTCAAAAGTTACATACTAAATATACATAAGCCATTGATAGATCCTTTAAAAATGGTACAAAATAATAAATAATATAATAATACAAACAAATGAGTTAGTCAAACAAGGAAACATTCTAAAAGGCAAAATTTTTGGAGTTTTTTTAGAAGCATGATAAAGAATCGATCCATCAAATTGTTTGAACTGAATGGCCATAAATGCACTTCCATTTTTTGAGTACCCCTTGAATTCTGGCTATAAAAGAGTGAAAACAAGATCAAATATATCAATCAAGAAACACAATTCATAGTAAACAAAGTAAGAGAATGCCTTTAATCGTTAGGATTCTGCAGATTGATTCCAAGCTTCATGTTCACCAAGAACAAAAGAAGAACGTGAACCAGTCTTTATAACCAACAAGTTAAAGGGGTCCAATTTTTTAACCTTGGAGTTATGAGAGTCACCAAGACAATACTCGAAGGTTCCATTCATTGTGATCCATTAAGGAAGAGAAGGTGGGATCGTTGTCTTGTTGAAGACACCTTTGGATCTTTGAGGTGATGGAGTGGTAGTGACAGCGTCAATGGAAATTAGATGTGCTATGTCACGTAATTTCACTTCATCCAACTGCAACTGAAATAAACTACTCATGACAGAAGATATATAGTCGAGAAGAACACTTATTGGCATGGTTATCCCCTATCTAGTCTCATCAACAGGATGCAACTTATCAATCAGCGTAAGCATCAACATCAGGGATCGAGATAGTGGTTGGTGCTGAAGAAAATATACAGAGTTAGCATAAATTAGCTCTTACAAGGAAGGTGATGCATCCAAGGAATGAAATGTTGATACCTTCAAAGTAGACTTAGTCAGATAAGGTCACTATTGATAGAGAAGAACATGTAGTCAATGTTAGTAGCAAAATATATATGTATAATGTAGAATCCTTTGGTAAAAAAATAAAAAGAATTTTTTGAAGCAAAAGGTTATAGTAATAAAAAAACAGCTTATCTTCATTAGTTTAAAAATAGTGAAGCATAAAGTAAAACTAAAGTACGAATGTCTAAACGAATAAAATCAAGCCATAAAAGTATTGTCATCCCTTAGTGCAGAAAGCATGACTTTGTTCTCAGAATCAAACACCTTCCCCTTATGACGATTAAAAAGAACTTTATAACTAGCATCACAAAGTTGACTGATGGAGATGAAGTTGCCTTTTAGACCCTTGACATAAAACACATCCTCCAGCTTAATCGTCCTACATTGAAAAATTCCAACACCTGTATCAGCTCTTACACTATTGTCACCAAAGATCGCCATTAGACCACCCTTTTCAATAAAATCTGTTAAGAGGGATTTGTAACCGGTCATGTGTCTAGAACTTCCATTGTCTAGTTACCAAGTTTTTCCTAGATTTGGAGCTAATTTTTTGACAGCGTGAGAACTATTAGCATCACATATATCATCAAGGGAAACATTGATAGGTGCCATAAGACCCTTAATATTCATCCCATCATCTTCAGATGTCTCCTCTTCTTCCACCCATTCTTCATGATCCTCTTGTTTTGCAATGAAAGATTTTGGCAAAGAGATGTTTTTCTTCTTCATGTGAGCCGCTACCTTCTTATACAAAACTTCATAGTTCTCTAGACTTTGAGCTTCTTTCTTCTCCTTGCAATTCCTAGAAAAATGATAAGGGCTTCCACAATTAAAGCAATGACATGAGATTCTCTTATATAAACTAGATCTCCTTGTTGAATTGCTTCCTTTAACCTGAGCTCTTCAAATCCCTTATGATCTACTTTCTTCATAGCATTTGACATTAAGAGCAGCACTGGCAACAAATTCATTAGTGAGATCTTCATCATTTTCCTCACCCTGATTTGAATTGTATGATTCACTTATGTGCTTTATTGTTTCCTTTCGAGACACTAGAGCGACATACTTTTCCATTCTTAATTCCTTCATGATTTATTTAAGAAGAGCTTTGGTCTCTTCATAATTTTTCAAAATCCCAAACAAGTTCAGATTCATGGTGTCGATCTTTTCACCATTCTTAAGAACATCAACATGATGTTCCCAAATTTTCCCAAGAGAACTGAGAAACTCTAGAACCAACTGAGATGAGTTTTTGACGATTCCTAACATATGCATATCAATAACTAAGAAGTTTAACTTATTGAAGATTTTGGTAGGTGACTCACCTCGTTGAGCAAAGAAATACTCATATCTCTGATTCAGGTTGTTAATGGTTGTAGCATGTAGTTCCATGGGGCCTTCATAAGCCACTATCAGCATATCCATCATCTCTTGAGATAAATTACAATTATGTACTGGATGATACATGTGGTAAGGAAGAGAGTTTCAATAGTAGCATTGGGTTTCACATCAAGACTAAGTAGTATCATCAAATAACTCATCTCTGGATTTTCCTCCAGGGGGCCAAAAGGAGCGTTGTTGGCCATGGATTGGTACATAGGAACACTTATACATTTTTCAACAATTTTTTCATCTCATAGTCAATGGTTTCAAGAACAACCATGGCCTTTGTTTTGCACTTCGCGAAATGGTGTTCATTAAAAGGAGGGATTTTGTTGAAACCAAACGATTTGGGATTCAACATGATTACTTGAGTGTAAATCAAACATGATCTGATACTAATTGAAGATTTGTATTGATCGGCTTCATTTCAAGTATACAAAACAAAATTAAACTAATCTAAGAAAAACAAAGAATATAAAGTAAATAAGATAGTGAGTTCTCCAAATTGTTCTTTCACCAAGAAAGAGTTTTGTCTTCACCAAGCAAACAGGTTGGATTAAAGACGGTCACCAAGATGAGCTTGACATTGGGGTTTACCCTAATGTTGATTATATACTAATCTATACAAGTATATCCCTTGATTTAAGGGATTGCATCTAATATATACTATGAACTGATCCTAATCACAAGGTTATCAGATCTGCTATCTATTCTATACTTATATATATATCATTATCTAATATACAAAATATTACAATAGAATAACTATATTAGGCATTGATGCTGATAGGCTTGATACCCTGGCGCTAATAGTTGAGAAGATGATGACGTTGACAGATAATGTAGAGTGTTTGACTTATCAGATCATAAGGTGTGACCTTACAAGATTCATAGCATTATGGATCCTATTCGGCAACAAATATCATGTAAAGCAACTGATTTTTATAGCCACCCAAGTAACCCACTAAAAGATAAGCGATTCGCCCCCATCACTAATCAAACCATTAGGAACCATATCGACTTAACATAAAAAATTCTATTCTTTTAAGTTTTCCACTTCCATGAATCATGTACCTTAGGAGGTTGCACCTCAACAACAATTCAGTTAAGAACAAATAAATCATGGACTCAACACCATTTTTAGGGTAGCTCTTCCAACACCATGGCCCAGCAACTCTCGAGTTTTGAATTATATCCATGAATTTACTTGTTTTTAAAGATTCAATCTTGTAAATCTTTGAAAAACATTTTTAAGAGACATGTGCTCTCACCAAACATCCTTCTCGGAGTGTGTATTTTCTCTTAACCACATCTTTCTTTCAAAAATACTATAAAAAGAAACATTCCAATCTTCAAGCTCCGAGCTAATTTTAGAAATTGATAACTATTAAATGTGACTCAAGAAATTTGAGCACTTAGAACTCAATGGAGCACTTGAGATTCATGAAGCATGTAATAAAGGAACGGATCAACTAAGATTGCTTTGGATCATCTGAAAAACGAACAACTCAAGTGCGAAATGAACGGATCATCTACAAGGGGGTTTGGAGCAACTTCGAGTGGCATGGACCAACTTCGAGCAACATGGAGTAACATGGTCCAACATGTTGAGCCAAGGTGATGTTGAGACAAGGATATGTTAAGCCAAGAAGGATGGTGTGTCATCCTTACACAAGATGGGCCAACATCATACATATTGTGCCATCTTGATGCAACATGTGTCACCTTGGTTACTTGATGAGCCATGATATCTCGGATGAGTCACAAAGTTCTTTATGATCCTCAAAAGTTTGTGATGCTTAAGGATACACCATGTTGTACCACCATGATGGATGTTGAGCCACTAGTGTTCATGTTGTACCACTATGTCTCAAAGATACTCCATCATGTATGTTGTTGATGTTCATGGGTTGTATGACATGGATGAATGTTCTAGAAGATTTTGGATGGAGGAATATGATTGGTTTTCAGCTTTCATAGGCCTATGCCTCAATACGCTTGGATCATTAGGGATTTAGGTATCATCCCTTAAGTATAAATAGGGATGCATGCTAATTCATTTTGTATCTTGAATTCTATAGTGTTAAGCGAATCTCTATGAAAATTATACTTGTAACCTCTGTTTGAGAGCTCTGAATAAAGAATAATCCCCCCTGCCCGTGGACGTAAGTCGACCGAACCACATAAATATTGTGTCTTGTGTGCTTTTAGTTTTTCTTGTTATCTGCTTTACTTCCTTACAACTTGTATCAGAGCGATGGGTTGTATTCATGTGATTGAAAATTTCACTCAAAAGTTTGATTTGGAGAAGTTCAATGGTTCAAATGACTTCACTTTTGTGGAAGGTGAAGATGAGGGCTTTTCTGGTATAATAAGGATGTGTAGCAGTACTGGAAGGAGAGGCAAATTTTCCAAAGGACATAGAAGCTTAAAAGAAGGTGGACATTCTAAAGAAGACACATAGTGCCATTCTATTGAGTTTAACAGATGAAGTACTGAGGGAGGTTGTGGATCAAATAACTACTTCTAGGCTCTAGGATAAACTTTGTGACAAGTACCAGAACAGCTAATTGACAAACAAGTTGTATCAAAAGCAAAGGTTATACACTCTCAGAATTTCTGAAAGTACCCAAGTGAAAGATCATCTGGATAACTTTAATTGCATCAACTTAGATATAGAAGGGGTTGATGTGAATATTAAAGATGAAGACCAGGAGCTCATTCTACTTATGTTTTCTTCTGAACTTATATGAGAATTTATTTGATATCATGCTCTATGGTAGGAGAACGGTCACTGTGAATGATGTGAAGGATTCTCTGGTGTCCAAGTATTAAAAAAAAATTAGTTGGAGAAGAGGTGTCTAGTTCTTATTTGTTTGTAAGGAGAGGAAGGACAGAAGAAAGGAAAGGGGGAAACTGAGGGAGATCACATTCAAAGTCGAAGTCTAAAGGTTCATCGAACTTGAAGTGTTATAATTGTAAAAAGAAGGGCCACTTCAAGAGAAATTGTCCATAGCTGAAGAATAAGTCAATAGTGAATCAAGTAGCAATAACACTATTTTGTGGTCTAAGAAAGTTATTATGAAGGAGAAGATGGCGGGGAACTAACTGTTAGTACATCTAGTTCAGCAGATGGTTGGGTCTAGTATTATGGAACATTTTATCACATGAAGTATAATCATGATTGGTTCGACTCCTTCAAAGAATGGGATGAGCATTATCAAGCGTAATGGCACGGTGCAGATCAAGATACATGACATCATGGTAAGAAAGTTAGATTGTTGGTATGTTTTGGAACTTTATAAGAATTTAATTTCTCTTGGCACATTAGCTAAGAATGGGATGAGGTATGCCAGTGAAGGTAACTGGGTCAAAGTCACCAAAGGCACTCCTTTATAATGAAAGGGAAAATGAATTGTGGATGGATTTATATTCTAAAAGGAATTACGGTTATGGTAATGGTGTCGATCTCTCAATCCTTGAATGAAGGTTATGCCAAGATAGAGTTATGGCATCGTAGGTTGGGGCACATGAGTGAGAATGGCATGTTAGTTCTTAGTAAACAAGGACTGCTTGGTTGAGAGGCTACTAGAAAGATAAACTTTTGTGAAGAATGCATCAAAGGAAAGCCTTGTAAAGTGAAGTTTGATATCGTTCAACACACAAGCAAGGAAATACTATAATATGTTCACTCAGATCTGTGGGGTCCTGCACTAATGAAGTCTCAAGGTGGATGGTCATAATTTGTGACATTCATTGATGACTATCAAAGGAAGGTTTGGTTGTACTTTATGAAGACCAAAGATACGGTGTTTGGAAAGTTCAAGGAGTGGAAGACTATGGTTGAGAAAAGGACTGGAAAACAGGTCAAGACTTTAAGGACTGACAATGGGTTGGAGTTTTGCAATGCTCCATTTGATAATTTCCGCAAAGCAGAAGGTAAAGTGAGGCACTATATTGTACGAAACACACCACATCAAAATGGGGTGGTGGCTTGGATGAACCAAACAATCATGCAACGTGCAAGGAGCATATGGATATTTGCTAACTTATCCAAGCAATTATATGCGGAAGCATTTAAAACTGCTTGCTATCTGGTGAATAGATTGATGGTTTTCTAGGTTATAAAATTTTACATGGGACGGAAAAAGCTTAAACCCTTAATTTCACATGCAACCAAGAAATAATCTATGTTTTCTCTATTGATAGCAATTAACTATGAATATCAAGAAACCCTGGGGGAGAGGCTATGAAATCAAAATTAATATCAAATTAGGGTTACATACCTTTTGATTATAATTGTAAATAATCAAAGTAGAATACTTCTTCAAGACCTTGGAAGAGCAAGCACCAAAGGTATGGTACCTCTAATGGCTTGTACCCTAAACCTTGGTAGCAAGAAGACTTGAGGATAGGGAGACTACATAAATTCTCTGGCTCATGAGAGTCTATGGAAGTGGATGAAAAATGGGATCCATAAGGGTCCTATTTATAGCCGATGAGGAACCCTTTAAACCCTAATTTGAACAATACAATAATATATTTCAAATTGTTAATTATCCAAGTCCATAATTATCTAATAGGATTATCCTAAAACCTTAAAAGATATAGCCAAATTTCGGCCATATCTAGAAGGTTCTAGAAACCCTATTTTGTTCAACTATAGACAAATTGCAACTCAGTCGATGTAATTCCAATTAATTATATTTAATCTCGAAATTAATTTCAGATTAATTATTAATTAATTATTATTATTTCAAATTAATATAGTAATCATATAATATATCGATAAATCATTTTTTTATAATTTATTAATCCTATAATAAATTAACAAATCCGTCTTTTCCTCCAAAAGTCATTCTTTCCAAATGCCAATTTTGAGGGAAACTCAAAAAGGACTTTGCTTTTGTTTCAAGAATATACCAATTTAGTTATTGGCTTAGACACCTTAATCCAACAGTCCCACTTGGATAAGTATATAACTATAATTGCAAGTACATACCTTGAAATAACCAGCAAAGAGTGCTTTCCAAAGCTACTACCAAACTCTGATTCAAATCAGCTATTGGCCCTAAGATAAGTGATCAACTATTTCTTCATTATTAAAGATATCGTATGGGCACGATACAAGGATCTGAATCAATATTATTGTCCAAAATTTTGTTTCATGATTTCCCAATTTGTAAAGGCATAATTAGACTTCAAATTGAACACATCAGTTAGCCCTGGCTAGGCCCAACACTATATAGCCAACATCAAATCATCGAGGGACCTAATGATATCGATTTTAATGTTAGGGCAAAAGGAAGGAATTGATTTGACTATGAAGTCAATTTACATATCAAATCACACATGGATTATCCCTTTATAACATCCAGTTACAAAATGTTTGTGAGTCAACCAATGCATAAATGATATGTAAAATATGAACTACATATCTTTTCTTTTAGAATAGTAGATGTTATCTTCTTTGAATTACTCATGACAAGACCTATGAACTAATCTCTAAGTTTGGGTTTATCCAATACTTAAAATCTCTATTTTCAAAGTACTCATGAATATTATAGCAATTCAAATTGCAATGTCGTAACCTCAATCAAAAATCAACAATCAATTCATGACAGTTTTAATTCACTACTTACTTCCAAAAGTATGAACTACTGTGGAAGTTTAAATAAGTCAAATTACTTAGGAAGTGTAAATATGCAAAAAGAAACATAAGAATAAATAGTTGAATAAGGTAAAATGATACTCATAAATAACTCCTATTATTCAATCACCAAATCAATTACATATATTTTGTTACAAGTTCCAAACATATCATCTCACTACTAAAACTAATATCGTCTCCTAGGCATATGATCCTAGCATGCTGGTAGTGTTTGACTATGTTCAAAGCCTTTGTGAAAGGATCTGCAACATTATCTTTTGATGATACTCTCTTCACCTGAAGGTTCCCTTGTTCTCCCTAATGCCGAATGTAATGGTACTTTATTTCAATATGCTTGGATCTACCATGATCCTTTGGTTCTTTTGTCAAAGCAACTGCACCTTCATTATCACAAAAAAAGATCCACGGGTTTCTGAATAGTTGGAGCAACTCCATGATCTTCGATAAAGTTCTCCAGCCATGCCATTCCCTTCGATGCTTCAATCACTGCAATGTACGAAGACTCGCACATGGAATCAACCACTGTGTCTTGTTTGGAACTTTTCCAAGTAACTGCTCCACCATTTAGTAGGAATACCCAAGCAGACTGTAAACAAAATTTGTTTCGATCTATTTGAAAAATGGCATCACTGTAACCACTTACTCATAATGTATCACTACCACTAAGAACTAGGAACATGTATTTTGTTCTTCGCAGATACTTAAGAATATTCTTCATGTCAATCCAATGGGCTCTGCCAGGATTTCCCTAAAATCAACTAACCATGCTTAAAGCATAAGACACATCACGTCGATTACAGGTCATTAAATACATGATCGATCCTAAAACTAAAACATATGGGACTTGATCATGCCAGCTATCTCTTCATCAGTACTTGTACATTGAGTCTTACTCAACATCATAGTACTATGAATGGGCAATTCCCCTTTCTTTGAATTATCCATACTTAAACGCTTCAGTATTTTATCCATGTATATACTCTCGCTAAGACTAATAAGATAATTCTTTCTATCTCAATGAATCCATATTCCTAGAATATAGGACGCTTCTCCTAGATCCTTCATAGTAAAATACTTCCCAAGCCAAGACTAAACTTATTGCAAGGTTGGAATGTCGTTTTCTATAAGGACTATTTCATAAACATACACTCCCACTAGATTTGACATATACACATGACTCATATTCATTTCTAAAGAACCCAATCTCTTTGAGTTTCTCATGGAAGAAAAGATTCCAACTGTGAGATGCTTGTTTTAATCCATAAATGGATTTCTCAAGCTTACACACCCTATTAGGAAACTTGCCATGTAAAAAAAACCTATGGTTGGCATCCTTAGATAGTTTCCCACTAAGGAAAGCAGTTTTAACATTCATCTGCCAAATTTCATAATCATGAAATGCAGCTATAGCAAGCATAATCCTGATAGACTTTATCGTAGCTACTGTGAAAAGGTCTCATCATAGTTAATCCACTGGATTTGAGTAAAGCCCTTTGTAACCATACTAGATTTATAGGTGTGTACTTTCTTATCCATGTCAGTCTTCCTCTTGAAGATCCATTTTCACTCGATTATCTTTCGACCGGGTACATGATCAACCAAGTTCCGTACTTGGTTATCATACATGTACTAAATCTTTGTAACGTCTCAAAAATTTTAAGGTAAAAATTTTATTTTTAATTCAACCATAAACACCGTTTAATTATTTCACTCATTGTAAAGTATATCAGATTAAAAATAGTTATCATGGTACAATTCTAAAATCATAAGGTGTTTACATGGGTGGATATGTTGCGATCAAGTTGGGCCCTTCCTCTCGAACCGGAAGTACCAGAAAACACTTTAAATATAAACGATAATCACAAAGCTTAGTGAGTTCCACAAAATACTGCATACCATACATATATACAAGCTCAAGGCTGTATAGGGTCTATTTCACCCACGGGTCTATTTCATCCTCAAGTCTATTCCAACTCATATGCCAACTCAAGGTTTTGTCGAGTCTATTTCAACTCATATGTCAGCACAAGGCTATATCGAGTCTATTTCATCCCCGGGTCTATTTCACCCACATACATATAGCAAATAAGCACACACACATACAACACATACATCAAGAGTCATAAAGACTATAAGCACATACAATCCCCAGTGTCCAACACCCAGGGTAAAAGACCAGTTTACCCTTCCCATATCTGACCCAAAAACTCATGGCCTAACTCCCAAAATATATGAGGCCCAAAGGGCCTAAAAAGATGGTTTCATGAGTACGCCCCACGTACATAAATTGTACGCCCTACGTACAGGACTTGTATGCCCAATTGTATTACACACTGATGCCTAGTGTACAATCCACCACAACATGATATCGGGGAAAACATGCATTACGTTGATCGTACATATATGTACTCCCAACGTACCCCCTTTGTGACCATTTTCTCATTTAGGACTTAATTTTTAAGACCAAAACATCCAAACTCATATCTAATCTCAAAACATCAACTTAAGTCATAAAGTTTCCACCTTTATAACTTTCCATGGTTAGAAAAGGTCCAAAAGCTAAAACCCTAACTTATTTATCCATTAAGACATCTTAGCACTTTCATGTAAGGGATAGAAGGTCCAATATCACATTTTTATGGTTCCTAATAACTCCATACTGGATAAAGTTTCCAAGGGACCAAAAGTTCATCTTTTTCAACTTAATCCATTAAGTCCAAGTATCCAACCTTCCTATCTAAATCAATATGATGTTAAGATGGATAAAGTTTCCAAATTTATCCATAATAAGGTCACAAACTTTCAAGACCTAAACTTTATTCACTAAAGTGACCAAAAACTCATAACACCCAGAAATAGCTACATCTAACAAACACATCATCAAGATTCAAGCTTTATAGCTCGAAAAGAAAGATCAAGGTGAACAAAGTTTGGATCTACAAGCTCTAATGTAACCAACACTTATACAATTAGCTCCTTCTTTTACAAGATTCATCAAGAACACTCTGAAGTAGTTGAAAACACCTTCTCTTTGCTCACAAGGCTCAAAATAGGGTTAGGATTTCAAGGGAGGGTGTTGCAGAGGTGGAGGTTGAGAATGGAATGGGTTTGGGGAAGTTAAGGAGCTTAAATAGTGTTCAAACAATGAAAATAGGGTTTGGGAACTAGTCGTGTACGCTCGGCATACTTATGGTACGCCCAACGTAACATGGATACCCTAGTACGCCCAGTGTACTTCCCCGTATGCCAAGCGTACACGACTAAACCCAAAACTGACCTAACTTCTAACCGTCCTAACTTCTAATAGTCATAACTTCTTCTTTTCAACTCTAATTTCAACGATCTTTATATCCACGGAAAGGTAATGAGAAGCTCTACAATCCTATCAACTTTCCTTTTCCTTAACACATTTCAAACTTAAATCCTAAATTCATAAAGGAAGACTTAAACATCATTTTTCCCGTTTTACCCTTTGACTCCAAAACATAATCAAGGGCTTGGATCGCACAATCAATATTATCACCATCCAATATTGTCTAAAATTTATCCGATTGAAGCCTAAAGCCCTTTCTTGATCCATTTATCATGCACAATCCCAAAATAGGAAACTTCTCGAAACAGGATGTTACAATCTCACTATCCATTGCTTCCTTGTAGTTAGCAGGCTCATCAAAATTTACTAGTGTATGATCACTAAAGAACGTGTCACCATCTGCAGTGATAAGGAAAGCATATAGCTCAAGTGATATGCTAACCATATTTGAATGACGAAGGGTTAATGAGTTGTCAACTGGCTCAACTGGAACCTTTTCCTCATGTTGAGTGCTAGTGTTGTATAAGGTTCCTTCATTGGATGATTCTTCAATATCTTCAAGATCAATAGCACTCCTACTTTCCTCTTTGAATATGAGCTCTCTCTACCGAAAGACTCATCTTCAAGCTATGAAGACCATGTTCTCACTAGGTCTATAGAACAAGTATCCAAAGGACATCTGTGGATAGTCAATGAAATAACATTTTTTGGCTCTGGGCTCAAGTTTTTCACGCATCTCTCATCTTACGAGTGCTTCATAACCCCAGACCTTGATATGTGCGAGCGAGGGAGCTTTCCATGTCCACATCTCATGAGGTGTTTTGGCAACCTTCTTTGTTGGAACAAGATTCACGATATGGGCGGCTATCTCTAAGGAATACCCAAAAAAATGAATAGGAAGAGAAGCTTGACTCACCATGGACCGAACCATATATAGTAAGGTTCGATTACGCCTCTCAGCCACACCATTAAGTTGTGGTGTTCCGGGAGGAGTCAATTGTGAAACGATTCCACATTTCTTGAGATAGTCGTGGAACTTAATACTAAGATACTCACCACCTCTATCAGATCTGAGCATCTTTAACTTCTTTCCTAATTGATTCTCGACCTCGTGCTTAAAATCTTTGAACTTTTCAATTGTTTCTAATTTATGTTTGATAAAGTAAATATAATCATATTTGTTATAATTATCTGCAAATGTCACATGCTATCGATCAGCATCTCTTGTGGTGGATCTAAATAGGCCACACACATCTGTATGGATTAGGTCCAACAATCCTTCACCTATTTCACATGTTCCAGTGAAAGGTGATTTTGTCATCTTTCCCAAGAGACAATATTCACATTCATCATCTGTCCTACGATCAAATGATTTAAACACTCCATCCTTTTGGATTTGGGTGATGCGTTTCTCGTTTATGTTCCCAAAACAACAATGCCACAAACATACTTTTTCCACACCATTTGACTAACTAATATGAAACACACTATTGCCTAGGTTATAAAAACAAGCATAGTTTCAGACACACCATTACAAGATAAAGCTTCAAGCATTAAAATGCCATTATGATAAGCAGAAATAGATACAACTTCATTATCAAATGAATATCTAAAAACTTGTCTAAATAGTGCATGAAATAAAATAATGTTCCTCGTTATATCTGATGAATAACAATAATTAATCAAATTAACCCTAACACCAATACTAAGCACAAGCCCATAAGTTCCAATCTTGCTAACAGGTGAAGATCTCCTATTTCCCTTGATCATATTGATCTTTCCATGCTCCACCTCCTCACTGTCGCTTAGCCCCTGCAAATCAGAACATATGTGGAAACCACATCATGTGTCAAGGACCCGTGAATGGGAAAGTTATGTGTTATTAACTTGAATAGTGTAAATAACTGAAGAGGATTCCTTGATCTTGTCATCTTTCAAGTCCTGCATGTATTTAGGGTAGCTTCTTCTCCAATGACCTTTTTCGCCACAATGGAAGTAAGTAGCCTCCTTTAGATCACTGATTGAAGGGACATCAAAGTTGGGCTTCGAATTTAACCCACTGCTAGACCCTCCATTATGGGCCTTCCCTTTCCCACTAGATTGGGAAAGGGACTACCTCTTTTTCCCTTTGCTAGATCCAGTGGCCAGGATCTGATCATTTTTTGCCGTAGATGCATGATTTTATTCATACCCGATTCAACGGTTTGCAAAAAATTATGGAGCTCAGCCAATATTGTCTCCGTATTGTTCAAATGATAAGTCAGAACAAAGTGATCATAACAAGAAGGTAGTGAGTTAAGGACCATGTTAATGCCCAACTCATCATCAAATGACACATTGGGCCTATGGAGTTGCTCCATGTACCTTTCCATCTTTTTTTATGTGAGGTCAAACAAATTTTCCTTCCTTAAGCTTGCACGCCATGAAATCTTTGACTACTTCAAAATGTTTTTGGCTTGTCTTCTTATGGAACTTTCCAACAAGGTCAAGAGCCATCTCGTATGGCTAATATTATTCATAAAAATTGGCCAATTCAGGTGCCATAGTGGCCACCATGATGCAAGCAACCTTTATGGCATCATCAAAGTGTTATTGTATGGGGCAATTTCCTTAGAAGTAGAGGTGGAATGATCGATTTCGACAATAGGCTTCTCGAGGAATATTCCTTGCCCTCATATCAAAGAGTCATCTTCAAGTTCCTCATCCAATCCATGTAGTTGGGACAGTTGAGCTTCTATTTCGATAAAATCAAGAGTAGAGATAAGCTTGAGTTAGAAGAGCCGACTTGAGGTAGCAACAAGTTCACCGTTTCCAGACATCTATATAAAGAGACATAGTTTTTAGTTAGTGATATAAATCCTTAATATTTTAACCCAAAATAAATATATAAGGCTAGGATCCAAAATACAATTCACAATAAAGAAGAGGGATGTCGTAATCTAATTGCAAATATATTAAGGTATGTAATACACATTTACCAATTTCAATCTAGTGTGAAATTTCTATATCATTTGAGATTCATTAATTCTTATTAATGGCATGTTTAATCTCAAATTATGCTCTTCAAATTTGTGACTGGGATGCCGATGATCACAAATAAGATATGAATAACCATGCAAACCCGCTTGACAACCTCAATATCATTTATCATCTCAAATTAATGTGAACCACACATGCTCCAATAACAATGATGATTTTCGATTCGTCAATTACTCAACTTTATCATACCAAATTTGTGTGTTGGTTAACCACGCACGCTCCACTAACGACAGATAAAGAGTGATGTGCGTTTTCATGGAGTAGCATACACTTTACATTTTTGTCCTAAAGTAACTAGACTTTAGGATTTATTCAAAATGTTATAGTTCTTCAATAACATCATACTTTTAAGACGTTATATCGTATCAAATCCATTCGGCTCACGACCCTCCACCAGTAGGTGAGAGTGGACACCCAATGGAGGTCATTTTATAGGTCACTTCCTTATACTCCCCCTTATAGTATGGCTTCGTGAATGAGGCGTACTAGCGATTTGACTGACTTGTCTTATACATGTAATATATTAAACTATTAATCATATATATAGTATAAGGTGTATTTTAAAACTTTTTAAAATACTAGGGTTTAAAATTAATCTTTCCAGTTAAACAATTAATAATAACTGATTTTAAACTAAATCATGATTTAATCCTTTATATTAAATAAATAAATTTAAATCAATTTATTTACCAATTAAACAATTAATTAAATAATTTAAACACATGGATTAAATAATTATTTACCAATTAAATAATTAATTAAATAATTCAAATTTAATCCTAATCCCTTATCCTTCTAATTTTCGAAAAAAGGTAGGGTTTATCATGTTTAAATTATTCAAATTTTAAATCATATTAAAATAAAAATCAAGGAAACTAGAAACCCTAAGGATAAGCCTCTATTTTCAAAAATAGGGGGTGGTGGCTAGGGTTTCAAAAAACCCTACCCAAGTCAAAATTTAAGCCTTTAGGGTTTAATTTCCATAAACCTTAATTTTGATCAATTTGTTTTAGTGCATAATCAAATAGAAAACTAAGGCTCTGATACTACTGATGGGTTTTCTAGGTTATAAACTTTTACACGTGGCGGAAAACACTTAGAGCCTTAAGTTTACATGCAACTTAGAAATGATCTATATTTTCTCTATTGATAGCAACTAACTATGAATATTAAGAAATCCTAGGAGAGAGGCTATGAAATCGAAATTCATATCAAATTAGGGTTACATACCTTTTTATTATTATTGTAAATAATCAAAGAAAAATCCTTCTTCAAGACCTTGGAAGAGTTAGCACCAAAGGTATGGTACCTCTAATGGCTTGTACCTAAAACCTTAGTAGCAAGAAGACTTGAGGAGAAAGGAGGCTAGAGAAAAATTTCGGCTCTTGAGAGTCTACGGAAGTGGACAAAAAACGGGATCCATAAGGGTCCTATTTATAGGTGATGGGAAACCCTTAACACCCTAATTTGAACAATATAATAATATATTTTAAATTGATAATTACCAAAGCTTATAATTATCTAATAGGATTATCCTAAAATCCTAAAAGATATAGCCAAATTTTGGCCATACCTAGAAGGTTCTAGAAACCCTATTTTATTCAACTATTGAAAAAGTATAGCTAAGTCCCTGTACTTTCAATTAATTCTAACTAACTCTGACACTAATTCCAATTAGTTTATGATTAATTCCTAATTAATTATTATTATTTCAAATTAATATATTAGTCATATAATATATTAATAAATCATTTGTTACAATTTATTAATCATATAATAAATTAACAAATCGGCCTTTTTCTCCAAAAGTCATTTTTTTCCAAATACTAGTTTTGAGGAAAACCCAAAAAGGAATTTGATTATATTACAAGAATATACTAATTTAGTTATTGCTCTAATCCAACGTAGATCACCATCAACCGCTATAGACTTGAAGACTCCTCAAGAGGTATGGTCTAATAAACCCTATAACTATTTTGTTTTACGTATATTTGGATGCCCCACATATGCTAATGTGAATGATGACAAACTTGATCCAAGGGCAATGAAGTGCATATTTCTAGGATGTGCAACATGAGTAAAAGGTTATCGATTATGGTGTACAAAAGAAGGAAGAACTCCTAAATTTATCATGAATAGAGATGTAGCATTTTATGAATCTACCATGGGTAACTAGGGAAGAGGTTATACAAGTCAAGTAGGGAACAAAGATCAAGGTGCTAACTAGAAGGTGGAGTTTGCATCTCAAACCCTAGAAAGAGTTATAATAAGTGACAGAGAGAAAGGTAGCAGTAAATAGCCTGGACAAGATGAAACCCAAGAACAACCCATGAGATCTTCATTTAGTGGAGCTGATGCAGCGAAGGATGATGGGTCTGAATCTATAGCATGCAGGAGATCAAATAGGTTTATTTGACAACCTGCAAGATATGTGGGATGCGTCAATTCTGGTGACCTTGACTCCATTACTTTTTCTTTAGCAGCTGGAGAAGACATTGACATTAAGAAGCCTCAATCGTATAAAGAGACATTAGTGAGTAATAAACCAATAAATTAGTTGATGGCCATGAAAGAAGAAATGCAATCATTGGGGAAGAATGAAACATGGGATCTAATTCCATTACCAAAGGGGGTAAAACTGGTGGGATACAAATAGATCTTTAAAAGGAAGGAATGGATACTAGGAGTTGAACCAACTAGGTTCAAGGCAAGGTTGGTGGCGAAAGGGTTTTCTCAGAAAGAATGAATTGGTTATCACAAGGTTTTCTCATCGATTGTGAAACATAAGATAATTTGGGTTCTTTTAGCCAAGGTGAGTTCATTTGATATGGATCTTGAACAACTTGGTATGAAAACTGCATTTCTTCAAAGGAACTTAGAGGAGAAGATTTATATCTCCTAACCAGAACGGTTCCTTGATTCTATGAAGAATCATGTATGTTTGCTGAAGAAATCTCTATACGGTTTGAAGTAGTCACCAAGACAATGGTACAAGAGATTTGATTCTTTCATAATCTCACATTGCTACACTCGGAACCAGTTTGACAACTATGTCTATTCAAAGGAATTGTCACCAGATTCCTATATATATATATATATATATATATATATATATATATATATATATATATATATATATATATATGTGTGTGTGTGTTGCTTTATATTGATGATATGCTCATCGCAGCCAAGGACATAGCTGTAATAAATGACTTGAATGCAACTCTGAAGAATGAGTTTGAAATGAAATATTTGGAAGCAACAAAGAAGATATCGGGGATGGATGTTCAAAGGGATAGAAGAGCAGGGCGGTTGTGTATTTCTTAACAAAAGTAAATTGAGAAATTTATGTAGTCTTTCACTTGTGATCAGTCCAGACCAGTTGGAACTCCTTTGGTGGCTCACTTTAAACTTTGTCCAGATACTATACCCACAACTAATGAAGAAAGGAAGTGCATGGGTAGTTTTCCATACTTTAGTGTTGTTGGAAGTCTTATGTATGCAATGGTATGTACTAAACATGATTTGGCTCATTCAGTTAGTGTGGTAAGTAGGTTTGTGAGCAATCTAGGGAAGGCTCATTGGGAGGCAGTCAAGTGGATCGTGCGACAATTGAAGGGGACGACGAATGTTTACTTGGTGTACGAACCTAATATGAAAACTAACTTGGTTGGATATGCCACCTTTGTTGATGGTGGTGATTTTGTTGAAGCGCATGTCACTGGCATGTTATAGATTCACTTTGTTCGGATGTGCCATCAGTTGGAAGTCAACGTTACAAGATACCATTGATTTTTCTACAACTGAATCCGAGTACATGTCTATGACGGAAGGAATAAAGGATAAGATATCGTTAAATGGGCTTATTCAGAGTCTTGTTTTGAAGGTAGAGAAGGTTGTATTGTATTGTGACAGTCAAAGTACGTTGAATCTTGTGAATATTCCTATGTATCATGATAAGAAGAAGCATATTAATGTCATGTTGAATTTCATTCGTGACATTCTGGAACTAGACAGGTTCTCAATACTGATGATTGATAACAAGGTGAATCCAACATACATGTTAACAAAGTCGTTGTCTACAGAAAAGTTTAAGCTTTTCTTGGACTTGGTTGATGTTCGTAGGTGGCAGGAAGGGAGAGAAAGTTCTGGTTTAAGTTGGAGTTTAGAGGATGATCAAGTCAAGGTGGAGATTGTTAAATGTGACTCGAGCATTTGGAGCATTCTCATGGGACATTTGGATCACTTAGAACTCAATGGAGTACTTGAGGTTTATGGAGTATGTAACAAAGGAATGGATCATCTGACAAAGGAACGAATCAAGTGCCAAAGGAACGGATCATCTAAAAGGGGGTTTGAAGTAACTTGGAGTGGATTGGATCAACTTGGAGCAACTTGAAGCAATATGGAGTAACATGGCCCAATATGTTGAGCCATGAAGATATTGGGCTAAGTAAAGATGTTGACCCAATTAGTTGTTGAGCGAAGAAGGATGTTGCATCATCCTTGCGTAATATAGGTCAACATCATACATGTTGTGCCATCTTGGTGCAAGATGTGCTACCTTGGTTCCTTGATGAGTCATGATATCCTTGATAATTTACGAAGTCCTCTATGATGCTCAAAAGGTGGTGGTGCTCAAGGAATACACCATGTTGTGCCACCATGATGGATGTTGAGTCGGTGTTCATGTTGTATCATTATGGCTTAAGGTGCTCTATCACGTGTATTGCTGATGCTCATGGGTTGTATGACGTGTATAAATGTTCTAGAAGATGTTGCATGATAGAATATGATTGGTTGTCACCTTTCATGAGCCTATGGTCTAATAGGTTTAGCCCATTAGGGTTTTAGGTCTGATCCCTCAAGTATAAATAAGGATGTATGCTAAGTCATTTTATATCTTAAATTCTAGAGTGTTAGGCAAATCTTTGTGAAAATTGTATTTATAACCTCTGTTTGAGAGCTTTGAATAAAGAATACTCTCCTCCTTCTCGTAGATGTATGTCATCTTGATCGAACCACATAAATATTATGTCTTATGTGCTTTTAGTTTTGCTTGTTGTGATAACACATATTTCACCGAAGGTTTGCCATCAATACCAAAAATATTATGTAAAGCTATAATACAAGATGACCATAATTATTTAGCTTCACATTTTAAACACCGCAACCATTAATCAAGAAGAGCAACTTTCATTGTTTTAAGACACCAAATATCAAGGCCACTTTATCTTTAGACCGAACCGAAGTGCTTAATGCAATCCAATGGATTTTTTATTATCATCTTTACCTTCTTAAATAAACTTTCGTCTAATGCTTTCCAAATAATCAAGTATTCTTTTGGAGCTTTGAATAAAGTGAAATATAAAATATGAAGGCTACCTAAAATGGATTTAACGAGTGGAAGCTTCCTTTTAAAGGAAAGAGTATTCGCTTTCCAATTGGATAATTGTGAATTGAATCATTCAACAATAGGTCTCCAATTGTTAGCTAATTTCATGTTGGCTCCAACAGGAAGTCTAAGATTTGTGAAAGAAAAACTCGCTAGCTCGCAACATAAGATACTAGCAAGACGAGTAAGCTCAAGATTCTCAACTCCCACTCCAAATACTTTTCTTTGTGGAGATCAACTTTCAAACCATAAGCAATATGAAAGCATCTAAGGATTCTACTTAAATTAATGAAACTAGTCTCCGATCATTCTCCAATGAAAATCACATAATCTGTATAAAAAGGATTACACAAAAGAGAGTTATTTTTTGCAAGGGATATGCCTTGAAATAAGTGGTTCTCGCTTGCTTCTTCTAAAGAAATGTTCAAACTATTATATAAAAGATGAACTGTCGACAAGTATGGAAACCCTTTCGGAGATAGAATCACTAATCCAATTTCTCCACCTCACACCATAGTTCATTTGTTCCATAATCAATCCTAAAGATCCAATCAAATAAGTCAATCTCCTTGTCATAATAACTTTCTTTTTAATTTTCTTAGCCCACCAAATTCGTATAAAACGAGAGGTATATGTCGATTGCTCCGGACTTCACCAAATCTAACATAAATTATGACATTCTATCAAAAAAAACTTTATATACAACTCAGCTCTTTTTAATATATAGTATTGATTTTGATCCATAATTGAAGTATAACAATTACTCTAATTTAAAAGTACAGTATTGATCTTGGTGCATAACCCTTGTTTTATTTTATCTTATTTTCTAATTATGTTTCAGATAAATCATTAACTAAATTCAAACTTTATTTGACCTAATCATAAAGAAACGATTATTATTTAATAAAAGAAACTAAAAATAATTATCCATTCATGAACCAAGATCGTTAAAAGATTTTGGGAAAGGACCACTAAAATTGAGATGATGATCGGAAGAGCCACGCAACCAGTAGATGGTTCATGTTCGATTTTAATTTTTATAAATAAAGAATAAAAAGCACAACAACTTTCTGGTTAAAAGGAAAATCAAACGGCCTATAATTATCCGATATTAATGATTGACGGTTTGTGGAAGTGCCACGTGCACCTACCTTAATCTTAAAAAAAAGTGCGCGAAACATGTGATTCATCTCCATGCTTACTCGTTTCACATGGCATACGATGGATGCCAATGATCATCATCATATTCGTACATCATCCATATTAACTTAATTTTAATTTTTAAACCTTTTTTTGTATTTTAAATTGTTTAAAGTATATATAACTATTTATTTTTGGTAACGATCATGGACTCATAATTATGAAGATTTGGAAATAAATAGTTTTGATTTTATACAAAGTTTTGGTAAAATATAACATTGTTTATTATTATAATAGAAATAGAATTTTTGGAGAAGATTCTATTACTAAAATGTGTTTGTTGGTTGCTAGAGGTGTATTAATTAATTTTTACATATATTTGACCAAGTTGTAGTTGTTTGGTATGTGATGATTGTATATGTTTTCAATATTTTAGAAAATGAATATTCTAGTCTCATATAAAATAATTTAAAATAATATGAATTAAAGATTTTGGAACAAAGAAATCTAAAAACTAATCTTAAATATTTGAAACTCATTAAAAAAGGAATAGTCTTTGTTTTTATATGAGTTCAAGCTATTATTCTTGTGGTATTCTCAATCTATAATAACTTGATTAACTAAAATTTCAAGAAAAAAAAAAGTTCTATTTATCATAGGACTAATGTGTTACAACTAGTAATAAACAAATTTTAGGAATAATGTCATACAACTAGTAATAAACAAATTTGTTTTGTTTTTTAAATCAATTATCTTTTATTTGTATTTCATTAGGCTTCCAAAAATTTTAATATTCTTATTACATCATTATAATGTATCTCAAACGGATAGTTCTACCATATGAAATGTCAATGTAGACGTAATACCAATGTCGGGCATATCTAAATGAACATTTTTTTTTGTTATATTAAATGTCACACTGGACAAAACGTAATATCATCCGGTTGAAAACTACTGCCCAATAATATAATGATAACCTAAATACGATTTTAATGGCATATTAAACGACAAATGAACTAAAAAAAACTATTTACATTTGATTGCCATTTTACAAGACCAAAACTCTTTCCTAAAAATAGAACATACGAAGTGAGGGTTTCGTGTAAGAAAAACCACATCATAAATGAGATATATGAACAGAAAGAAATAGAACACACCATGAAATGAATCAACAAGAGTCACCAAAAATGCACACGAATTAACACACCACATGAAATGAATATAATCATATCAAGAAAAGTTAGAAAACCATCGTCGATCTTTGGAGATGTAAGATATTATGTATTATGATTATAATAGGTTGTTTGATATAAGTAAAATGTTAACTTATTACACTTACACATATCGACTAGAATGTGCTAAAAATATGATAAATTAATGTAAATAATGAATTAATTTATTATTATAAAATAAGTTTGGAAGTGATTTAAAATAGTGTCAATGATTATGGAGGGGATCATGATGGTGGCACATTCACATCAAAAATATAATGATTATAATCGGAATAAAGATGAGAGAGAGAGACTGCGCAGCCATAGCCGCCAATTTCCTTCCTCCTTTTTGTGATTGAAAATTAAAAATAAAAAAAAATAAAAAATAAATTCCATTTTATTTTTCTTAAAAAGCGCAGAATTAAATAAGGAAAATATAAAGGAGGGGTAGCCTCAAAAATCATGTATATAAATGGAGCCATTATGGAAGAAGAAAGCACGTCAATGATAAACCACTCACTCCTACTCTTTCTCTCTCTATATCTATAGCTTTCTCTCTCTAAAAGAAAAAGGGAAAGTTGAAAACGGCCCCTTTTTTCGTGGCTCTACTGAATCTTAATCGTTTTTCGAGGCAAACTTTCATCATCTCTTCTTTCTCCATTCGATCACTCCATAAATACGTTGCTTCTTCACATCCCATTTCAACAGTAATTAAAACACAAACATGGCTGAGGAAGGTGGTGGTGATGCGGCGGAGGTGGTCCTTGTGATTAGGGAATTCAACCATAAAACCGACGGCGACAGAGTCGAACAAGTCGAGAGTAGCTGTGAAGTGGGTCCCAACGGCGAACTCTCGCTTTACACTGATCTTTTGGGTGATCCAATTTGTAGAGTTCGAAACTCTCCTGCTTATCTCATGCTGGTAATTCACGTTCACTTTTAAGTTACGTCATCTTTTTTACATGAAGAAGAAGAAGAATAATAACATTGAAAATGATAACTTCAGGTGGCGGAGATGGTGAGTTACGGCGGCGATGGGGCGGAGGAGAGGAAGGAAATAGTGGGGATGATTCGGGGTTGTATCAAAACGGTGACTTGTGGTGAAAAAATGTCCCGGAATAAATCCGGCGAACCTCCGAAGTATGTCCCGGTGTTAACAAAGCTCGCGTACATCTTGGGTCTCCGGGTGTCTCCTTCTCACCGGTAAATATATTCTCCGGCGACTGAATAACAATAAGAATTACTAAAAATGGAAACTTGATTTAACCCATGATCAAAACTCTACAAGATTTCTTATCTTATTCGTCTTTTCGTTCTTTTACTCAAAATAGAAAGAAAAAAACATTCTTTTCTTGAAATTTTTCTTGATAAAATTCTTGAAACTTTTTTCAGGAGAATGAGAATCGGATTAAAGCTAGTTTGTGGAATGGAGGAATGGTTTAGAGAAAGCGGCGCCGAGTATTCCTACATCGCCACCGACGACGCCAACGAACCCTCCGTCAGTCTCTTCACCGGAAAATGCGGCTACACAAAATTCCGTAACCCCTCCGTCCTCGTCCACCCTGTGTTCGCCCACCGGCTCCCCGTCAGCCACCGTATATCCATCATCAAACTCAACCCTTCCGAAGCTGAGTCACTCTACCGCCACCGATTCTCCACCACCGAGTTTTTCCCGCGCGACATTGACTCGGTTCTAAACAACCACCTCAACCTCGGAACGTTCCTAGCGTTACCAAAAGGTTACATTTGGGCCGGGTCGGATCATTTCTTGAAAAACCCACCTGAGAATTGGGCTGTTATGAGTGTGTGGAACTGTAAAGACGTTTTTAAACTTGAAGTGAAAGGCGCATCGAAGCTAAGAAAAGGGTTTGCGAAAACGACTCGGGTCTTGGATCGGATCTTTCCATTTTTAAGGCTACCATCACTACCGAAGATTTTTAGTCCATTTGGGCTCCATATGTTATATGGGTTGGGTGGTTCGGGCCCAATGTACACCCGGTTCGCAAAAGGGTTATTCGGGTTTGCTCATAACTTGGCTATGGAGTGTAAGTGTGGTGTGGTGGCAACTGAGGTGTCAAGTGAGGACCCGCTCAAGTTAGCAATCCCACATTGGAAAGTGTTATCGTTCACGGATTTGTGGTGTATCAAGAGGCTAGGGGAAGACTATAGTGATGGATCAGTTGGTGATTGGAGAAAATCAGAGCCTGGTTTATCCATTTTTGTTGATCCTAGAGAGTTCTAACTTTTTATAACAATATAGATGTCTAGTTTTATTACCTCTTTAAGGCTTTCTTTTGGCTTCTTGTTATGCTTTTTTTTTTTTTTTTTTTAAGCTTTTTGAAGCCTTTATTTTAAGCTTAGTTTATAACTTTTGTTTTTAATGGGTGGGTAGGGAAAGAGGAGGAAATGAGTAAGCAAATATGTTTTCTTGTCATGGGGTATATACTATATCCTCATGTGGGACCTACCCATTTGTTTTGGTAAATGAATGTAGCTTTTCTTTAGATCCTCTTTGCTTCAACCATTGCCTTTGATTCTTTATATCATACACATCCAAATCATGTTTTTACCCATGATTTTGGAGGTACTTGTTATCTTCAAGATATGAAACTTGTGTTTGTGATGATTTCTTGAAAGTTGGAATCTTTTCAATAGGACTAAAAACTATTTAGCCTTTTGTATGTATTATATGATTTGATATGTGCTTTCTAAGATTTGTTCTTTTGGTGAACATGTTTGTAGTACGAAGTTTGTTACGTGAAACATGTGTTCATGATGGATATTGTGAATCTTTTCAAGGTTTCATAGTAAGTTGAAAATTAATTATTGCTAAATGGTGATATACAATATGTTTTAAGAGAATTATCTACGAGTTAAGATCAATGAGTTTTGGAATATTATGTTTTCTTTTCAATCTTATTCCTTCTTTTACGAATGGATGCCTTTCCACTCATTTTACTCTATTATGGAAGGGTTGAGATTTAAAAGGGGATATTTTATGTTTGATATTGATATAGATATGATTCTATGAAGATTACGTGCATTAGGAATATCCAAATATTTATCTTATAACATAATGCCTTTTGGAATATTATTTTTTTTAGAATGATTTACACATTCATTAATTACGTTAATTACTTTATTTCTTAATCTATATATTTTGTAATTTAAATCGCTAACAAACTTTTGATTGATGGGCAATTATCCGTTAATTCCTGATATTATTGTTCTATTTTCGAATTTTCATTTATTTGAAAAAAAAAAAATGAAAGTAATTGAAGAATTATTGGTGTTGTTATGGAGATTTTACGAAATTATTTGGAAAATAAACAAGGGGGTGATGTTTTTATTATAATGTGGGCCTTTATGTTTTTATAGATTTCTTGGATGATTCTCCTTTTGGTGATGCTTGTTTTCTTCCTCCCACTAATCAATTGATGGGAGATTTGGCTTTTTGCTGTTTTGGCATCCTTCTTTTTCTTTTTCATATTTGATTTCTTCTTTTTTTTATATAAAATGATTCATGGTATTTTGCTTAATAGTGACATTTTTGTTTTGGTTTAATTCATTCTTTTTCTTGGTAGCGATCATGGGTTTATTTTGTTGTGGTGTGATTGTGACATTTAAGGTCCAAAAATGTAGTTACCACATGCTTGCTTTAGATATTATGGAAGATTGTGACATTCGTACTATACATGTTTGTATCGGATAACAATATGTTTATCTTAAAATACGTCGACAAGTTTCTTTCATGATCTGCCTCTATATTTAAACCCCAAACTGTTTGTGCAATTTTGCTTGCTCTTTTACACAAGCCTAAAAGATTTGACACATCATATACTTTTAATCTATCTATTTAGATTGCGTTTGATGCATGTAAGTTAGCTGTCTTTTAAAAAATTTATTGCACTTTAGCCTTTAACAAGTTTATAAACTAACTTATATGTTAACTTTTAATAAGTTATTTTTAGATAATTTATTGATAAGTTAGTTTATAAATTAAAGAGTTGACATAGATAACATGTCAAACACAACTTAATTATTACGATTAGGCAAAATTACATGTATTTTCTATGTTTAAAGAGGTTTTCATCCGTAAAACTACTTGTTTACTTGGGGCATCTTTATGTATTATTATTATTATTATTATTATTATTATTATTATTATTATTATTATTATTATTTTATACTCATGGTTCTTAGGTTAAAGACTGTTCAAAAAACCATGTTAAAAGTTGTCATATGTATCGATGTCTTTTTACCTTGATCTCTTTTGGTGCACTTTAAAAGTGCTAATGCAAATTTAACAAATAATAATATTTTTTCGAAATCAGTTTCCCCAACCTCCATGTGAGGCCAAAACCTCAACCACTAATTCTCAAGCGAATGCTCTCGACTTGTACCGCAGATATCGCCATCCTATTTACTACTCTGTCCACCTTAGAGAAAACAAAAATCTTCTTAAACATATACATAATCACAAACACTAATCATTATCTTGTATTCATAGGAGAAAACATTAACAATCTTTAATAAGTACATACAAATAATGTAAAAAAAGATAAATTTAATAAAACATATTCCTAATGTCTAGTTTACAAAAGTATTCTGTAATATATATATATATATATATATATATATATATATATATATATATATATATATATATATATATATATATATATATATATATATATAATCATAAATGTTTTAGATTTTATGAAATGTGTAAAAGTATTCTTACATATATGAAACAATCACAAAAACACACTATCAATCAATAATATAATAATATATGGACAAACTTTAATAAACTTAAACAAAGAAGTTAAACATACAACCTTCAAGTTGAATTTAAGAATTTTAATTTAAAGTACACGTTACTAATGTGTTATAAATAACAAGTATGAAACTCAAAACATGCATTTAATGATATACATCGATGGTGTGTGAGTGTCTCACTAATAATACAAATTAAGTGTGAGATCTGTGTAATACATGAGTTTTCTTTTAAAAAAAAAAAAAACTTAATATATTTTGTTAAGCATTATATGTTTAATAATTTACAAAAGTGAATTTGGAAAAAAAAATATCAATATTAGCTATGAATAAACCAATTTTTGCAAAGTTTCTGCAAATTATCGTGAATTCAAAATGGATTACCCGAAAATTATGTTTTTCAATTAAGAAAGTTGATTTGAATTTAAATTGAATTTAATACATTAAGGGACAAATTATGTGAGGATTTATGGAGACATTTAAGTTTCCTTATTTTGTTTATTATATTTTTAGATTAGATTTTTTTTTTAGAATTTAATAAAAAGCCAAAAAAACCACAATTTGCCAAGTGTATTTAAAAGAAACTGAAAAAATAAAAAAAATAACATGTGACATATTGAATTAGGTGATGACATGTGGCAAAAAACCTTCATTTATTAAGTAAGATGGGACACAAAGGTGTGTTAAAAAGGTCTCAGATATAAATAAAGATGACAAATATTTGTGTCATGTGTTTACGACATATATTTATGACAGACCATTTGTATGTTGTAAATCTTTTATATTATTTTTTATAATTTCTTGACAAACATTTTGTGTGTCATACTTGTTGATAGATTTTATAAAATATATATTATTTCTTAATTTACTAGTATTCAATTAAACCATACAGTTAATGTATCGTAATACAATATAATATAATATAATATACAAAAAAAGACAATTCATCACACAAAATCTAACATGTCAAATACAGATAATAATTCTAATTGTAATATATTATTAATCTGGGTTGCATATTCCTATAATTTGTAAAGTATGTAATTATATTGAGAAAGTTCTTTACATGTATATTTATTCAAATCAATAAACAACCTATAAACTCGGATGAAATAGTTGAATCATATTCATTCTTATCTCTTTCAACATCTACAATTGGTTTTTAAAGTCTAATCACTTACTAGTATTAGAACCTAAATGATAAAATCTATCATATAGTTTGATTTGTATCATGTGGAAAATTATTAAGGCATATAGTATGACCTATTATGTTAGTAGTCCTTATCACCAAGTTCAACTTGCTTCTTATTGATATCCACCTAAAAAACAACCAAATTTACACATAAGATAAAACAAAAGAAGTAAATGTTAGAACTTGCAAGTTGCAACTTACTTATATTGAGGTGCGACTTGTAGATTTTTGGCATTATCTTGTAGTGTCAGAGTATTATGCGTCTCCCTAAAATCCTATTATACTAAATATCATGAATGAAAATTTAGCATGTAGAAATATTGTTCACTGTAGATTCTATTTGACTGTAATATATTTAACTACTAATTCTAACACCTTTTGAAAATAACCTAAGAGCAATTTTCATAGATATATTTTTTTCAAAAAAAAATATGAGTAGTAAGTACTTGTTAATCTAAGTTTTGTATTCATTCAAATTTTAAGCTTATAGAGAGGCTAACTTGTTGCAAATCATGACTAAAAATACTTGAATTTCAGCCAAAGCAACGATAATAATATCAAACCATGTGACACTATATTTAAATCAAATAACATTTTCATTTAGTTCATACAAGAACACTTTTTGACAACCCATAATACCTACTTGAATTTCAGCCAAAGCAAACATAATTAATACTAATGTATTTTTTTCAATACTAACAATGTACTAACATTTTACTATTAATATTGGCATTGTACTTTATCATGAGAATTAAAAATACTGTACTATTATAAATAAGGAATTATAAGTACGTTTCTATTATGTGTAAATAAAATTTAAGTGTGTTTATTTTGTGGTTAATGAAAAAAAGTTTTTTATTTTGACTAGTGGAATGCAATGAACCAATTTTAAGGAATGTGATTACTTTAATTTTACATAGTATGGTTAATGTTATATGAATTTCATATAATATAAAAAGCTCAGAATTACTTTCCATTCGTAAAGGGAAACCAAACATGATCATGGAGCATGATGGCTCATTCTATTCCATTGCTCATTCCATTACCATATCAATTTCATTCCTTGGTCCTTTCAATCCATTGAAGATTGAAGCAATCTAACTCTAATATTTATATATAGTAATATAAATGAGATATGACTGATTACTCGCCAATTGGTTGAAACTCTTCAAAATCATTCAGGTAGAGAGAGCTTAATTGTAATGACGTGAATTTTCAAAACAACTTTTCATTTTTAAATAATACTTTAATCATCGAAAACAATATCAAACATAATGTATCCAATATTCTCATAACAAAACAATTCCCAGAATCTCAAACATAATCTCTATAAGTGTGTACGGATCTTGTCGGTGCCTTCCCGCGATAAATGCTTAGTGAGTTCCCCAAAATATCACATACAACACATACGCCTTTCAAGGCCATAACTCTGTGGGACTTTCCGGTCCAAGTGTCTCAGGGGACTTCCGTCCCGAATCCCGATAGACCTTCCGGTCCTACCTATATCGACCTTCTGGTCTGTAACCTTCTGACCTTCCGTTCCATATCATCTTGACCTTCCGGTCCTTATCATACATAACATACATAGCAAATACATATTACATAACCGCATATAGCACATACATCTCATAGCATATAAGACCTTCCGGTCACACATAGGTACCCTTACAGGTACAGTATAGTGAGAAGACTCGCCTCAATGAAGTCGGATAACTCTCGTGCTCAACGTCCTGACCTAGCCTCCTCCTATCATTCAAATAACATTCCCGATCAATATCCTCTCATAGTCTCATCTCTAAAGATTGGGTAGAAGGTTATTCTACCCCTCCGTGAACTCTCTCCAATCAATCTTGACCAAAACCCTAAGGTCAACGCAAGTCAACGGTCAAACTTTGACCTGACTCGTCGAGTGCACATGGGCGACTCGGCGAGTCCATGTAGGTCCTTTAGATCCTTCTAGCTTTTCTTGGCTCACCGAGTCATCCTTCCACTCGACGAGTTCCACTTGTCATGAATTACGGGGGAACCCCGACTCGACTCGTCGATTCCACTTATGAACTTGGCGAGTTACTTCCATGTTCATACACAAATGACCTTTTAAGGTCAAATATGTTTTTCTACTCAATAGATCGGACCTTCCCAAGCATGATAATCACGTAAAGATCGAATCTTGGTACACATGCAACACACCCAAAGCTTCTTTTCGTGAAATGACCTCTAAAATGGCCTCCAAGGCTCATAACTCAAAAGGTATAGCATAAAGCAGAGTGGTAAGGACTCTTTGGACCTCTTAAGGTCCAGATCTATGAACCATTTATCCTTGGGACCTCACATACTCCAGTTTCAAACTAAAAGAAACATAAAGAAACCCTAGATTCCACTAGAATTATCATAAACCCAAGCTCCTCAACCCGCTTAGCTTGTTCTACCTCCTTCCTTCTTGCTAAAACACACATGAAATGGTGAACAATGGCTCTTCTCTCACTCTCTCAAGGCTCATAGATGCTATGGTGCTCTCTAGAACGAAGGTAGCCGTAACTAAGGGCCATAAGGTCCTTTAAATAGGGTACAAGTCTGGGGATTTAGGGTTTCAACTCACAGCACGGACTCGTCGAGTCCACCCCTTCCGACTCGTTGGTCCGTTCATTAATTCAGTCAACAGATCGCGATCCTACTCGATGAGTCTAAGCACCAACTCATCGAGTCTCTCTCTTTAACCTAAAAATATTTAACAACATAGAATACCTGGGAATCCGGATGTTACATCAATAAAGGTGAATAAGATGCTTCCCTTGGGAATTAAAAACAATTCTCCAAAAATGAGATATCTTTAAGGCTACCTATTTCATGGAATAATATATTTTTTTTTTATTACATGAAAATAAAATTTCTTACAAAAACACTACAAATTAATGAAAGCACTACACATACGATGTCCACAAGCCTGATTGAAGCTTCTGCTAAAATATGATGATGATGTTGTTGCTAAATCTACCACCCGTTCTAACACAATCTAAAGATGCCATTACCCTTTGTGAATTCAACATGCGTCAACATGATGAAACCATAAGAAACAAACGCATATGTAAAAATTAGAAGTGGCAATTTAGATGCATTTCATTAGAAAGGGGTCAATTTGTAATATACATGAATTCCTTAACGTTTCCAAGAAGAACAAATAACATATATTTCTCCTCCACGTTATGCCTAAAAACTAAGGTAATTACCTATTAATTTTTATCATCTTGAACCTTCTTATCTTTTTTCATCTTTAGGACTAGACATTGCATTAGCATAAGAAAAGGCCAAGAATTATAATGAAAACCAATTTCATGCCTATCGATGGCTTATTCATGTCAACAACATGTGATTGTGATCCAGTCACGTGCCTATCAAACATTGCTAAAGTAGCAAAACCCATTTCAGAACCAATCCATATAAAACAAGTGTTATTGATCAAACTCTTATATAATTTTCACTCCAATGAATCAAATGAATCAAAGAATATTAAGTAACTAGATTATGACTCGCGCAAAACGCAGGGGAACGTATAAAAAAATACATATAAAGGTATAAAAGTTGGCACGGTAACAAAAAAATAAAATAAAAGTGTCACACCCCAAAAACCAAGAACGGCGGAAACGTTCTGGGGCGGAGGACGTCATGTAATGTATCACAACACAGTAAATGTAAATAAGCAAACAACATCATCCATTGCATTAAATATATAATTTTAATACAAGCGTGTTCTGTACAGTATAGACACCAAAAATAATGTATATGCAAATAATAAGATGAGTCTTGAATGCGCTCCATCTTCTCAAAAGCGGGCCTCGGTACCTGTCTACTGATGACCTGAGAATACAAGTTATTTTGAAAGAGTTTATCAGCATTAAGCTGGTGAGTTCATAAGTATTTTAGTGTCGGTATTTTTCATCCAAAAATGTTTGAACATGTATCAAGTATAAGTTTGTAAAATGTATGTAAAGGTTTGTAATTGTTTGTAAAAGTTTGAATCTCTCAGAAAAACCTATATTTTCTATTAAAGTAGCCTTCTACCAAGGCTTAACTGTTTTGTATGCTCGTTTGATGTAAAAGTGTGTGATTTCCCAAGTGTAACTATCATTTAACAAAATATAGTTTGTACATTAACGTTTAAGTGAGGTTATCACTAAAATATGTAATGGGTAAATCATTGTAGTACTGTAGTCTTGTATTATAAGAACTACTGTTGTACCAACTACCTTAAACCGGATTTATATTAAGGTATTATGTGATAAATTGCACCATACTATCGACTAGTAACAACGACATAATGAATGGTCGTAATAACAGAATGACGTTTGGCACCCGCAGACCTGCAGGTCCGACTGTAGCTAGCAGCAAGGTGTAGGATTGTCAATCCAGTATAGATCTATACGCAAACTCACGCTCTCCCTCCAAGAGAATTCTGGCTACAACTTGAGCCATGACATTTAAGTCATGCTCTGATTTAAATCACAATAATTAAAGTATTCATGTATATGTAATGTTTCTCGTTCTAGTATAGTTGTATATGTATTGTTTCTAGCATCGTTGTATATGTATTGTTTCTAGTATCATTGTATATGTATTGTTTCTACTCTAGCTGTATATGTATCGTTTCTAGTATAGTTGTATATGTATCGTTTCTAGTATAGTTGTATATGTATTGTTTCTAGTATAGATGTATATGTATTGTATTACCCAGATGGTAATTACCTATCGATGTACTGGTAAATATGAATATGGAAGTACTTTTTATGTCTATACATGTATATATGATACATAATTAATATGGAAACGACCTTCGGATGGTCACCCAAAATCCCACCAGACCACATCTCAGTGCGCGAAAAGGAAATAGGGCGGATGGCCTTCCTAAGCCCTTTAAACATTACTTATATATATATATATATATATATATATATATATATATATATATATATATATATATATATATATATATATATATATATATATATATATATATACATATATGGGCATGCAATTTATAAGAAGTAAAACAAAGTTTAATAAAATCATTTGATAAGTAAAAAGAGTTTGTAAAACATTTTGAAGTGAAACAGTTTGATAAACAGTTGAACACTGATAAAATCATTGGTTTTCTAGTTATTAATCACATGTGATTGATGCAATAACTATAAGTATTTAACTTGTATCCCCCCCCCCCATAAAGTATTTAAAACATTTAAAATATTTCAAAGGTTGATTAAAGGGGTATGAACTCACCTGTGGTGAGTAGATTGGATTGATGTATCGGGTACCGTGCTAGGTGGCAAACGGAGACTTGTTCACACGTTCGAGCCTAGTTATCATATAATGAGCATATATATAACTAATTAGCCAAATAATAACTTAACAAAGTAAGTTAAGACACTTAGGAACATGTATACACTTTATATAAGTGTTATGGGTCCTAATGGTTGCATCTAAGTTGATACGGGACAAGGCAAAAAGGGGTTTAATGCACCAATGACCTTGTATATAAGTTCACCACCCAACAAACCCCACCCTTTGGAGTTTACGGCCGTGAACCCATGAGTTTACGGCCGTGAACTCCTCACATGGTGGTTTTGGGTGTTTTCAAGTGTTATCTTGATCCTAGGATAAGTCTAGCCTGGTTGGAATAATCCTTGAAGTAGGTTAAGGCCTTGGAATGCTCCTTTGGGGAGTTTATGGCCAAAGGACCATATCCCCTAGAGTTTACGGCCGTAAACTCCTATGGGGTGTTGGTTTTAATTCATTTGAGGCCCTTGCACATGTAGGATAGCTTCTATGTTTTTATCTAAGGCTAAAGGGGACATTAGGCACACTTTTGTGTCATTACTTGGAGTTTACGGCCCAAGATATGTTCCTTGGCCGTAAACTCCCTTTAAGGGGTGATTTTGATGTCTTTTGTTCCCCATTCAAGTCCCAAGTAGTCAAGGTTAATTGTGTTAAGGCTTTAAGGGTGTTTAAGGCATACTTTGCCTTTGAAAAAGGGGTTTACGGCCCAAGATCCTTCCTTAGCCGTAAACTCCTAAAACCCTATGATTTTGAGGTGTTTTGGTGTCCAAATTAAGCACAAGCATTAGAGGGTAAAGTCCTTAAGCTTTAGGGGGTGATTTAGGGCATTTATAACCCTTAAAAAGGGGTTTACAGCCCAAGAGAGTTCCTTGGCCGTAAACTCCTATAACTTGTGTTTCTTGAATGATTTCTATCCTCTAATGATCATACACTAAGTCCTTAACTAGTTGCTTAACAAGAAAATGGGACTAGGTAGCCTTTAGGCTTCGTTTTGGAGTTTACTCCCCAAGAACGTTCTTGGGCGGTAAACTCTCGGATCTTGCAGTTTAGACACTTAATTGATGTTAGAAAGCGTATATCAAGTATTGAAACACATTTAGGAAAGTAGACTCACAATCCGAGATGAAAACCCGAAGATCCGTCAGAGAGAATTGGCTTTTCTCTAGTTGGAATTGTGAATAATGAATTAATTAAATTCAGAAATCTATTTATAGTCCTGAAATATTTTAACAGAAAATATTTTTATTCCGGAAGTCGGACTATAACATTATGAAACTTACCATGTTCAAGTTTCACAATTACAGGAGCATCCACTTTCCTGATATATCCAGAAACGTAAACCCTAATGTACACAAACTTGTTCGGACAAGTCTGAAAATCACTGAAACTGGACTAGCTTCTATTGAATAGCTAATGTTCGTACAAATGGAAATTTCGGGTTGTCACATCATCCCCCCGTTAGAAGGAATTTCGTCCCGAAATTAGAATTTAAGAAAATAAAAAGTTACAAATAACTAAGCGAAAAGATGAGGATATTTAAGTTTCATCTGATCCTCGCGTTCCCAAGTGAATTCCGGTCCTCGCTTGGCGTTCTAGCGAACCTTCATGATAAGGATACGGCTTTGTTTCGTCTGCTTGACCTCACGGTCCATGATCTCTACAGGTTCTTCCACGAAGTTGAGGCTCTCGTTGATCTCGATCTCATCGAGTGGGATTACGAGAGTCTCGTCGGACAGACACTTTTTCAAGTTAGATACGTGGAATGTAGAATGTACGTTACGAAGTGTATCGGGTAGATCGGGTTTGTAAGCTACGGGGCCGACTCTTGCGAGAATATCGAAAGGCCCAATGTACCTAGGATTAAGCTTCCCACGCTTACCGAAGCGTATCAAGCCCTTCCAGGGTGAGACTTTGAGAAGGACTCAGTCTCCCACCTGAAATTCCAAAGGTTTTCTTCGTTTATCAGCGTAGCTCTTCTGTCGGTCTCTCGAGGCTTTCAATCGTTCACGGATCTGAACGATCTTCTCTGTCGTTTCCCGAATAATTTCCGGACCGGTGAGAGTATTGTCAGAAGCTTGCCCCCTAGCTAATTGGGTATCACCCACCTCAGCCCAGCACAGAGGGGATCTGCACTTTCGGCCGTAGAGGGCTTCAAATGGTGCTGCCTTTATGCTCGTGTGATAACTGTTGTTGTAGGAAAATTCGACGAGGGGTAAATCGGTATCCCACGCTTTTCCAAAGTCAATTACACAAGCACGCAACATATCTTCTAAAGTCTGGATCGTCCTCTCACTCTGTCCGTCAGTCTGTGGATGGTCGGCTGTGCTCATGTCCAGCCTTGTTCCTAGGGAATGTTGCAGTGATTGCCAGAATCTTGAGGTGAACCTATTATCTCGATCGGAGATAATGGATATAGGCACACCATGTAGTCGTACGATTTCCCTAATGTATGTTCTCGTCAGTTTCTCCATCTTGTCGGTTTCTTTGATAGGTAGGAAGTGTGCAGACTTGGTCAATCTATCGATGATGACCCATACGGTATCAAGTCCACCCGTTGTCTTGGGCAACTTGGTTATGAAATCCATAGTGATCCGCTCCCACTTCCATTCTGGGATCTCTGGTTATTGCAGTAAACTAGAGGGCTTCTGGTACTCGACCTTTACCTTTGCGCAAGTAAGGCATTTACTTACGAAGGTAGCAATCTCTGCTTTCATATTAGGCCACCAATATAGCTTTTTAAGATCCAGATACATCTTATCTGAACCTGGGTGGATGGAATACCGAGTGTCGTGCGCCTCAGTCATGACTAAGTCTCGGAAACCACCGTGTTTCGGTGTCCAGATCCGATCCATGAAGTATAAGGCTCCGTCACCCTTGTCTTCTAAATTCTTGTCCATTCCTCTAAGGGATTCACTCGTCACATTTTCAGGTTTCATGGCTTCAAGTTGGGCCGCCTGAATTTGATTAGACAAGTGTGAATGGATGGTTATTGACAATGACTTGAATTTGTGACCATAATATTCTTTCCGACTTAGGGCGTCTGCTACTATGTTCGCTTTACCCGGATGATAACGAATATCGCATTCGTAATCACTGAGTAGCTCGACCCACCGTCGTTGTCTTTTGTTGAGCTCCTTCTGATCGAATATGTGTTGTAAACTCTTGTGGTCGGTAAATATAGTGCTCTTCGTTCCATACAAGTAATGTCTCCAGATCTTCAGAGCAAACACCACTACTCCCAGTTCAAGATCGTGGGTCGTATAGTTAACTTCGTGTGTCTTCAACTGTCTGGAGGCGTAAGCGATGACCTTACTTCGCTGCATCAGAACACACCCGAGCCCTTGGTTCGATGCATCGCAATAGACTACGAAGTCTTCTATCCCTTCGGGGAGAGATAGTATTGGCGCGGTGCACAAGGCTCGCTTGAGCGTTTGGAACTCTCTCTCTTGTTTCTCTTCCCAGTCAAAGGCCACGCCTTTCTGGGTCAGGGTTGTAAGAGGTTTAGCTATTCGGGAGAAGTTATGAATAAATCTGCGGTAGTAGCCAGCAAGCCCTAGAAATTGACGAATTTCTGTCGGTGTCTTGGGTGCTGACCAGTTCTCAATGGCTTTAATTTTGGATGGGTCCACGTGGATTCCCTCTTCGCTTACCACGTGTCCTAAGAATTCGACTCTTCGGATCCAAAATTCACATTTCGAGAACTTCGCATAAAGTTTCTCTGTTCGTAAAGTTCCTAATACTAGTCGTAGGTGATCGCCATGCTCTTCCTTACTTCGGGAGTAGATCAGGATGTCGTCAATGAAAACAATGACGAACTGATCCAAGTAAGGTCGGCATACTCTATTCATCAGGTCCATGAAGACTGCTGGCGCATTGGTCAATCCGAATGGCATCACCACGAACTCGTAATGTCCGTAACGAGTTCGGAAGGCTGTCTTCGGCACATCCTCCTCGAGAACTCGTAACTGGTGATATCCGAATCTTAGATCAATTTTGGAAAAATAGTTCGCCCCTTGCAGTTGATCAAATAGATCGTCTATGCGAGGTAGAGGGTAACGATTTTTGACCGTCAGTTTGTTGAGTTCTCTGTAGTCGATACACATACAGAATGATCCGTCTTTCTTCTTAACGAACAAGACCGGTGCTCCCCAAGGTGAGAAGCTTGGTCTTATGAAGCCCTTGCTGAGTAGTTCGTTAAGTTGACCAGATAATTCCTGCATCTCTGCTGGTGCTAAGCGGTAGGGCGACTTGGCTACTGGGGTAGCTCCTGGGACTAAGTCGATTCTGAACTCGACCTGTCGTTGCGGAGGTAATCTAGGTAGTTCTTTTGGGAAAATGTCGGGGAAGTCGCTCACTACTGGAATGTTCTTGAGTTCTTTCGTTTCGAGGTTCGTGTCGACGACGTGAGCAAGGAATGCGTGGTATTCTTTGCGCAGATATTTATGTGCTTGAATACTTGATATAATGCGAAGACTCGCACCAGGTTTATCGCCTAGACTATAAGAGTTTTGTTAGATGGAAGGTTTAGTCGAACTGCTTTCTCGAAGCACATGATGTCGGCGCGATGAAGACTCAACCAATCCATGCCGATGATAACGTCAAAGCTTTTTATTGAGACCGGCATGAGGTCGATTGGGAATGAATGGTTATCTAGGGTTAGGATACATCCTAAGTATATGCTACTGGTGTTTTCTGTTTTTCCATTAGCCATTTCTACTGTGAATTGTTCTTTAAGTGCGTGTGGTTGTTGTTTAAGCATGCGAGCAAATTTGTGGTTCACGAAGCTTCGCTCCGCTCCACTATCGAACAGAATGCATGCATAGGAGTTATCGAGGAGGAACGTACCAGTCACCACTGTCGGGTCAGCAACTGCTTCCTCGTGACCTATAGCCAGTACCCTCCCTGCTCCTCCAACATTTCTCGCTTTGGGGCAGTCCCTCTTATAGTGGCATGTTTCGCCACATCCATAACAAGTTGGGCTCGCGCCAGAGCCAGGGACTTGCGTGATCGGTTGTGCCGGGAATTTACAGAAACGGACGGTGTGTCCTTTCCTGTTGCAGTTAGAGCACTGCATTTCACGGCAGGGGCCGTTGTGGTGGAAGTTGCATTTGTTGCACTTCGGCAAACTTCCAGCATACTGCTTCATCGGAGCAGTAGCAGCAGCAGGGGTTACCGCGGCATGTACTGCCACAATTTGCTGCTTCTTGGCAGCTCGCTGCCTCTTCTTGTCATCCCAGAACTTCCGCTTGGTGTCAGCGGGTTTTGGAAGGTTCCGAGATGGCTAGGGTTGTTGTGGTTGCAGGGGTTTTGACACCATGGTCAACGAGTCGCTGTGCCAGTCGCTTGGCACTGTCGAAGGTAGCGGGGTTTGATGATAGGACATTCCCATGATACGGAGGCACTAGCCCCCATATGTACCGTTCGATCTTTTTCCCTTCAGTGGGAACCATGTTAGGGCAGAGGGCCACCAGTTCGCTAAATCGGGCAGTGTAAGCAATAATGTTGGTGCCCTTCATGGTCAGGCTCCAAAGCTCCTGCTCTAGTTTCTGGATCTCGCCCCTCGGGCAGTATTCCTCAATCATGAGGTCTTTCATCGTATCCCAGCCTATGTCGTTGGCCACGACAAGAGTTAGAGATTTAACGTGGCTGTTCCACCACGTCAGTGCCTTCCCTACGAAGGTGCATGCGGCATATTTGACTTTGCTCGCAGCAGGGCAAGAACAAATTTCGAAGACTGATTCAGTCTTCTCAAACCATTGCGAGAGGGCAATGACTCCGCCGGTCCCATGAAAGGACTTCGGCTTGCAGTTGGTGAAATCCTTGTAAGAGCACTCTCCCGAGCGCACAGGAGTTTCAACTGGAATGGAGTTAACCGGGGTTCCACCTCTGCTGGCATCAGTAGAGTGATATTGTGCCATGGCAGTTGCCACTGCTGCAACTACGGCAGCATTTAGGGCTGTTGTATCGATGACCGGAGGTGGTGGAGGTGGTGTAGGGTTATTCTGGGGAGATTTGCGAGGAGGCATCTTTCAGCTATAAGTTCATAAAGATGATAAAGTGGTAAGAATCAATTTGTAAGTAACGTGCGAATGACACATGGACTAACTAACCATAGCCCAACAATTGCATGAGTGTTTGAGAACATAACAAGTAAGATGTGTAGGAAAAACCCAAATGTAAAGATTCTTCCCACAGAGTAGGTAGTTGTCAATAATACTGGTATTACTGATGTAACGAGTTCAATGAAAATTGACCTAACAGTAGGTCTTACATCATACCATACGGAAAGTTTGACAGTTCTTAGATTCCTAATTAGAGTACTGAAAGTTACGAATATTTTACAGATAAGTGTTACTTAGAGCACGGATGTTAAAGGCTAATCCTTAACCCAAAAGATAATGATGTACTAGACATCATCTAGCGACGATGAGTATTCCTCGGGAGAACCCTGAGGTCTCTCATTTGTCGTACCACCTTTTGAAGGTGTCGTTCATGAGCCCTTTGACGAGCTCGAAGTTCCATGACTTCTGCTTGAGAGGCAACCAGATGTTACTATAGGGTTTCATTGGTTCTCCGGGTCCGTTCCATGTCTTCTTCGAGACGGCGAATGCGGACTGTGTTGACACCAAAGTTGGCATCAATCTCCATGACCCGGTCGATGGCTGCTCGACCTTGCTCGACATTACGAGCTATTCTACGGATAATGACAGGTAGAGCTCGGTCAGCAGAGCCACCATCGCTGACGTTGTAAAAGGTTCGGTCCCCAAAGTATGGTAAGGGTTGACCCTGTTCGTCACTCCAGTGATTCAAGTTATCTACCCACAAGGGAGTGGGACCTAGAAAAAGCTGGTCGAGGGTTGTTGTTTGGGACTTGACCTACTGGAGGTAGGTTGTTGACTTTGGGCTCAGAGTCTGATCCATCCGAAAAGCCTTCAACTTGATGATCATCCAACGAGATTTGGTGTTCATTGTCAGACTCTGCTTCGAGCCATCCCGCGTTTGCCTTCATTTGGAAAGTACGGGTTGCCGTGATGGAATCCATCCATTTAAATCTACGCGAGAAGAGAGGTATAAAGATATAGTATACATGTAGTTGGTAGTACAAAATACACCTATAGTATTTTAAGTTTAGGTTCTACTGATCTTCTTGTGGTACTGTTGGTAAGTTTTTAGACTTGTTAACACATCACAACCATTCTAGGGCATATGCTAATCACTCCTCGGACCAGCATAGTTGATCAGGCTATGCCATTCCCAGGACTGACCATATATCCCCGAGCTTACCTGTGATATTTAACAATCGTAATACTTTTGTTCTTGTCGTTGTGACACTGGTTTTAGTATGAATGTAGACTAGTATACTTAATTAAATATTTTAGTATTTTAAGTATAGACTCTTGGTCAGAGTGTTTTAATCCCAACTGGGTTTATAGTTTACTATATCTTTTATGGGTTGATATACTTGATTCACTATAAACAATGCTCTGATACCAATCTGTCACACCCCAAAACCAAGAACGGCGGAAACGTTCTGGGGCGGAGGACGTCATGTAATGTATCACAACACAGTAAATGTAAATAAGCAAACAACATCATCCATTGCATTAAATATATAATTTTAATACAAGCGTGTTCTGTACAGTATAGACACCAAAAATAATGTATATCAAAATAATAAGATGAGTCTTGAATGCGCTCCATCTTCTCAAAAGCTGGCCTCGGTACCTATCTACTGATGACCTGAGAATACAAGTTATTTTGAAAGAGTTTATCAGCATTAAGCTAGTGAGTTCATAAGTATTTTAGTGTCGGTATTTGTCATCCAAAAATGTATGAACATGTATCAAGTATAAGTTTGTAAAATGTATGTAAAGGTTTGTAATTGTTTGTAAAAGTTTGAATCTCTCAGAAAAACCTATATTTTCTATTAAAGTAGCCTTCTACCAAGGCTTAACTGTTTTGTATGCTCGTTTGATGTAAAAGTGTGTGATTTCCCAAGTGTAACTATCATTTAACAAAATATAGTTTGTACATTAACGTTTAAGTGAGGTTATCACTAAAATATGTAATGGGTAAATCATTGTAGTACTGTAGTCTTGTATTATAAGAACTACTGTTGTACTAACTACCTTAAACCGGATTTATATTAAGGTATTATGTGATAAATTGCACCATACTATCGACTAGTAACAACGACATAATGAATGGTCGTAATAACGGAATGACGTTTGGCACCCGCAGACCTGCAGGTCCGGCTGTAGCTAGCAACAAGGTGTAGGATTGTCAATCCAGTATAGATCTATACGCAAACTCACGCTCTCCCTCCAAGAGAATTCTGGCTACAACTCGAGCCATGACATTTAAGTCATGCTCCGATTTAAATCACAATAATTAAAGTATTCATGTATATGTAATGTTTCTCGTTCTAGTATAGTTGTATATGTATTTTTTCTAGCATCGTTGTATATGTATTGTTTCTAGTATAATTGTATATGTATTGTTTCTAGTCTAGCTGTATATGTATCGTTTCTAGTATAGTTGTATATGTATCGTTTCTAGTATAGTTGTATATGTATTGTTTCTAGTATAGATGTATATGTATTGTATTACCTCGATGGTAATTAGCTATCGATGTACTGGTAAATATGAATATGGAAGTACATTTGATGTCTATACATGTATATATGATATATAATTAATATGGAAACGACATTCGGATGGTCACCCGAAATCCCACCAGACCACATCTCAGTGCGCGAAAACGAAATAGGGCGGATGGCCTTCCTAAGCCCTTTAAACATTACTTTATATATATATATATATATATATATATATATATATATATATATATATATATATATATATATATATATACATATATGGGCATGCAATTTATAAGAAGTAAAACAAAGTTTAATAAAAGCATTTGATAAGTAAAAAGAGTTTGTAAAACATTTTGAAGTGAAACAGTTTGATAAACAGTTGAACAGTGATAAAATAATTGGTTTTCTAGTTATTAATCACATGTGATTAATGCAATCACATGTGATTGATGCAATAACTATAAGTATTTAACTTGTATCCCCCCCATAAAGTATATAAAACATTTAAAACATTTCAAAGGTTGATTAAAGGGGTATGAACTCACCTGTGGTGAGTAGATTGGATTGATGTATTGGGTACCGTGCTAGGTGGCAAATGGAGACTTGTTCACACGTTCGAGCCTAGTTATCATATAATGAGAATATATATAACTAATTAGCCAAATAATAACTTAACAAAGTAAGTTCAGACACTTAGGAACATGTATACACTTTATATAAGTGTTATGGGTCCTAATGGTTGCATCTAAGTTGATACGGACAAGGCAAAAAGGGGTTTAATGCACCAATAACCTTGTATATGAGCTCACCACCCAACAAACCCCACCCTTTGGATTTTACGGCCGTGAACCCATGATTTTACGGCTGTGAACTCCTCACATGGTGGTTTTGGGTGTTTTGAAGTGTTATCTTGATCCTAGGATAAGTCTAGCCTTGTTGGAATAATCCTTGAAGTAGTTGAAGGCCTTGGAATGCTCCTTTGGGGAGTTTACGGCCAAAGACCCATATCCCCTAGAGTTTACGGCCGTAAACTCCTATGGGGTGTTGGTTTTAATTCATTTGAGGCCCTTGCACATGTAGGATAGCTTCTATGTTTTTATCTAAGGTTAAAGGGGACATTAGGCACACTTTTGTGTCATTACTTGGAGTTTACGGCCCAAGATATGTTCCTTGGCCGTAAACTCCCTTTAAGGGGTGATTTTGATGTCTTTTGTTCCCCATTCAAGTCCCAAGTAGTCAAGGTTAATTGTCTTAAGGCTTTAAGGGTGTTTAAGGCATACTTTGCCTTTGAAAAAGGGGTTTACGGCCCAAGATCCTTCCTTAGCCGTAAACTCCTAAAACCCTATGATTTTGAGGTGTTTTGGTGTCCAAGTTAAGCACAAGCATTAGAGGGTAAAGTTCTTAAGCTTTAGGGGGTGATTTAGGGCATTTATAACCCTTAATAAGGGGTTTACGGCCCAAGAGAGTTCCTTGGCCGTAAACTCCTATAACTTGTGTTTCTTGAATGATTTCTAGCCTCTAATGATCATACACTAAGTCCTTAACTAGTTGCTTAACAAGAAAATGGGACTAGGTAGCCTTTAGGCTTCGTTTTGGAGTTTACTCCCCAAGAACGTTCTTGGGCGGTAAACTCTCGGATCTTGCAGTTTAGACATGTAATTGATGTTAGAAAGCATATAACAAGTATTGAAACACATTTAGGAAAGTAGACTCACAATCCGGGATGAATACCCGAAGATTCGTCAGAGAGAATTGGCTTTTCTCTAGTTGGAATTGTGAATAATGAATTAATTAAATTCAGAAATCTATTTATAGTCCTGAAATATTTTGACAGAAAATATTTTTATTCCGGAAGTCGGACTATAACATTATGAAACTTACAATGTTCAAGTTTCACAATTACAGGAGCATCCACTGTCCTGATATATCCAGAAACGTAAACCCTAATGTACACAAACTTGTTCGGACAAGTCTGAAAATCACTGAAACTGGACTAGCTTCTATTGAATAGCTAATGTTCGTACAAATGGAAATTTCGGGTTGTCACAAAAAGCTATATTGGTAACATTGAAATATATGAAAAAACAATGAAATGTATGAATATATATAACCATTGAAGGACCTCTTTGTATACAACATTTCATGTTTTATTAGTTGGATGACTTTTCTTGTCACATGTGAGTACCGTCAAGCCGTTTTTTACTTGTAACTCGAGAAACAACGACATCTAACTGATCATGAGTGAAGACGAGTCTACGCAAGTATAATCCAACATTTGATAGTAAATGTTCTTAACTTTTGTTAATAATCATAGCATAACAAACAACTATGAGGAATTACCTCCACTTAAATTGGAATGAGATTCTTTTATTAGATGGAGTTAACTTCATGTGCAGTATATAAGTAGTCTCGTTGAAAAATCTACCAGATATGATTCAGCTTCAACGACGTGTCTTCCAATCCTAACAATATGGAACCTAGAATATGAACTCATATAGGTTTTCCCTTTGTCTTTCATCAATCGTAACATGTAGTCATTGATAGCATCGATCTCTTCATTTGCGAGAATCGTGTACTACACGAGTTTATTAAATATAAAATTGTAAGCATCAAATATTTTTTTAAATGATACTTTTACATAAATACAAAGGATATAATGAATAAAATAAGTAATTTACTATATAACATTAGATGTCATATTACATATGCAAACTGACCATAAATAAACATTGGTTGCCTTTAAAAACAACTTCACATTCGATAACCAATATCTTTGACTCTTGTTTATCGTAACAAGAATTAATAAGAAAATGTATTTTTATAAAATAAGTTAAACATAAAATTGAATGACTATCAAAGTAAATTGAGTTGTACGTAACATTGGGTTTTCTTTAATCCAAAACTAAATTTCTATGTATGCGCCCTCTCTTTAGGGTCTTTTGAATCAATATCGTGTTTGTATATTTAAAACGCTAAAAAGAAAAGCCTTTAATACAACTATATTGAAATTTTAAAAGTTCAATTACTAAAATGGAAACAATACAAATTTAAATGTTTAAATTTTAAAAATTCAATACAAATTTAAATGTTTAACGGTCAAAATTCTTCGTCAAACATAATCCTACAACGAAAGCAATGAAAAACAATAAAGAAAAAACCAACTCTTGTAATATTTCCAACACTTTAGCTTTCGTATTTTTATATTTTGTTTGATTATTATTATTATTATTATTATTATTATTATTATTATTATTATTATTATTATTATTATTATTATTATTATTATTATTATTATTATTTTATGTATGATAAGCGCACCCTAACTTTAGTAAATTATTTCAAATGTGTATGTTCGACGCTTATGCTCATTTTGGTTATTGAATCTGCAAGATGAAGTTACGATTGTTATTGATTTTATGCAATATATTTTTTTAAAACTTACTTAATAATGAACATATTCTATCATTGTTAAATGAATAATATAACATCTAAACTTTTAATTTTCCACATATATAACTTATATTAAAAAAAAAAAAAAAATTTAACGGACGATTATTAGGATATGTTGGTATGCAATATATAAATATAACAAAACTAAATCTCACTTCAAATCCAACAAATTCATAAGAAAAGAATCCATAATTTATTAACTTAAATCCTATCCAAAACATCAATTCTACTCCTAGATCTTTAAATTCTAATCACTGACTAATAACTTGTTATGTTGATTAAGAAAAAAGCAATTCAAACCCTAATCCGACATAGTAGGTATAATCATGCAAGTGTTAGGCAAGTACTCTAAAGATTAGCACTTGAAATTAAATAATGAAGACCAAAGAAGCATAATTAGCATTAAGTAATTGTAAAATAGTACGCAGTGTATGAACACTCATCTTGGTAAGTCTTCCAATCTCCCTTAAAAAAAGCGACTATGTCACCTTCATGTCCAAAAGGTGGAGAACAAAGGATTTTGGTAGATTAAAAAAATATACACCTTTAACCTACCTTTTTTGGTTGACTTCTTACTATAGTGGTGTGTGGAAGAAGCCGGTAGTGAGGCTAATTAGTCTTCAAATGTTGCCTAATTACTTGATTAATTTGGTCAATAGGATGGTGACCTGTTACTCTATTTTAAATTGGAATACTATTTTACTTATTTTTGGTTATAATAAATAGCTAATGCGACTAGACATGACCCATGTCGTGAATAGCTTGTAATTTTAATCCGTTTATCCTATACATCGCTAATATGTCGCTAAATGTTGCTAATTCGATGCTAATCTAGAATTTTAGGGGTCCATTTAGTTTTTATATATATATATATATATATATATATATATATATATATATATATATATATATATATATATATATATATATATATATATATATATATATATATATATATATATATATATATATATATATAAAATCAGTACATCAGTTATGGTTTTCTAGCTAACCGCCATGGCACACACAACCATCGGTGTGCGGTTTGGCATAGTTCGACACTTCCAAGCCACCCTTCTTTCTCTCTTTTTTCTTTACTTCAATTTTGTCTTTATATTTTTATTCGTTTTTTAAGAGTTGTTTAGTATTTATTTATTTATTTTTTAGATTATAAAGAGTACCATTCATCATCCAATTTTACCACACCAAAAAATACATCTCCATTTTATGTATTTAAAAAAAAAAGGTTTTAAAGTTCATGTTATGTATCGTTTTAAAGTTGTTAGGACCAATTTTATATTATAACTAAATAAGATCGTTTATTTATCTAAAAATAAAATTTTGATTCTTTTAATAAACAGATTATTATTATGGAAACTTGTTTTTCTTTTTAACTTTTTTATTTTTTTAATTTTTTAATTTTTTAATTTTTTTTTTTATGAATTCATAACATATATTTTTGAAGATTTTTGAAACACGCTTCAATTATATATTTATTTGTATAAATTTTACGCTTTAACAGATGTTTGGATCCAAGTACAAACAAACAAAAAACAAATTTAGCTTGTTATAATACTACTACTACTAATAATAATAATAATAATAATTATTATTATTATTATTATTATTATTATATTTTTGAATTTTGTATGTTTTTAATTTTTTGTTTAATTAATGACATTTTTAGTTTTATTTATATTAAAATGCGTAAATAAATTTAAAAAAAATAAATAAATGTTGCATGATAAACAAGTGGCAACATTTTAGACAAATATGATAAAAATGAGATGGAGCTAAGATGACATGCCGCTATGAGGCCGTCCGGTATGGTTGCAACGGAGGAGTTTGTGGTCTAGGTGGCTACAAACAACGACCGTACGCACCATCCCGGTGACTCGCGGTGGGTCGTGGTTGTGCTCCGAACAACGAATTGAAACGATTAATTTGATTGGCTGTTGAGTAATGACTATATTTTAGGGTTTAAAATGTTTTTTAATTTAATTTTTTAAAATTTTACATTTCAAACATAAACATCCTCTATAAATACCCCACTTATTCTTTCATTTTACTCACACAATTCTTTTCTCTTCTTCTTATAATCACACACTTCTTTTGCTTGATAAATTAAAAATCAATGACTCTTAAAGGATGAATTAGTCAGAAAACAAAGAAGAAAATTTAGCATTAACATGAGTAGCTGTTTCAAAAGACCCATAAATGCCTAATTTTTGGGTAAAAGTTGGAAACTTTTTCCATAATTTAATGGGTTGCCGAAGTCGTAGTCTTGATGAAATATGTTCGAAGTTTCGCGACATGAAGGTAAATGCCTTGAATTTAATGAGATGTATAACCTTGTTATAAACAACGTAGACAAAGACGGCATGTATGATATGATCATACATCAATATGAGAACACGAAACATACATCGTTTAAATACGTCAAAGTTTGATGAAAATTAAGAGAGCCCTCAAATTTAGTCATTACAAATAAGGTTTAAAAACTAGTTCAATTTGTTTGTGGTTGCATTTTTATGTTTTTTTACTATTATCTTTTTTTTATGTTGTGTTTTAAATTAATGTAATATTTGTTTCATTGAATAACAAAACTAATTTTAATATATATATATATATATATATATATATATATATATATATATATATATATATATATATGTTTTATTGTGTTTTTGAATTAAATGTAAATAAAAAGATATGTTTTTATTGTGTTTTAATGTATTTTTAAATTAAATATAAATAAAAAAAATGATATGGAGTGATATATTTGGTGGTAGGTATATATGATTTGTGGTATGGAATGTGATGATGATGTGATATCACTTTATTAGTGGTTTAATGGTGGGTGTAATAGATGATTTGACAAACAAAATATTATAGAAACCATGACACTATTCTCTATTGTTTAAGTTTATTTGTAAAAAAACTAAACCAAAAAAAAAAAAAAAAAAAAAAAACATACGGCAGTTATGCACTTTTTTTCTCGTTAGCTTTCCTTTTCTTTCTTATTTTGCCTTCTGTAGTTGACATACTTTTAGCCTTTCTCTAACATGGTCGTACATTTTCTTCTAAATATGTCCATAGGATGTTAGTTTAATAATATATTTGTTCTAAATAAAAATCTTCACAAGGATCTTATACTAATGAATTGGATTCTTTGGGTAAAATAATTAGTTGTGTATGACTATGAAAAAGTTAAAGACGAAAATAGATGGTTATGGTGGACCCATTTGGTATATGCTAATATGACCTTGAAAATAATGGAGAATTTTCAAGAAAAGATGGATGTATAACAAGAATTTAAATTTGGAATTTGGAATTTGGAACTTGGAATCAACTTACATTGACTATATCACAATCATATCAATGGATCTAAGACTTCGAATATTTTCTTTGGATGCTTGTGGAGAGGGGTCTAGTCAAAGTTCATTGTACTTTGACTTCATAAAGTCAATGGAGATGTCATTTTCTATAACATTCTCAACAATTTAAATCAAGCTTAACTCAACCAAAATGTATTTGGTACCCTTTTTTCGACGTTTTCTAACTTTGAATTCAAGATGCTCCATGAATCATGAATAATGGGCATAAATATTTAAGTCTCAATTGAATATAGTGTATTCTTTAAAAAAGAGTGTATACAAATCGATAGTCATTTGAAACAAAATATGGTAAAAAAACATTCAAATGTGAAATTATGGACTTTAGGTTATGAAGTAATGAGTAATAATGATCTCAAAGCAAAGTTGATGGGCTTGGTTGAAATGGGCCTAAGGGTATAAAAAAGTCGACCAAAGCCAATTTGGGCCTATAAACCATGGTTTAACCCTAACAAAAGCTTCAAATTTGGGTTAATTGTTGCCACCAGCCCACCAATAACAAGTTATAGAGAAAAAAAAAAAAATTCATGTACGGATTTATTTCCAAATATCCCAAACTTGTGATCACCTTTAAATGTATCTATCTATTCACAGTCTTGTGAAAATGGACATTAAATTTGTTATTTTGTGACAAAGTAATTATCTCCTTTCTCTGCGCCGATGGAGACACCGGGTAAATGTGTCATGTCACGAAAATTTAAAAAATCTATAATTTAACCTTTTTGTGTAATTTTTATGTGTTATATTGTGACGTAGAGAGTCTTCAATGTCGGGCTTTTTTTTTTTTTCTTATAGTTTTTTTCACTATTATCAGCACTCAATGCCATTATAGTTGTCCATTCAATATATATTCAATATGATTAATTATTGTTTTGTCGGGTTAATGCCTTTTAATTCAACATTTTAAAGATATTTAAAAAAAAATGACAGAAAACATTAACCTTAATGCCAAAAAAATAAACATAAACAAGGGTTTTTTTTTTTTTTTTAAATTCTAAAAGTAATCATCTATTTTGCAGAGTGGCCTTGCAGACCGATCATGTCATTTGCAGAGTGAATATCTATAAAACGATCCAAATATTTCATTTTCCATTTTAGTTTGTAGCAGATAGATGAGTTCGCAAGCACCTCTCTACGAACTCTCAACAACTCATTACTAATATAGTGCTACAAAATAGATCTCTTAGAAATTTCAAAAGTTTGATTCTATACATATGATCTTAACTATCCGATAGAAAACTATCTGATTGTTTATTAACAACAATTTAACTGCAAGCACCTATCATGGTGAAAGTAAAATCTCAAGTCATATATCATGACTTTAACATTTCTATACAAGCAAGTAGAGGGCCGGCCCAATATATGGGCGACTTGGGCTTAGGCCCAGGGCAGCATATTTTTAAGGGCATCAAAATATAATCTAGCTATCATACTTTAATGGCCCAAAATTAACCGATGTCTTGTTATCTCTGATCAGTTTATGGAGGAAAAAAGAAAGTAGATGCGCCGAATAATCATCCATCATAAGCATAGAGAAACAAAACGTCGCATGGTGCTTAGAAACTCATTGTCGTTGGCCTCGTTCTATGGGAAAAATCAATGCCTACCTGTAATACGTCTCCCATAAATCAAAAGTAAGAACTTCTTTCTCCTTTTTCACTTCTAGTTGACGAGTCATAAATCGATTTTATGTAGCTTTGATTTCTCCAATCGATCTGCTTTCTCTATCTTTCAAATATCAATTTCTTAGTATCAGTCAACACTTAGTCCCGATATTAGCAACAATTTCTCTAATTGGGTCCGATTTTAAGGTCTGATTTTGTCTAATCAGATACATCATAACCAATTATGAAGTTCTGATTTAGTGGTTCACTGATTTGGGTGTGATTCATTTCTTGTTGGTTGTTTCAGAGAATCAGTAATCAGATATAGGGGTGGTGAGTTCATTGTTCATTCGAAATCTATGTTTATTTAGGTTTGTTCAGAAATATGATTATTCTCTTATATATCTGAATTCATTTCTATTTAATTAGAGGAAAAGAGTGCAAGTCTCAAAGAGTAAAGACTTATTTGAATTTATTTTTTAATCAAATTAATTTATTATGTATCGGACTTCTCATTTATTGAAATTTGGATTTGTATTTTTTGTACCTCATTTCTTTATTGTTTTTGAAATTAGATTTGGGTTATTTCTCTATAATTTTCTCCATGTTTGAGCTCAACAACCAGATTTGTATCTGATTTCTCTACTGTTTCAGCAATCGTATTTATGTATGTTGTTTTAGAAATTATATTTTAAGATTCTGGTGAGTTTAAATTCGTTGATGTTTGTGCTCAATATTTTCTATATAACCATCCTTTCTAATCTTTTGTGGTATTGTTTATGTGATGTGAAGCAAGTGCTATATTTTTGATTTTGCTGTCTTCATAATTCAGATTTGGGTTTTGTTGTTTGATAAATAAGATTTGGGTGAGTTCATTCGATATTTGTGTTTATTTTGGTTTGTTTCAAAAATATGATTAATTTCTTATATATCTGATTTGTTAAAAGAGAATTATTGACGGTGCCGGTTACAGTTGCTTCCGTGAAATGAAGTTTTTCAAAATTAAAGCTCTTGAAATCGTATCTCTGAAGTATCATGACTTGATAAAGATAAGAAAAATTGAATGTATTAGCAATTTTAAGTATTGAAAGTGATTTTTTACAGAATATTGATTATTGTAAAATTAGAGATGTTATCGCTTTAAAAAATGCACGAAAACATCGTGTTAGGTGATTTTTTGTAGATTTTTGTTTGTATAATTTGTTTGACTATAAGATTTACCATATTGTTATAATTTTTATATATAAGGGCACAAAATTATAATCTCGCCCCGAGTAGTAAAAAATAACAGACCGGCCCTAAGCAAGCATTCATTTAATGCTTAACAGAATATCCATTTCTACTGCATATCACATCACTTCACACATACAAGTCCAAAAGCATTTCATCATTCTTGAGGGAATTTGCACCCCAATTGACATAGTTTAAGCCTAGGAAGGATAATTGTAACGCCCCAAGAGATGATAAAGAATAATAAGATAATTAATAGGCATAGTGATAATTAAACATTATTAAAGAATGATTATTTTGGACAAATAATCTCGAAAGTCATAGTAGTTGTTAAACCGTGAGCATGCATATAGAGAACGTCAAAATCCGACTTCGTAAGAGGAAGTTATGAATTTTCGAAGTTTCAGCATAGCAGTATAAGGCTTAAAAACCAAAGTAGAGATCGGTTGACTGTTAGGAAAAAACAATCTAAACGAGAGTTGAATACCTTGTCCATATGGTTCTGTTGATATAAAAAAAGCCGAGAACAGATATCATTTGAGAAAGTTATGAATTTTTAATGGACTTTAACAGTCTAAGTCTGTTAAAAATATAACATTAAAAATAAAGTCAAAATTAGCCGACGGTGTCTCATTGAAAGTTGTAGATCTCGTCTTTAACTATGTGGATACAAAAAAACGTCAAACACGAAGCTCGTATGAAGAAGATATGATTTTTTAAAAAAATTAGAAATTCACACGCGTGCCCGTGAGGGCACGATGCGTAGTAGGCTGCCGACAATGGGACGCAAACAAAACTGGATCTGACACGTGTTGCAAAACGAGAGGATTGATGAGGCTGGAGTGCACGACACGCACCTCATGCACGGTGAACATATGGACTATAAATAGATGTGCTTAGACTCAATCTCCTTCACACCATCCACACTTCCTTTGTCGATTTCCTTCAACTTTTAGCCTGCTTTCCGTTAGTTTTAGTGTAGCACCTAGTTTCTGGTATGTAAATCTTATTCGAATATTGCCTATTTTAGCCTTGGACTCGGCGAGTCATAGGTCCGACTCGCCGAGTAGAGACGCGACCCAGGTCACGTTTTAAGTTGGCGACTCAGCGAGTCCATATCCTGGACTCGGCGAGTCGCCACTGTTGGATGAAACCCTAAGTTTCAGGGGTTTGCAACCTATTTAAACGACTTAAGTGCCCCAAGCCAGCCCCCATTCACCCATAGAGCCCTATATCCCTCGTCCTAAGTCGTTCCTCGAGAGTTTGAGGCTTTTGTGGGTGTTTTTGAAGGTTTTGAAGGAGGAAAGAAGTAGATCCAGAAGAAGGGAAGCCATCCAGGAAACTATTGTGTTCTTCCAGTAGTTCCCTTGAGGTATAACCCGTTTTCCCCATGATTTTATGCTTAAAACTTCATTTGGGTCTTTCTTGGTCAAATCCCCAAGCTTGTATGTGCATTATATGTCGTAATAAGATGTTTGGCCTCTGGATCTAGGCAAGATTGAGCTCCAGAAGCTCAGATTTGTTAGCTTTATGGCCCCATGTTGCTTGTTAGCCCTAGATCTACCCTTTTAAGGCATTTTGAGCCCTAAAATCCATATTGGTGAATATCCACATGTAAAGTTGGAAACTTTACGTGTGATTTGTATCCTAGAAGTCTATATCTATGAATGGCATGGACTGAAATCGAGCAAATCGGTGTATTTGGTGGATGCATGGCGGCGACTCGGCGAGTCGTATATGTGACTCGGCGAGTCTGGTCGCGAGTCACCGAATTGGTCCCTTTATGATGTATCGAGTTTGAGCTGTGAGTCACAGGGGGTGACTCGGTGAGTTGGGAGCTGAACTCACCCATGTTAGGACTCGACGAGTCAATGCCCTGACTCGGCGAGTCCAAGGCATTCTTCATAGATCAAGAACAGACTCGGCGAGTTGTTCATACAACTCGGCAAGTCTTAGCATAAGTGTTCTTCGGATGAAGATGAACTTGACGAGTTGTTCATACAACTCGGCGAGTAGGATGAAGGGGTTGAATGTCAGTTTAGAAGATGAACTCGACGAGTCATAGCCTAACTCGACGAGTAGAATCAGGGACCCAGGACAATTGTCTAGACAGGGACTCGGCGAGTTGGAGAGCCAACTCGGCGAGTCGGGTCAACTAAAAGTTGACTCTGATTTGACTTAGGGCTAGACCAGGGGTAATATGGTCTTTTTACCCAAAGGACAGTTAGCAGTGTATGATTAAGTATATTGTGGGAATTACAGTCGGGGAGTTTCCGGAGCAGCAGCAGCAGTAGTAGGTGATCAATCCCCACACAGACCAGCAGCTATTTCGAGGTGAGTTTCCCTTTCAGTAGTAACGGGTCTAAGGCACCAAGGCCGGCCCGTATAGACGAGACATTAGTATTAGAGTGTGGGCCGAGCCCGTATCTCTTAGTTGAGTTGATTATGATATATGCTAGTATGATATAGTTGTCTATACTTGTTGTCTGCGTGATACTTGTATGTTATGGGTTAGCGGTTGAGTGTGGGTGGGGCCTGTATCTCTCCGAGGTTGGAGTGTGGGCTATGCCCATATCTCCCCGATAGCGAAGTGTGGGCAGGGCCCGTATCTTCAAAAGTGTGGGAGAGGCCCGTATCTCCCGGCTAGCGAAGTGTGGGCAGAGCCCGTATCTTCCCGAGTGTGGGCAAGGCCCATAACTCCTAGCGGAACATTGTTTGTTATATGTATGCATGGTATGGGGTATTATGGGGGAACTCACTAAGCTTTGTGCTTACAGTTTCAGTTTTGGTTTCAGGTACCTCCTCAGCTAGGGGAAAGGAGCCAGCGCGGTAGCAGCATGTCACACACACTCTCTCCGGTTTCCGCATTTACGAGCTTTTCTGGGATTGATACTCTGATATTCTGATTAGTTGTATGTTTTGGTTTTCAGACATGGTTCAGTTTATATTATGGTTGATCAAATGATGTTTTAGTTATTAATATTTTCTAAAGTAACGTTTTTAAACAAAATTTTTTGGATGTGAAAATTGGGTCGTTACAAGTTGGTATCAGAGCCCTGGTTTGAGGGATTCGGACACGTCTTCGGGAGTGTCTGAACTCAAATTGAGGGATTGAAAGATTTTCAAAAAGGAAATGCTTTCTAAAATTTAGAAAAAGAGTTTTGAGAAAGAACGAAGTGTGTGATGTGCGCGATCGGCCGAGCTCAAGTAAGTATTCCCCATAGTACCCATACATGTTTATGTTATGTTTATCAGCTTTCGTAGAACCGCATGCTAGAATAGGACTAAGGATCTAGGAGTGATGCCTTATGTGCCTACTATTTGTGTTTCAGTTGTATGAGAAATTGCATGCTAGTTATTGAGTAGACAGTAAGTAGGATAGCCTGATTAGGTTATGCCTGGTAGTATGAGCTTAGCACTATATGTAGCTCAATTCCTGAAAGTGGATAGAGTTAATTGAGATTGTTACCCTTGTCTGAATGCTGCTTGCTTCGTGCTTCGTGGGACTCTGAATAATGGGAGTTAGCCATTAGGCGAATGCGTCACGTCACATGTAATCAGGATTGAATAATCTTAGAGTGCCGAATTTGATCCTACTGCGCAACTCTTGTTTGAGTCCAACCGTCGTAGGGATGAGTCGGGTACTCGAAGGATTATCTGAGCCTCGTCACATGTGATGGTATTCGGGTAATGGCCAATTGGCATTACAATGAGGCCTACAGCAGCTGAGGACTGGTTAGAGTAGAATTAGAGATCCCCCTAGGGCAAGCCTAGGATGAGTATAGATGTGATCAGCAGTAGTGAAGGGGATCTGGTGGAGTCGAGGCATTCCTTGGAGAAGGTACGGATAGATGTGGAAGGTAGTATGGGCCCGTACTACTGAAAGCAGGGGATCCGTACCCGAACCAAGGAAGGCCAAGATAAGACCAGGGAACCTGTAAGTAGTTGTGATCCCTCATGAAGTAGCAGTATCACTAATGATTGTTGTGATGTATTGCAGAATGGTGGTACTTCGATCGAGGCCGGCAGATGACGGTTCTGGAGAGGGGTCAGGTTCGGGATCAGGCTCCGAACCGATTGATGAGAGGCTACGTGAGTTCATCGCGTCAGAGATCACCAGGGGCATCCTTGAGTCGACCCCCATTCTCTTTGGGTCGATCAAGGAAGGGATCATGGAGTTGATGGAGGATCGCCTACGGGCATTCAGGAGCGATATGGCCTCTAGCCAGTCAGGATCTCGCACACTGTCCTTCAAGGACTTCAGGGGCAGTGGTGCGCCGGATTTCCATGGGGTGAAAGACCCCATTGTCGCCAGGCGATGGATTACAGATATCGAGTCTGCCCAGTTGACTAGCTTCTGCCCCGAGGGGTCGAAGGTGAGATACGCAGCAGGGTGTTTACGGGACCGAGCCCGGGATTGGTGGGAGTCAATGGGTGACTCGTTGGGAGCCTCAGCTATCGAGGCAATGACCTGGTCGGACTTTGTGACCAGGTTCAGGGCAGAGTTTGCACCGGCGGTCGAGCTTCAGCAGCTGGCCAGGGAGTTTCTAGACATGAGGCAGACGACGGAGACTGTGGCGGAGATCACCGCCAAGTTCCGGGAGAGGGCTTTATTGGTGCCCCAGTATGCTGGTGACGAGGACATGAGGAGGACTCGTTACCATGATATGCTACGAGCTGACATCCGGGAGCATGTTAGCTTTTCGGCTTGCCCTACCCTGGACTCCATGATTGCCAGGGCTAGGGAGAGGGAGATAGATTTGGAGCACATCCGGAAACGGAAACTAGAGGGCGGTCAGGCAGGAGGGGCTTCGGGGAAGAAGCCCAAGGGATCAGATGGTAGGCCGAAAGGCCAGTCAGGACCGAGCCGCTGCGGGAAATGCGGCAGGACGCACGTGGGGGCATGTAGGATGGGATCAGGAGGCTGCTACAAGTGCATCAAGACATGGCACTTTAGCAGGGATTGTACTACTCCAGTTTCAGCTATTCAGACATCAGAGTTGTTGTGTTTTCACTGCAACCAGAGGGGCCACAAGAAGGCTAATTTCCCCCAGTTGACAGTTGCAGTGCCAGCTCCAGCGACCCTGCGGATCACGGATGGTCGGCAGGGCAAGGCAGAGGCTCCAGTGGTGAGGAGCCGGGCATTTCAGTTGACTGCCGAGGAGGCACGTGCCACACCTGATGTGGTGACGGGTATGATTCTTTCCCTCTATCTTTTTTTTTATGATGTTATGTTATTGATATGTGCTCTATATGTATATGTATGCATTAGGATCGTTCCATGTGAACGGCCTCCCAGTTCAAGTGTTATTTGATTCAGGTGTATCCCGATCATTCGTTTCCCTTGCACTTAGCAAGAAGTTTCATGAGTCATCGGGCGAGTTAGATTGCCCTTTGGAAGTGGAGATCGCTGACGATCGATCGGTGCGAGCATCGATGATATTTCAAGATTGCGTGCTGCGTTTTTTTGAGGAGAGCTATTTGGTAGATTTGGTTCCCATTCCGTTGCGTGGGAACAAGGTGATTATAGGCATGGATTGGATGAGCCCTAATGGGGCGGTGATAGATTGTGCGCAACAGCCGGTACGGGTCAGGACCCCAAGCGGGGGAGAGCTAGTGATTCATGGAGAGAGGCCTCAGTATGGACCCACTGTATGTTCAGCTATGAGGGCTAGGCGCTACCTTCAGCAGGGATGTGCAGGATATGTCGCATATGTGATGGATACCCAGGAGGCGGGTAAGGCGACAGTGAGCGAGGTTCCGGTGGTCCGAGACTTTGCAGATGTTTTCCCAGAGGAGCTTCCTGGGATACCTCCGGAGCGATAGGTGGAGTTCAGGATTGACCTTGTCCCTGGCGCGGCTCCGATAGCTAAGGCGCCGTATCGGTTGGCCCCTCCCGAGATGCAGGAGTTGTCTACGCAGCTGCAGGAGCTGCTAGATAAGGTATTTATTCATCCGAGCAGTTCACCCTGGGGAGCCCCGATTCTGTTTGTAAAGAAGAAGGACGGGTCACATAAGATGTGTATAGATTATCGGGAGCTGAACAAGGTAACGGTGAAGAACCGTTACCCGCTTCCAAGGATTGATGACCTATTTGACCAGCTTCAAGGAGCATCATGGTTCTCCAAGATTGATTTGCGTTCGGGTTATCATCAGATGAGGGTCAGGGAGGAGGATATGCAGAAGACCGTGTTTCGGATGCGCTATGGTCATTATGAGTTCGTGGTGATGCCGTTTGGGCTCACCAATGCTCCTGCCGCGTTCATGGACCTCATGAACCGCGTATGCAGACCGATGCTGGATCGGTCTGTGATAGTCTTTATCGATGATATCTTGGTTTATTCCAAGACTCGGGAGGAACACGAGGAGCATTTGAGAGAGGTATTGGAGACCCTGAGGAGGGAGAGCGTGTATGCCAAGTTCTCCAAGTGTGAGTTTTGGTTGCGCGAGGTGCAATTTCTTGGACACCTCGTCAACCAGAACGGGATTCTGGTTGATCCGGCCAAGGTCGAGGCCGTGATGAGATGGGAGGTCCCGAAGTCTCCATCTGAGATTCGGAGTTTCCTGGGATTGGCGGGCTACTATCGGAGATTTATCCAGGATTCTCCAAGATAGCCATACCCCTGACGCGGCTGACGAAGAAAGCCGTGGTCTTTCGGTGGGGACCCGAGCAGCAGGCTGCATTTGAGACGCTGAGATAGAGATTGTGTGAGGCGCCGATCTTGGCCCTGCCAGAGGGCGTAGAGGATTTTGTGGTCTATTGTGATGCGTCCGTTTTTGGGTTGGGCGCGGTACTGATGCAGAGGGGGCATGTCATTGCCTATGCTTCGAGGTAGCTCAAGCCTCACGAGGCGAACTACCCGACGCACGATTTGGAGTTGGGGGCAGTGGTCTTTGCTCTCAAGATTTGGCGACATTACCTCTACGGGGTTCGGTGTACCATCTACACGGACCACAAGAGTTTGAGGTACCTCATGGACTAGCCGAATCTGAACATGAGGCAGCGTCGGTGGTTGGGTGTGGTGAAGGATTATGATTGCGAGATCCTTTACCACCAGGGGAAGGCCAATGTGGTGGCCGATGCACTTAGCCGCAAGGCGGCGCCGATCAGGGACGTCTGCTTGAGGATGACCGTGGTGACTCCCCTGTTGGAGTAGATTCGGGAGGCTCAACAGGAGGCTATCAAGGAGGAGCATCGGAAGAGCGAGCGCGTGGTGGGTCAGGTTTCCTCCTTTGATTATGATAGCCGAGGACTATTGACACTACACTGTAGGGTGTGGGTGCCGTATCACGGAGGCGTGCGCCATATTTTGATGGAGGAGGCGCACAAGTCCCGATTCTCTATTCATCCCGGGGCGACGAAGATGTATAGGGATCTTCGTCTGGATTACTGGTGGCCCTGCATGAAGTGGGATGTGGCATGGTACGTCGAGCGGTGTTTGACCTGCAGGAAGGTCAAGGCCGAACATCAGAGACCGCATGGCAAGATGCAGCCCTTGGATATTGCACTGTGGAAATGGGAAGATATCACGATGGATTTTATCACGAAGTTTCCCAGGACCGCATGTGGAGTGGATTCGATTTGGGTCATCGTGGATAGATTGACCAAGAGTGCTCACTTTATTCCGATTCAGGAGAGCATATCGGCCGAAAAATTGGCCGACATCTATATCAGGGAGATTGTGGCACGGCATGGGGTGCCAGTATCGGTGATATCGGACAGGGATGTGCGCTTTACTTCCAGATTTTGGAAGAAATTCCATGACGAGTTGGGCACTCGTCTGCATTTTAGCACTGCCTTTCACCCGCAGACGGATGGCCAGAGCGAGCGGACCATCCAGACTCTGGAGGATATGTTGCGGGCGTGCGTTCTAGACTTCGGTGGTAGCTGGGATACCTATCTTCCCCTGGCCGAGTTCTCCTACAACAACAGCTATCACACGAGTATCGACTGCCCTCCCTTCGAGATGCTGTACGGACGGAGGTGTAGGACCCCGATATGCTGGGGTGAAGTTGGCCAAAGGGTCATGGGGAGCACCGAAGTGGTGCTCAAGACGACCGAGAGGATCCAACAGGTCCGGAGCAGGCTTCAGACTGCTCAGAGTCGGCAGAATAGTTATGCCAACAAGCGTCGATCCGATTTGGAGTTCCAAGTCGGGGATATGGTTCTCCTGAAGGTGTCGCCTTGGAAAGGCATCATTCGATTAAGGAAGCGGGGCAAGTTGGGCCCGCGATTCATCGGACTGTTCAGGGTCGTAGCCCGGGTGGGCAAGGTGGCGTACAGGTTGGATCTGCCAGCCGAGCTTAGCCAGATCCACAACACTTTCCATGTTTCTTAGTTGCGGAAGTGCTTAGTGGACGATTCAGCAGTAGTGCCTTTGGAGGATATTCAGGTTGATGACAGCCTGAATTACATTGAGCGCCCAGTCGCAATCCTTGATAGGAAGTCGAAGGATTTGAGGAACAAGAGAGTGGAGTTACTGAAGGTGCAATGGCAGCACCGCAAGGGTTCGGAACGGACTTGGGAGCCGATGGACGAGATGATGGAGCATTACCCCGAGCTGTTTCAGGATCAAGCAGCAGACTTCGAGGACGAAGTCTAAAATAAGTGGGGGAGATTTGTAGCACCTAGTTTCTGGTATGTAAATCTTATTCGAATACTGTCTATTTTAGCCTTGGACTCGGCGAGTTATAGGTCCGACTCGCCGAGTAGAGACGCGACCCAGGTCACGTTTTAAGTTGGCGACTTGGCGAGTCCATATCCTGGACTCGGCGAGTCGCCGCTGTTGGATGAAACCCTAAGTTTCAGGGGTTTGCACCCTATTTAAATGACTTAACTGCCCCAAGCCAGCCCCCATTCACCCTTAGAGCCTTATATCCCTCGTCCTAAGCTGTTCCTTGAGAGTTTGAGACTTTTGTGGGTGTTTTTGAAGGTTTTGAAGGAGGAAAGAAGTAGATCCAGAAGAAGGGAAGCCATCCAGGCAACTATTGTGTTCTTCCAGCAGTTCCCTTGAGGTATAACCCGTTTTCCCCATGATTTTATGCTTAACACTTCATTTGGGTCTTTCTTGGTCAAACCCCCAAGCTTGTATGTGCATTATATGTCGTAATAAGATGTTTGGCCTCTGGATCTAAGCAAGATTGAGCTCCAGGAGCTCAGATTTGTTAGCTTTATGGCCCCATGTTGCTTGTTAGCCCTAGATATACCCTTTTAAGGCATTTTGAGCCTTAAAATCCATATTGGTGAATATCCACACGTAAAGTTGGAAACTTTACGTGTGATTTGTGTCCTATAAGTCCTGATCTATGAATGGCATGGACTGAAATCGAGCAAATCAGTGTATTTGGTGGATGCATGGCGGCGACTCGGCGAGTCGTATATGTGACTCGGCGAGTCTGGTCGCGAGTCACCGAATTGGTCCCTTTATGATGTATCGAGTTTGAGCCGTGAGTCACAGGGGGTGACTCGGTGAGTTGGGAGCTGAACTCACCGATGTTAGGACTCAGCGAGTCAATGCCCTGACTCGGCGAGTCCAAGGCAATCTTCATAGATCAAGAACAGACTCGACGAGTTGTTCATACAACTCGGCGAGTCTTATCATAAGTGTTCTTCGGATGAAGATGAACTCGACGAGTTGTTCATACAACTCGGCGAGTAGGATGAAGGGGTTGAATGTCAGTTTAGAAGATGAACTCATCGAGTCATAGCCTAACTCGACGAGTAGAATCAGGGACCCAGGACAATTGTCTGGACAGGGACTCGGCGAGTTGGAGAGCCAACTCGGCGAGTCGGGTCAACTAAAAGTTGACTCTGATTTGACTTAGGGCTAGACCAGGGGTAATATGGTCTTTTTACCCAAAGGACAGTTAGCAGTGTATGATTAAGTATATTGTGGGAATTACAGCCAGGGAGTTTCCGGAGCAGCAGCAGCAGTAGTAGGTGATCAATTCCCACACAGACCAGCAACTATTTCGAGGTGAGTTTCCCTTTCAGTAGTAACGGGTCTAAGGCACCAAGGCCGGCCCGTATAGACGAGACATTAGTATTAGAGTGTGGGTCGAGCCCGTATCTCTTAGTTGAGTTGATTATGATATATGCTAGTATGATATAGTTGTCTATACTTGTTGTCTGCGTGATACTTCTATGTTATGGGTTAGCGGTTGAGTGTGGGCGGGGCCCGTATCTCTCCGAGGTTGGAGTGTGGGCTAGGCCCGTATCTCCCCGATAGTGAAGTGTGGGCAGGGCCCGTATCTTCACAAGTGTGGGCGAGGCCCGTATCTCCCGGCTAGCGAAGTGTGGGCAGAGCCCGTATCTTCCCGAGTGTGGGCAAGGCTCGTAACTCCTAGCGGAACATTGTTTGTTATATGTATGCATGGTATGGGGTGTTATGGGGGAACTCACTAAGTTTTGTGCTTACAGTTTCAGTTTTGGTTTCAGGTACCTCCTCAGCTAGGGGAAAGGAGCTGGCGCGGTAGCAGCATGTCACACACACTCTCTCCGGTTTCTGCATTTACGAGCTTTTCTGGGATTGATACTTTGATATTCTGATTAGTTGTATGTTTTGGTTTTCAGACATGGTTCAGTTTATATTATGGTTGATCAAATGATGTTTTAGTTATTAATATTTTCTAAAGTAACGTTTTTAAACAAAATTTTTTGGATGTGAAAATTGGGTCGTTACATTTAGTCTACGGTGAAGCCCTGTGATCCCTAAAGTAGTAATAGCTAGCAAGTAGAATCTCTACGAGTGCAATTTCTGGAATTTTGTCTAGGGAATCTCTATAAGTTAAATTACACACTATTTTATCTAGGGAATCTCTGTAAGTTAAATTACACACTATTTTATCTTAGTGTAATTTATATTTAACTTCATTGTCATTGTTATAAATTTATAAATAAGATTGTTTTAAACCGCCGTCGCGTATGATCTAAACAAATAAAAATAAATGGAAATATGATCTATTGCATTAACACGTAGTACATGTAAGCATGATCGAATCCTCAGAGGCACTGTAACACACGGAATCTAGAAGATCAATTGTGGAATAAATCCCATTTTCTAAGGACCAACTCGTTGAGTTGATGGTGGGCAACTCCGCGTGTTGGAGGTTTTTGGGACACGTGTTTTTGTGGACCAACTCGGCAAGATGGTGAAAGAAACTCGACAAGTTGGATGCTGTTTGAGAAACCTTAATTTTAGGGTTTTTCACCCCATTTAAACACCTTAAGCCCCACGTGTTGGCCTCATTCCCAACCTCCATAGACCCTAACCCTAATCTCGAAACCCTAGAGCCTCCTTGAGTGTTGTGAGTTCATTGTAGGTGTATTTTGGTGTGTTTGAAGCTCTTTGAAGGAAGAGAAGCTTAGTGTAAGGTGATGGTTAAAGTAGAAGCATTCAGATCTTGGTTCTCTACTCCATTTCCAGCATATTTTGGGTATAAAGTTCTAACTTTGCTTAATATTTTCTTAGATCTCTTCTTGGGTTGGATTGTATGCTTTTAGCCATGGATGGGTGGTTGATGGGGAAGTAGAAGTTCCAAGTGTTTATTCTTTCAGATCTATGACCCTCATGAGCTTTTTTGGCATAAAGGTGCCAACTTTATGCGTTTAAAGGCTTCATGCATCCATTAAGTCTTTCATTTAGCCCTTTTTGAGCTTTTGAGCTCCTTCTAGTCATGCTTTAGTGTAAAGATGGAAACTTTACGTGACCATCTAGCTTTTTGGGGTTAGACCTACATTTTGGAGTTTTGTTCTTGATGATTAAGTGCTTAATGGTTAAACCCTCCTTATTTTAAGTCTTAGGGCTTGGGTTTGGACCCCTTTAGGTGGTTCCTAGGGGTAAAGTTGGAAACTTTACCCATGTTGATCTCATATTAGTCGAGATCTGAGTTGGGGAGTCCCTGGAATCGATAATGTTGGCTTAGTGTATTAAGATGTGAGTTTCTGGTGAACTCGGCGAGTTTGTAGATAAACTCGGTGAGTTGGCTCGACTTTTCCCGACTTCGCGGATTGTTAGATAAACTCAACAAGTTAAAGGATAAACTCGACGAGTTGGGTCAACTCAGGCTGTTGACTTTAACTTTTGACCTTAGCCTTTGACCAGGATATTCTCAGGGGGTATTTGAGGTAATCATTTTTGTAATCAAGAAAATTATGTGCTTAGGATAAGACTCATATGGGATTGGGCCCAATTTGGAAAATTAGGCCATTAGTGTGACTTTATGGATCTTTTTGGTTTTGGTCCTCAGTTTGGTTCATGTTGGGTTCAGGGCTAAAATGGTCATTTTACCCTATGTATAGTTGGTGGGCCTTGGGATGGATTCCAATTGCTAATTGGGTGTCATTTTGATCTGATAGCTCAAAGGTGTCGTTAAGGCAACAACTAGGGAATTCTGTCAGTGAGCTTTTGCATTCGAAGTGAGTCTCCTCACTGTTCCATGGGTCGAAGGCACCAATGCCGACCAATTTGGTTTGTGTATTGTATGAAGACCAGGGGATGACCCTTGGTAATGTGTATGCGAGACCAAAGTTTGAACTCTAGCAGTTAATTGATTAGTAATGGTAGAATTGTATGCTAGTTGTCTTTGTGATGCTTGCATGGAAGACCAGGAGGTGGCTCCTAGCACTTGTCTGTAAGACCATGAGGCGGCTCGTGGCATAATGGCAAGACTATGGTTTGCACATAACACTCTTATTGATTATGTTTGTATGTGTGATATGTATGTCTCATGATTATGTATGTTATGAAAGGCTTGTTTGATATGTGTGGTGTGTGGTATTTGGGGAACTCACTAAGCTTTGTGCTTAAATTTTGTGATTTATGGTTTTAGGTACTTCCGTTTCGAAAGGAAAGGGCCCAGCTTCATCGCAACGCATACACCTGTGTTTTCCGCAATGTGTGTTCTTTGCGAATGAACTCTGATAATTGTTTTATTTGAAATACATTTAAATACTTAGATAAAGTTACAATGGTGTTTTAATTATAATAAAAATGAAAATTTTACCCTTTGATTTCAAGACGTTACAAGTTGGTATTAGAGCCTTGGTTTGAGTGATTCGGACATACTCTCGGGTGTGTCTGAACTCAAACCGAGGGTTTGATGAAAATGTTTATAAAATAAACATTTAATTAAAAAGGAAATTCTAATCAAAGAAAAGTGTGTGATGTGTGCAATCAGCTGAGCTCAAGTAAGTGGTTCCCAGAATACCAATACACGTTTATTATGATATATGTTATCATTATGAGAATTGCATGCTAGATTAGGGCTAAGGATATGCCCAGTATTATATGATAAGAGAGATACCTTGTACGTTCCTAATTGTGTAACACCCCGTTCTTTAAGTGTTTAATTATGAGCCCCTGATATTTAAGAGGAAGGGTAATTCTGGTCCTTTTTCGGGAAATGGGTTCTATTCGAGATAGTTTCAGGCTGGTGTATGTTGTTAGAAGCATTGGGCTTCTCGTCACCCTCGTATTAATGTTAAGTTATTTGGGAGCGGGTTTAGATTAGAGGAGTTGCGGTGTTTTGAAGATGATTATGGTTTATAGTTCTTTGTGGAGTAAATGGGGAAAAGGTCCCATGCATGCATCTATTTTGAAGTTTGGCTGGGTACGCCCAACGTAAGCTGGACGTATGCCCAACGTAATAGCGTGAATGATGCGGGTTGGCTGGGTGAGTACGCCTAGCGTACTAGAGGTATGCCCAGCGTACTCTCAGAAACTCCAAACCCTAATTTAGGGTCAGCCACTATATAAGGAACATGTTGGTTCACCCATTAGCCTCCTTATGCTCATCCTTAACCTTAGAAAACCCTAGAAGACCCGTATTCCTCCATTGTTGGGTGTGTTTGACCTTGGAAAGCTCATTTTGGCAAAAGAAAGGCTTGAAGGAGAAAGGAAAAGTTATCAAAGAAGAAGAGGAATGTTTGGAGCTTGTAGATCTGAAGAGATACCATCCTTTGGAGCTTGTTTGAGGTATAAATCTTCTTGCTTGCCATCTATTTTGCATAGATATAAGTGTTGTGGAGTTTTTAGCATCTTTCTTGTCCCAAAGTTGTCATCTTGATTCATGCTTTGTGTTGGCCGAGATTATCTGTCCTTTCAGACCTTTGGAGAGGTCTTGAGTGAGAAAAATGAGGTCCCAAGGGCTGTAGTTGTTCCATGTGTGAGAAACATGGGTCTTAATGGATTAAGACCTTGGATTAAGAGCTTATAGACGTCCCAAGTGATAAAGTCTGAGACTTTATGAATTCTAATCATATTTGGCCTAGGGATCTGAAGTTTGGGATTAAGAGCTTAAGCCATTAAGAGGTTAGAAGGACTTATTGAGTATCGCAATTACGCCCCGCGTAGCAGGCCAAAGCCCCGATCCTCAGTTGTGTTTCAGTGAGTATGCCCCGCGTACCAAGGTGGGTACTCCCAGCGTACTCCCCCTGTGTGGACTTTAATTTTGGGCCGTTTGTGGGTTGTTGGTGTTTGGGCCAAGTCTGGAAATTATGGATAGTGTATTTTGGGCCCAATTATTGTTATCGACATTAGATCTAGGCCCATTTGGTGAGGTGGGCCCAATTTGGTAAATTGGGCCAATATTGGACTTTGTATGAGATTTGGACTTTGGTCTTGGCCCGATAAGTGGATGTATGATTGGCCTAATGTTTATGTTGTTATGATGGTTAGTTCGGGATTTGCGGTGATTGGTGATTCGAGAGTCTACTTCTTCAGTTCAGAGTATCGACATTCGCGAGGTGAGTTATCCTCACTATATCGACAGGGTCTAAGGCACCAAGGCCGACCCTTTATCGGATTGAGATTTGGATATTTGTTGCTATGCTATTGCTTTGATATGTCTGCATCCTGGTAGCTAGGATGGTATATGTTAGAGACTTGGTTAAGGTCGGTTTCCTGATATGTAAGGTGATGCTATGCTAGTGACCGGTTAGGTCGGTATCCTGGTTAGGGTAATGATATGTTATGTGATCTGCTTGATCGGCTTGTTGATTATGAACTATTATATGATTGTATGTTATGTGCACATGGTTCTTTGGACTGGAGTTGGGTTGAGGCGGGTCCTACTTTGTGCTGTAGGCCAAGATACCCAGGGCGGACCGGTTGTTCCGAAGGCCCAACGAGCGTTCCGGATAGGCTGTAGGCCCCACGAGGGCAGACTAGACGTACCGAGGCTCGGAGAGTGGACCAAGCCGACTGAAGGCCCGATACCGGTAGACCAGTCATACTGTAGACTCAGAGAGTGGACTAGGTGGGTTGAAGGCCCAGTGCGGGCGGACCAACCACACTGCAGACTCGAAGGACATGACTAGACATGTAGGGTGGACTGAAGGCCGATACGGCGGACCAGTCACACAGTAGAATTGATATGCATGGCTGTTCTATGTTTTGTTATGTTATGTATGCTATTTATGTTATGGGCCGGAAGGCACTATGTTACACGCCGGAAGGCAATATGTTTTGGACTGGAAGGTCATATCCTGGAAGGGCGTATATGTGGTTGGTATTTTGGGGGTCTCACTAAGATGTCGGGTATACAGTTGTGGTTTAAATGTTTTTCAGGTTCTTCAGAAGACCGTGGAAAGGCGAAGGCGTGATCGTACCGCTCCTCGTGTTTATGTTTTATGACATGGTTCTGGGAATACTCTGATAATAAATGTATTGAAAAACTTTTTGTAATAACAATATTAAAATGGGTTGTTTTTGAAAAGTTTAAATTTTGTTGAAATTTTCGGTCGTTACAAGTTGGTATCAGAGCCTTGGTTTGAGTGAATTGGAGGAACATTCGTGTGAATCCAGTCTCAAATCAAGGAGAGTTTTTAAAAGAGAAATTAAAATGGTTTTCAAATTAAGTAAAAAGAGGACGCGGAGGTACGATCAGTTGGAGCCAGTAAGTAACCCCAAAATACCATACATGATATTTGTTTTTGAGCTTTGATAGAACATCATGCTAGTACTAGGTTAGGGATCTTCAGGATTTCATGATAATATTGTCTATTTTATGATGCCTGCTAGCCTAGGGTTTTCCTCTATATGAGATTTCCAGTGTTCCTCTAGGAGTGAGGATCGAGCACTTGCTATGTATATTTGTCACTAGGGTGTTGTGGTAGTACTTCATACAAATATGGGTAGGTGTGGAAGGTAGTATGGGCCCATACTACTGAAAGCACATGACCCATACGCGTATCAGGGAAACCATGACCTCTAGGGTTGGGTTGGGAGTTGGTTCCCGGGATAGTGGGAAGTGTCTGAGATTTTGTAGTTTATTTTCAGTATGGAGATTTCGAGGCATGCTGGGAGTGGATCCGGGTCAGGATCGGGAGCAGGAGACGGAGTTCTGTTCAGGTCAGTACTGCCCGAGGTTATCGGACAGATCAGCACGTGCAAGTTGGATGCGAGGATTCGTGAAATCCTGCATGAGGAGGTTGCTGCGTTGTTCCGGGCCGAGCTACCGGAACTGTTTCAGTCGATCAAGACCGCCATGGTGGAGTATTTTGATGAGCGCTATGCGGCTCTCACTGAGACGACTGCCGCGGCGGCTACAACGGCTGTAGCAGCGGCATGGGGAGGAGCTAGTAGAGGTTTTCAGTATCGGGACTTCGATAATACGAAGCCTCCCACCTTTGATGGAGTTCAGGACCCAATCGTTGCTATGAGATGGTTATCGGATGTGGAGGGGTGTTTCTTCACTTATTCATGCCCTGTTGATAAGAGGGTGAGGTGTGCTCTGAACCTGTTAAGGCTCGGGGCAAAGGATTGGTGGAGATTGACCACGGGGTCATACTCGGATGCGCAGAGGGCTGCGGTTTCATGGGATCGGTTCAGAGAGATGTTCAGCACTCGTTATGTTCCGCAGGTCGAGAGGGAGAGGTTAGCTCAGGAGTTCCTTGAGCTAAAGCAGGATTCGGAGTCGGTGATGGAGAAAACCAGGATGTTTACTGAGAGGGCGATGTTTTGCCCTGAGTTTGCTTCGGAGCAGGCTCAGATGTCCCGATATCTGAGTATGCTGAAGAGAGATATCAGACAATTTGTGTTCGTGCAAAGGTGTGAGACTTTGTTGGAGTTGCAGGAGGCCGCCAGGTGGCGTGAGTTAGAGATTGAGTTGCAGTTGCGTGAACTGAGGCAAGCTCCGGTGCAGTCGCAGCCGGCGATAAAACGGTCTAAGACCGTTGATTCCAGGATGGGAGATCAGGGCAGCCACGTTTGTGGGAAGTGTGGGAGGGGTCACACAGGAGTTTGTCGGTCCGGTGGTGCATGCCGCAAGTGCAGAAAGGAGGGGCACTATGCGAGAGATTATCGATGGTCAGTGCTGGTTCAGGATTTGAGGATTTCTTAACATTATCATCAGGTTGGTCTCTTGAGGGTCAACTGTCCACAGCTTGTTGCGGGACTGGTGCAGGCTCCAGCACCGGGCACTTTGAGGATCACAGGTAGAGGTCAGGGTGGAGCGGAGCCCCCAAGGGCTCAGGGTCGTGCTTTTCAACTTTCAGCAGAAGAGGTTAGAGCAGTGCTGGATGCAGCTGAGGGTATGTTCCTTTCTTGATATCATGTTATCTTGTGATTATTGTGGAGTATTATTATCTGGTAGTCTCATTGTGTGGTTTTTCGTTCTGGTATACGTTGTTCCTTGAGGGTTTGGTATGGTTATGGGTTTTCGTTGGTTATCATTCATGAGGGTTATTAGTGGATATACGGCGTTGGTTGAAATGTTGGGAAGCATCTGCAGTCTGAGGAGTGGATAGTTGAAGATTGAGTTTCTTTCGAGCGGGATGATCAGTGTGGAAATGTGTTTTTGCGAAGGTTGTTAGTGCTAGTGGGAATCAGTCCGCTTGTAAGTGTTGGGTTTTGTGCAAGGTTATTTTGGGAGGTCGGTGATAACGAACAGTGGTTGATAGTCAGTGCCCTAAGTGGGGGAGAATTGGAAATTCTCCGGACGGTCGATAGGCTTGAGAGATTGTTTAGCTGCTTGGGATTCAGTGGTATTTCTGTCAGCCGAGAGCAGGCTGGTATCGGTTAGTAGCAGGCGTGCGGGGCGGGATACAAACCTATGGCATTGATCGTGGAGGGCCTAGGATCAGGCTTGGATCGAGTATGTATGATGGAGATAGAGTTCGGAACCCCTAGAGGGTTAGAACAGTATGCATGGGAGGATTTCCTGGAGAGGTAACTCGGAATGATGGATGCTAGTCGAGCGGTCCGGATAGACTGAAGGCCGGTAGGCGTACCAGTTAGGCCGAAGGCTCGGGGAGGGGGGGGGCTGTCCAGCCAGACTAAAGGCCCTGGAGGGCGGTCCAGATTGGCTGAAGGTTTTGAGAGTGGTCCAGATTGGCTGAAGACCTAGTAAGGTGGTCCAGTTATGCTGAAGACTCTGCAGGTATTATTGGGTCGGTTCGAGGAAATGGGTTGGGCATGTTGTGATGTGTTAGCATTAGAACATGTGTGTTGCAGTTATGCTGAAGACTCTGGCCCCGGGTATTGATTGTGATTAGTGGAGATGGTGCATGGACTCGAGAGTCCTTGCGAGCAGGTTCAGGACATGTGTGTTGCATGGATAGCGGTTATGCTATAAGGGAATGTAAATTCACGGAAGTGGATGTAGCAGCGCAGGGTTATGATGGGAGTGGTCCAATTATGGTCATTAAACAGTGAGATTGCAGCAGTGGTATGGGATTACATTCGGGTAGGATGGTTGCTGAGGCTCGGCAGGAATGCATGGATGGAATCTCGGATTTCCAGATAGATTTTGTTTTAAGTGGTGAAAATTCATTTGGAAGGATGTTTGGAAGTGTCATCATTGTATCGGGGTTTTCCTAACCCGAGGACACTAGAGCCAGTTCGGTGTGGTTATGAGATTGCGGTGGAGAACTCGTGGGAGTTGCTCTAAGGTTGAAGCATGTGTCATCCTGTCAGCAAGAAAGGTTAAATTGGGTTTCGGATTTCGATGGTCGAGTCTTGAGTAGCCTGGTCTGGTGAATGCCAGGCGGTGCATTGCATGGGTAGTTTCGGAGTAGAGTTGTCGCAGGATTCGAGGACGAAGCCTAAATTAAGTGGGGGAGAATTGTAACACCCCGTTCTTTAAGTGTTTAATTATGAGCCCCTGAGATTTAAGAGGAAGGGTAATTCTGGTCCTTTTTCGGGAAATGGGTTCTATCCGAGAAAGTTTCGGGCTGGTGTATGTTGTTAGAAGCATTGGGCTTCTTGTCACCCTCGTATGAATGTAAAGTTATTTGGGAGCGGGTTTAGATTAGAGGAGTTGCAGTGTTTTGAAGATGATTATTGTTTATAGTTCTTTGTGGAGTAAATGGGGAAAAGGTCCCATGCATGCATGGCATGCATGCATGTATTTTGAAGTTTGGTTGGGTACGCCCAGCGTAATAGGGTGAATGATGCGGGTTGGCCGGGTGAGTACGCCCAACGTACTAGAGGTACGCCCAACGTACTCTCAGAAACTCCAAACCCTAATTTAGGGTCAGCCACTATATAAGGAACATGTTGGTTCACCCCTTAGCATCCTTATGCTAATCCTTAACCTCAGAAAACCCTAGAAGACCCGTATTCCTCCATTGTTGTATGTGTTTGACCTTGGAAAGCTCATTTTGGCAAAAGAAAGGCTTGAAGGAGAAAATAGAAGTTGTCAAAGAAGAAGAGGAACGTTTCGAGCTTGTAGATCTGAAGAGATACCATCCTTTGGAGCTTGTTTGAGGTATAAAGCTTATTGCTTGCCATCTATTTTGCATAGATATAAGTGTTGTGGAGTTTTTAGCATCTTTCTTGTCCCAAAGTTGTCATCTTGATTCATGCTTTGTGTTGGCCGAGATTATCTGTCCTTTCAGACCTTTGGAGAGGTCTTGAGTGTCTGCATCCTGGTAGCTAGCATCACCCGACATTCGCGAGGTGAGTTATCCTCACTATATCGACAGGGTCTAAGGCACCAAGGCCAGCCCTTTATCGGATTGAGATTTGGATATTTGTTGCTATGCTATTGCTTTGATATGTCTGCATCCTGGTAGCTAGGATGGTATATGTTAGAGACCTGGTTAAGGTCGGTTTCCTGATATGTAGGGTGATGCTATGCTAGTGACCGGTTAGGTCGGTATCCTGGTTAGGGTAATGATATGTTATGTGATCTGCTTGATCGACTTGTTTATTATGAACTGTTATATGATTGTATGTTATGTGCACATGGTTGTTTGGACTGGAGTTGGGTTGAGGCGGGTCCTGCTTTGTGCTGTAGGCCAAGATACCCAGGGCGGACCGGTTTTTCCGAAGGCCTAGCGAGCAGTTCAGATAGGCTGTAGGCCCCACGAGGGCAGACCAGACGTGTCGAGGCTCGGAGAGTGGACCCGGTTGACTGAAGGCCCGATACCGGCAGACCAGTCATACTGTAGACTCAAAGAGTGGACTAGGTGGGTTGAAGGCCCGGTGCGGGTGGACCAACCACACTGCAGACTCGAAGGACATGACTAGACACGGAGGGTGGACTGAAGGCCGATACGGCGGACCAGTCAAACAGTAGACCTGATATGCATGGCTTTTCTATGTTTTGTTATGTTATGTATGCTATTTATGTTATGGGCCGGAAGTTACTATGTTACACGCCGGAAGGCAATATGTTTTGGACCGGAAGGTCATAGCCTGGAAGGGCGTATATGTGGTTGGTATTTTGGGGGTATCTCACTAAGCTTTCGGGCTTACAGTTGTGGTTTAAATGTTTTTCAGGTTCTTCAGGATACCGTGGCAAGGCGAAGGCGTGATCGTACCGCTCCTCGTGTTTATGTTTTATGACATGGTTCTGGGAATACTCTGATAATAAATGTATTGAAAACTTTTTTGTAATAACAATATTAAAATGGGTTGTTTTTGAAAAGTTTAAATTTTGTTGAAATTTTCGGTCGTTACAGATTGTATGAGCTTTAGAATTACATGCTAGTATGTTCCTATTGCGTGAATAGAACGGCTTGATTAGCGTATGCTAGTTAGATTTTCCGTTGCCTGAATGTTGCTTGCTTTGTACTTTGTGGGACACTTAACAATGTGAGTTAGCTACTAAGTGAATATGCTAAGTCACATGTGGCATAGGCTGGATAATCTCAAAGTGATGGACTTTGCTCTATTACGCAGTTCTCATTTGAGTCCAACCGTTCTTGGATTGATTCTTTTACTCGAAAGATTATCTGATCTTTGTTATATGTGACTATATTCATGAGGTAGCTAGTTATAATTAATGGGAATCCTTTAGATGATGAGGAATGGGTGAGGTCGGGAACCTTGGAAAGCCTAGGATATGCTTTAGTGGGTTTAGTGGTGTGTTTTAGTGAGTTTTGGTACATTGGTTTGAGGAAGTGACTTAGAGGATTTGGGAAGATTGCTGAGGAAAGTATGGAGAGGTGTGGAAGGTAGTTTTGGACCCGTAGTACTGAAAGCACATGATCCATACTTGAATCAGTGAGAGTCTTGGAGAATCTAAGAAGCTGATAGGGGGAGGATTATTGGGTATGTTCTGACTATTGGCTTGTAGTATTTCAGTTTGGAGATGAGCACTCTGGGAGGTGATTCAGGTTCCGGTTCTGGTTTGTGTTCCGGATTAGGTGCAGGTGTTGTGCTGATTAGCGAGCAGTTGCGAGAGTTCATCTCGTCGGAGATTTCTCACAGTATTTCGAAGATAGTGGATGAGCGCTTGGGCACATTCCGTGCGGAGGTTATGGCTATCATTGGAGCTCGCACTCTTTATTTCTAGGAGTTTCGTGCTAGTGGAGCTCCCACATTCCGTGGGGAAAGGGACCCCATTGTCAGTAAGAGGTGGTTAGCAGATATGGCTAACACATTCAGGATGAGTTTCTGCCCTACGGAGGCGAAAGTCAGATATGGTTCCTACCTGTTGAAGGATAGGGAACGAAATTGGTGGGAGGTGATTGGTAGTGAGTTAGGTGATGATGTTGTTGATGTTATGTCATGGGATGATTTATCTACCAATTTTTTAGTTGAGTTTGCTCTTGCGATTGAGGTGCAGTAGTTGGCACAAGAGTTTCTGGATCTCCACCAGACTACTGAGACAGTGGCAGAGATCATTACTAACTTCCGGGAAAGGGATTTATTGGTATTGTGGTATGCGGTAAATGAGGAAATGTAGAAGGTGAGGTATCATGATCTGTTACGGGATGATATCAGGGAGTTTGTGAGTATTTCAGAGTGCGAGACCCTGAATGATATGGTTTCTAGAGTCCGAAAGTGGGAGATCGATTTGGAGCACCTTAGGAAGAGGGGATCAGATCAGGTGCATACAGTGGAGGGTCCCAGGAAGAGACCCAAGACTTCTGATAAACGATTGAGATGCTAGTAGGGCCTAGGTGAGTACAGAACCTGCGAGAAACTGCATGATGGAGTTTATCGTTCTAGGGGATTGGGCGACTACAAGTGTGGCAGGGTTGGTCATGTCAGCACGGATTTCCCTCAAGGAGAAAGCCTATTATATTTTCACTACGATCAGGTGGGCCACAGGAACGCAGATTGTCCGATGTTGAGGGGAGGAGCAGTGAGTGTGCCTGCTCCAGCTACTTTGAGGATCACTGATGAACGTGAGGGTAGGGTAGGAAACTCAGCGGAAAGGAGTCAGTTCTTGCAGTGTCAAACAGGGGAGGTCAGGACTCCACCAGGCGACATTGCGAGTATGTATCTTTTGTTTTCTTTTTGGGTTATCTGTGTGTGGGTGTGTGTGTGTGTGTGTGTGTGTATATATATATATATAAGTATTTATGTTGTTTGGGATCTTGAATCAGTTTGGGTAAGCATATATTTGGTTTATTTCTCTACTTATGTTGGGTTATATCTTCAAGAAATGTTATATGCCATTTGCATGCCATGAATCTTTAGTAGAGTAGTGCGAGTTCGTTTCCTTATATAGTAGGTTTGTGACATCCCAAAATACGGGCCCAAATTTCATTTTTTTTATTTAAGTGATTTGCAAAACATTTGTAACAAAATACCATACGATCATATCATTTAATAAAACATGTCTCGCAACTATAAACCAAATCGTAAAACATAATATTGTCAGAGTACAAATCCCAAAATAACTCATGGTGCGGAAAACAATGTGCGAGTATGATGTGCTGCTACCGTGCCAGCTCCTTCCCCTTCGAAGAAGAGGTACCTGAAAACAAAACTGTAATTTGTAAGCATGAAGCTTAGTGAGTTCCCCCATAATACCACATACCATACAATCATATACTGAACATCTAGGAGATACGGGCCTCGCCCACACTCTGCTAGCTAAGAGATACGGGCCTCGCCCACACTCCGCTATCTGGGAGATACGGGCCTTGCCCACACTCTGCTACTAAACCATAACATACAAGTATCACACAGACAACGAGTATAAACAATTCTACCACACTAGCATATATCATCATCAGACTCAACTAAGAGATACGGGCTCTGCCCACACTCCGATACTATCATATCGTCTATACGGGCCGACCTTGGTGCCTTAGACCCGTTCCTATTGGAAGGAAACTCACCTCGAAAAGTAGCTGCTGAAAGTATGCTTGCTAAGCACCTGACTGCTGAACCGGTAATCCTCCAGCTGAATGGAGCCTCTTGCAGGGTATATGTCAGATCTACTTCCCCTCCTTGCACTCTTCCACCTCCTTCTTCTTCTCTTAAGCTTCAAACTTCCTTCACAAAGCCAAAATCACTCACAAGGACAAAAGGGGCTAGGGCTTCGCTCTACATCTCTTCTAGAAGTGTTAGGGACAAGGGAGACCGAGTTAGAGTGTTTAAATAGGGTGCAAACACCCTGATTAGGGTTTTTTCCCAAACAAGGCCTACTCGCCAAGTCCAAGGCCTAGACCCTGCGTCTCATCCCGCTTCAACTCGGCGAGTTCGTCCTTCAACTCACCGAGTCCAAGACAAAATGCATTCTTTAAGAAATATTAATTACAAGGAATATGTACTAGGAACCAGGTGCTACAAATCTCCCCTAACTTATTTTAGACTTCATCCTCGAAGTCTGCTGCTCGATCCTGAAACAGCTCGGGGTAGTGCTTCATCATCTCTTCCACCGGCTCCCAAGTCCACTTCGATCCCTTCCGGTGCTGCCATTGCACCTTCACGAGTTCCACCCTCTTGTTCCTCAGATCCTTCGACTTCCTGTCGAGGATTGCCACAGGCCGCTCAATGTAATTCAGGCTGTCATCGACCTGAATATCCTCCAAAGGCACCACTGCCGAGTCATCCACCAAACACTTCCGCAACTGAGAGATGTGGAAAGTGCTGTGGATCTGGCTGAGTTCAGCTGGCAGATCCAACCTATACGCCACCTTGCCCACCCGGGCTACAACCCTGAATGGACTGATGTACCTTGGGCTCAACTTGCCTCGCTTTCTGAATCGGATGACGCGTTTCCATGGCGACACCTTCAGAAGAACCATATCCCTGACTTGGAATTCCAAGGCTGAACGGCGTTTGTCGGCATAACTTTTCTGCCAACTATGTGCAGTCTGAAGCCTGCTCCAAACTTGCTGAATCTTCTCGGTCGTCTTGAGCACCACTTCGGTGTTCCCCATGACCCTCTGGCCAACTTCATCCCAACATATCGGGGTCCTGCATCTTCGCCCGTACAACTTCTCGAAAGGAGGACAGTCAATACTCGCGTGATAGCTATTATTATATGAGAACTCCACCAACGGAAGGTAGGTATCCTAACTACCTCCGAAATCCAGAACACATGCCTGCAACATATCCTCTAACGTTTGGATGGTCCGCTCGCTCTGACCATCCAGCTGCGGGTGAAAAGCGGTGCTGAAATGCAGACGAGTACTCAACTCGTCATGAAAATTCTTCCAAAACCTAGAAGTAAAATGCACATCCGTATCTGAAATCACCGAGACTGGCACCCCGTGTCACGCCACTATCTCACTGATATAGATGTCGGCCAATTTCTCGGCCGAGATGTTCTCTTGGATCGGAAGAAAATGAGCGCTCTTGGGTTAATCGGTCCACGATGAGCCATATCGAATCCACTCCCCGCGTGGTTCTGGGAAGCTTCGTGATAAAATCCATCGTAATATCTTCGCATTTCCACAATGGGATATCTAACGGCTACATCTTACCGTGTGACCTTTGGTGCTCCGCCTTGACCTTCCTGCAGGTCAAGCAGCACTCCACGTACCAGGCCACATCCCGCTTCATGCAGGGCCACCAATAATCCAGACGAAGATCCCTATACATCTTCGTCGCCCCGGGATGAATGGAGAATCTAGATTTGTGAGCCTCTCCCATCAGGACCTGGCGCACGCCTTCGTGGTACGGCACCCACACCATACAGTGTAGTGTCAACAATTCTCGACTGTCATAGTCGAAAGAGGAAAGCTTACCCACAATCCTCTCACCCTTCCGATGTTCCTCCTTCATCACCTCCTGTTGAGCCTCCCAAATCTGCTCTAGCAACGGAGTCACCACTGTCATCCTCAAACAGACATCCCTAATCGGCGCTGCCTTGCGGCTAAGCGCATCGACGACCACATTGGTCTTTCCCGGGTGGTAAAGGATCTCACAATCATAATCCTTCACCACATCAAGCCACCGACGTTGCCTCATGTTCAGGTTCGGCTGATCCATAAGGTACCTCAAGCTCTTGTGGTCCGTGTAAATCGTAGAGCAAACGCCATAAAGGTAATGACACCAAATCTTAAGGGCGAATACCACAGCCCCCAGTTGCAAATCATGCGTCGGGTAGTTCTCCTCGTGAGGCTTCAACTGCCTCGAGGCGTAAGCAATGACATGCCCTATCTGTATCAATACCGCGCCCATACCCGAGATGGATGCATCGCAATAAACAACGAAATCCTCCACGCCCTCTGGCAGGGCTATGATTGGCGCCTCGCATAATCGCTGCCTCAATGTCTCAAACGCTGCCTACTGCTCAAGCCCCCATCAGAAAAAAACATCCTTCCTTGTTAGCCGCGTCAAGGGCACAACTATCTTGGAGAACTCCCGAATGAATCTCCGATAGTACCCTGCTAACACCATAAAACTCTGAATCTTAGATGGAGACTTCGGAACCTCCTACTTCATCATGGCCTCCACCTTGGCCGGATCCAACGAAATCCCGTCATGGTTGACAAGGTGCCTGAGAAACTGCACCTCACGCAACCATAACTCACATTTGGAGAACTTAGCATATAAGCTCTCCCTCCTTAGGGTCTCCAACACCTCTCGCAGATGCCGCTCGTGCTCCTCGTGCGTCTTGGAACAAAACCAAGATGTCATCAATGAAAACTATCACAGACCGGTCCAACATCGTTCTGCACACGCGGTTCATGAGGTCCATGAATGCGGCAGGATCATTGGTGAGCCCAAACGGAATCACCATGAACTCATAATGGCTATAGCGCGTCCGAAACGCGGTCTTCTGCACATCCTCCTCTCTAACCCTCTTCTGATGGTACCCCGAACACAGATCAATCTTGGAGAACCAAGATGCTCCCTGAAGCTGGTCGAAGAGGTCAAAAATCCTCGGGAGTAGGTATCGGTTCTTCACCATCACCTTATTCAGCTCCTGGTAATCTATACACATCCGGTGCGACCCGTCCTTCTTTTTTACAAACATGATCGAGGCTCCCCAGGGAGAACTACTTGGTCTAATGAATCCTTTGTCTATCAGCTCCTGCAGCTGTGTAGACAACTCCTGCATCTTGGGAGGAGCCAACCGATATGGTGCCTTGGCTATCGGAGCCGCACCAGGGACTAAGTCGATCCTGAAATCCACCTGTCGCTCCGGAGATATCCCAGGCAACTCTTCGGGGAATACATCTGTAAAATCTCGAACCACAGGCACATCGTCCACTGTCTTCTTACCCGCCTCCCGGGCATCCACGACATAAGCGACATATCCTGCGCAACCCTGCTGAAGGTAACGCCTCGCTCTCGCTGTTGAACAAAAGGCTGGTCGTCAATGTGGCCTCTCGCCCTGAATCACCAGCTCTCTCCCACTTGGGGTTCTGATCTGCACCAACTGTAGTGCGCAGTCGATCACTACCGCATTGGGGATCAACCAATCCATACCGACAATAACCTTGTTCCCTCACAAAGGTGTGGGAACCAGGTCGACCGGATACCACTCCTCAAACAATCTCAATAGACAATCCCAGAAGACCTCTGATGCTCGCACCGACTGGTCGTCCGCAATCTCAACCTCTAGAGGGCAATCCAACATGCCTGAGGACTCCAGAAACTTCTTGCTAAGCCCAAGAGAAACAAATGATCGGGTAGCCCCCAAATCAAACAACACCTGAACTGGGATACCGTTCACATGGAACGATCCTAAACAGAGCACATACATATAACATATCAAAATTATAGTAGTATAATATAAAGCATGAATAAGAAATCATACCCGTCACCACATCAGGTGTGGCGTGTGCCTCCTCTGTAGTCAGCTGAAAGGCCCGGCTCCTCACCACTGGCGTGTTCTTAATTTGTTTTAGCATACAATGAGGGCATTGTATGAAATAAGTGTGGGGTAGGGGGTCGGTAAAAGTAAATTATAAAAATGAAATAATAGTTGGAAATTGCTAGATTTAGGGAAATTTAAAAATTTAAAAGAAAACGTGAAATAATAGCTTAATTTAGAAAAATCTAGTGATAATTTAAAATTTTGCTAATATTGTATGAGATGATCCAATGAGAACTCAAATGTTTAGTTGAGCCAATATACGTTATAGTGCATTTGTGGCTTCCCTTATTTTAGTGAAATCATGGAACAAAAACATAACCCCGCTCAGTTTGAAGGATGCAATATGTTTAGCAGCCTAAACCTGAAATGTATCCAGGAAAATTATTATCATTAACCAATAAAGGTTGAGGTTGAGCGCCTCTGCTTAAGCATGTAGGTTTTGAGTGAAAAAAAAGAGGTACATGTAAAAAAAAAAGAAGAAGAAGAGAGAATTATGAAAAAGTTTGAAGAATTTTGGAGCAAATAAAGTGAAGATCAAAAGATCAAAATTCCAAGAAATTCGAAAAGTTGAAGATACCAAGAAATCAAATCAAATAAGGGGGTGAATTCAAAGAAATCAAAGATCAAATTGTTAAGAAAGTGAAGAATTCCTAAAAATCTCCATAGTGGTATCATAAATTGTAATTCTAGATTATGTATGCTTAGGTTGCTCAACTAAAAATACCTTGAGGTTAGGAGGTTTTCTGCGGATGGATTCGGAGGGTTGCATAAAATGAGCATTGTTCGGAAAAAGTGGGCGAGTGTTTATGAAGATTGTGAGTATTTAAAATATGGGGGGGGGGGGGGGTACTTTAGGAAAATTTTGGACACAAATGTACGCGTTGAAGTCTTGGCATAATGGCTGAGTTTTAATTGGATTGTTTAGTGCAATATTGGTAAAATAAAAGTAAATTTGCTTGGGGGCAAGCAAAGGCTAAGTGTGGGGTATTTTGATATGTGTATTTTTATATATATTTTTATGCACTTTATCTTAATATTTTGGCCTTATTTATTTTATTTTAGAACTAAAAAGTACTCATAATGCTTTGAATTATGTTTTGCAGCTATTCGTTGTCGATAAAGCACAAAAGAAAAGACTGAAGCGGAAACCGGACTTCAAAGCTTAAAGGAATAAAATTTGTGAATCAGAGGATTACGCCCCGCGTACCTTAAGGGTACGCCCCGCGTAAAGACTTGCATCAGATAACTTCAATCGCGTAGTTATCTTGAGTACGCACCGCGTAAACCTGAGTACGCCCAACGTACTTAGGTCGGCTACAAAGACTATAAATGTCGATTTTCAGCTAACCAGGAAGGGGGATTCGACTTCTAACCTAATTTAGTCGACAATTAACTTCTGTTAAGCCGTTTTGAGGGTCTAGAAGGCGGCCGGAAGACTGTTAAGCTAACGGGAGCAGAGATCTGAAGGATTGGAGAGCGGATACATGTCGGTAATCATATGGATTGCTAACGTGACCATGTTTGGCACTCCATTATGGTTCTTTTTGTATTTAGTTTCTGATTTGGGTGTAAAAACCTTTTACTTTGTGTTTACGATTGAATGAAGCTTTGATTCTTAGACTAATTGTTATATTAAATAATTTATTTGTGTTTAATTTATCTTGCAAAGCTTGTTCAAAGATCCTCATGTGTTAATGATGATTATTTTCTGTTAATTGTTAAGTGAATTAAGTTGTATGAACATCTGCTTGATTTGCTTGTCTCTTATGATTTTTGATGACCATCGAGATTATAAGACTAGAAATAACGAATGTGAAACTAGGATTAACTTGGGAATAAGTAAGTTAATGTGTGAGCCTTGTTTGATGACCATCAACAAGAGGTTAATTAAATGTTTAAATTAACTATATTTACAAGTCTTGCTCGGTACGAACTGAACACTAGGAAGGATGTTAGTTTAATCAATTGATCACTGTTTGAATTGACTTGTTTGCTAAAGGATTAGTTATAGTGAACACGAATCTAATCATTTTAGGAATCGGTGAACATGAATAAATGAATTTGTGTATGCAATTGTCTATGTTTTTAAGGTGGAATTTGTCTAAACCAAAGTACCTGAAGAGATTTGTCTTCCTGTTAGTTTATCGAGGATGGTTAATTAATTATTAATTTGAGATTTATTAAACTATTTCTTTTATTCTTTTCGTGTGACCTATAATCAAATATATTAAATTAATCCACCGTTCCCTGTGATCGACACCCGACTTACCTAAGCTATACTGTAATCTGACTAGGTACACTGCCTATAAGTGCATAGTTAGTCTAAGTTTGTTAGGTTATAAATATTAAAATTAGTGGGTACTTTTGTGCACATCAAGTTTTTGGCGCCGTTGCCGGGGAACGGTTTGTCATTAATTTAGTTTATTTGATTATTCGTTATTTGTTTTCAGTTAGTTTTTATTTTTAGTTTGATTTTCGATGATATCATTTCACTTGTCGGGAAGGTTCTTATTTTTATTTTGCAGGAATTTGGGATTGTACACATTGCTCGACTTTACTTTTTGCATGGGTTTCGAGAATGAAAGCGATTAGGGAATTCTTGACCTGCTTAGCCTACTACTTTGTTGATTTGTCCAACTCAATACATGAGGCGTAGTATAGCAAGGCGTATTGTGGTGGTTAAGTGGAAGACCGAGCTCTTGCTGTTTTTGACTAGTTAGGTCACTTCTTGTTCCGATTCTAGTTAAAGGTGCAAGCAAAACAAAGGAAATATTCTAACGGGTCCCGAAAGTGGGTGTTTTCGCAAACCAATTCTTGCATGCAAAGGTTTTTGATCAACCATTGTTGTTTGATCTTGACAAACATAAGTGATTATGACATCTCAATTTTTTTTTCACTCATCGTGAAGTCATCATTAGCTAAAGAAATTAAAAAGAAGAAGAAAAAAAAATAATTATGTTTTAAGTCCCTTAATTAAATAATTAGAAAGAAAAGGAAGTTAAATCAAAGGGTAGGAAAAATTTGAAAAATACAAATTACGCCCCGCGTAAGTTTAATTACGCCATGCGTAATGTGCCCCGGATCGTGAATGAACATTTCATGGGGTTGAGGTACGCCCCGCGTACCCTTGTGTTACGCCCCGCGTACATAAGCGACCAGGTAAATATCTCTTGACTCATTGACTTCGCTGTTATTTTCAAATCCTTCCTTTCTCGCATGCGCTGTGACGGAAGAAGCCTCCTAAAGATCCTAAATTCTTTTCCGTTTCTTGTTAAATGCAACACACAAGTAAGTATTTCGGATACTCAATAGCTTGGATTTATGTTTAATTTGATGAAATAAGCTGCATTTAGCTTTTGCTCGAAATCTAGGGTTCATAGTGTTCTTGAATTAGGGCCGATTTCGCTATTATGTGTTCTGATTACCACTTGAATGGATCGATTTCTGCCAATTGATTAAACCCTAGGACCTAATTTTGTCTTAATCCCGTCCCAGCTCCATCGATTAAAGCTTGGGGTCGCACGCCAAGCGTACGCCCGAAAAAAGAAAAAAAAAATCGATTGAACGCCCTGTGGAGTTTTTCTATTAATTGTTTGCCAATCTTGAATAGATCAGGAACTAATAGGGGATTGATTTATCTTTTTGGTCATAAGTTTAAAGGGTGGCTCCGATTTTTTTTTGTTTGTTTTCTACTACCTTGAACCTCAAGGTTGGTTCCCCCATGTGTTTGACCGTACCCCTGCCACTTCGAGTTCTTAACTAACTTCAATTTTTGACCGTTATGCATGTTTCCCTTATAAATGTTTTCTAATAGGCAAAGAATTTACAGGGATTGATTCATATTGTAAGGGTGGTCCCTTTTTTTTTACTGCCTTTGGACCGCTCGATTTGAACTTGTGTGTTGCCCCTGCTGTGTTCATTTGACGCTGTGTTCATTTGATGTACGCTGGATGTGGCCCTATCAAGCTCCATTTTTTTGGTTAAAAAATCTATTATTTCTGCCATATTTTGTTTGGTTTTGTGTTTTTGTTTATTTGTGCATACTATGGCTCGAAGGACGCAAAGGAACAACCCACCCGAGGATGTGACCGATCATCGCTTTTTACAATTTCCGCAAACACTGAGCGATGCTACCCGGGCGCGTTATATTACCAACTTGAGCCTGCTTCTCAAAAAGGAGATTGATATTGCACCCTCATTCGACTGGGAGTTGGCTACCAGGACTGGACTTGCTGCATTGATCCAGGAATTTTTGCAATACACACACTCGGATGCGAGTGGTGTGGAATTGTTTGTGTGTCAGGGATGGGCGCGTTTGTTCAGGATCCAGGAGCCGGTATATCGGGAGTTTTTGCTGGAGTTCTATGCTACAGTTTCCTATGATCCTAGGAAGGCACTCGATGACAGGACAACCTTTGCTTTCAGACTGGGAGGAGTGAGCAGGGAATGCAGCGTGATAGAGCTTGCTACTCAGGTGGGTATTTACACAGCCGATGAGAGGAGGAGTGTCCACTTCCCGACATTTCTTGTCATAAGTGTGGGGTGCATCTTTATTAGAGTTGTATTTTCGATGCAAGGAAGAAATATCGTTCCGGCTGCCACGACGTGGTTGACACTTTCCCACATCATGGTTATTATACATTGCATCTAATTGCAATATTTTGCACCACATTTTCGAAGATGGCGGTCTTGATTTTATTTTTCGGCAAATTTAGAAGCAGCAGTTCCAGTTTTCAGTTTTTCAGCAATATTTGAAGCAACCTGTAGTAGCCCCATTCGATCTCGCCACAACTACCCAGGGGAGTCTGTTCCTTTTCTACCTTTTTATGTTCTTAATTTGTTTTAGCATACAATGAGGGCATTGTATGAAATAAGTGTGGGGTAGGGGGTCGGTAAAAGTAAATTATAAAAATGAAATAATAGTTGGAAATTGCTAGATTTAGGGAAATTTAAAAATTTAAAAGAAAATTTGAAATAATAGTTTAATTTAGAAAAATCTAGTGATAATTTAAAATTTTGCTAATATTGTATGAGATGATCCGATGAGAACTCAAATGTTTAGTTGAGCCAATATACGTTATAGTGCATTTGTGGCTTCCCTTATTTTAGTGAAATCATGGAACAAAAACATAACCCCGCTCAGTTTGAAGGATGCAATATGTTTAGCAGCCTAAACCTGAAATGTATCCAGGAAAATTATTATCATTAACCAATAAAGGTTGAGGTTGAGCGCCTCTGCTTAAGCATGTAGGTTTTGAGTGAAAAAAAAAAGAGGTACATGTAAAAAAAAAAGAGAGAGAGAATTATGAAAAAGTTTGAAGAATTTTGGAGCGAATAAAGTGAAGATCAAAAGATCAAAATTCCAAGAAATTCAAAAAGTTGAAGATACCAAGAAATCAAATCAAATAAGGGGGTGAATTCAAAGAAATCAAAGATCAAATTGTTAAGAAAGTGAAGAATTCCTAAAAAGCTCCATAGTTGTATCATAAATTGTAATTCTAGATTATGTATGCTTAGGTTGCTCAACTAAAAATACCTTGAGGTTAGGAGGTTTTCGGCGGATGGATTCGGAGGGTTGCATAAAATGAGCATTGTTCGGAAAAAGTGGGCGAGTGTTTATGAAGATTGTGAGTATTTAAAATATGGGGGGGGGGGGGGGGGGGTACTTTAGGAAAATTTTGGACACAAATGTACGCGTTGAGGTCTTGGCATAATGGCTGAGTTTTAATTGGATTGTTTAGTGCAATATTGGTAAAATAAAAGTAAATTTGCTTGGGGGCAAGCAAAGGCTAAGTGTGGGGTATTTTGATATGTGTATTTTTATATATATTTTTATGCACTTTATCTTAATATTTTGGTCTTATTTATTTTATTTTAGAACTAAAAAGTACTCATAATGCTTTGAATTATGTTTTGCAACTATTCGTTGTCGATAAAGCACAAAAGAAAATACTGAAGCGGAAACCGGACTTCAAAGCTTAAAGGAATTAAATTTGTGAATCAGAGGATTATGCCCCGCGTACCTTAAGGGTACGCCCCACGTAAAGACTTGCATCAGATAACTTCAATCGCGTAGTTATCTTGAGTACGCACCGCATAAACCTGAGTACGCCCAGCGTACTTAGGTCGGCTACAAAGACTATAAATGTCGATTTTCAGCTAACCAGGAAGGGGGACTCAACTTCTAACCTAATTTAATCGACAATTAACTTCTGTTAAGCCATTTTGAGGGTCTAGAAGGCGGCCGGAAGGCCGTTAAGCTAACGGGAGCAGAGATCTGAAGGATTGGAGAGCGGATACATGTCGGTAATCATATGGATTGCTAACGTGACCATGTTTGGCACTCCATTATGGTACTTTTTGTATTTAGTTTCTGATTTGTGTGTAAAAACCTTTTACTTTGTGTTTACGATTGAATGAAGCTTTGATTCTTAGACTAATTGTTATATTAAATAATTTATTTGTGTTTAATATATCTTGCCAAGCTTGTTCAAAGATCCTCATGTGTTAGTGATGATTATTTTCTGTTAATTGTTAAGTGAATTAAGTTGTATGAACATCTGCTTGATTTGCTTGTCTCTTATGATTTTTGATGACCATCGAGATTATAAGACTAGAAATAACGAATGTGAAACTAGGATTAACTTGGGAATAAGTAAGTTAATGTGTGAGCCTTGTTTGATGACCATCAACAAGAGGTTAATTAAATGTTTAAATTAACTATATTTACAAGTCTTGCTCGGTACGAACTGAACACTAGGAAGCATGTTAGTTTAATCAATTGATCACTGTTTGAATTGACTTGTTTGCTAAAGGATTAGTTATAGTGAACACGAATCTAATCATTTTAGGAATCGGTGAACATGAATAAATGAATTTGTGTATGCAATTGTCTATGTTTTTAAGGTGGAATTTGTCTAAACCAAAGTACCTGAAGAGATTTGTCTTCCTGTTAGTTTATCGAGGATGGTTAATTAATTATTAATTTGAGATTTATTAAACTATTTCTTTTATTCTTTTCGTGTGACCTAAAATCAAATATATTAAATTAATCCATCGTTCCCTGTGATCGACACCCGACTTACCTAAGCTATACTGTAATCTGACTAGGTACACTGCCTATAAGTGCATAGTTAGTCTAAGTTTGTTAGGTTATAAATATTAAAATTAGTGGGTACTTTTGTGCACATCAACCAACTTGTAACATCTCAAAATAGGGTCCCAAATTTCATTTTTTTTTTATTTAAGTGATTTGCAAAACGTTTGTAACAAAATACCATACGATCATATCATTTAATAAAACATATCTCGCAACTGTAAACCAAAATGTAAAACATAATATTGTCAGAGTACAAATCCCAAAATAACTCATGATGTGGAAAACAATGTACGTGTATGATGTGCTGCTACCGCACCAACTCCTCCCCCTTCGAAGAAGAGGTACCTGAAAACAAAACTGTAATATGTAAGCACAAAGCTTAGTGAGTTCCCCCATAATACCACATACCATACAATCATATACTGAACAGCTAGGAGATATGGGTCTCGCCTACACTCCACTATTTGGGAGATACGGGCCTCGCCCACACTCTGCTATCTGGGAGATACGGGCCTTGCCCACACTCCGCTACTAAACCATAACATACATGTATCACACAGCCAACGAGTATAAACAATTCTACCACACTAACATATATCATCATTAGACTCAACTAAGAGATACGAGCTCTAGCCACACTCCGATACTATCATATCGTCTGTACGGGCCGGACTTGGTTCTTTAGACCCGTTCCTACTGGAAGGAAACTCACCTCGAAAAGTAGCTGCTAAAAGTCTGCTTGCAAAGTGCCTGACTGTTGAACCGGTAATCCTCCAGCTGAATGGAGCCTCTTGTAGGGTAGATGTCAAATCTACTTCCCCTCGTTGCACTCTTCCACCTTCTTCTTCTTCTCTTAAGCTTCAAACTTCCTTCATAAAGCCAAAATCACTCAAAAGGACAAAAGGGTCTAGGGCTTCGCTCTACAGCTCTTCTGGAAGTGTTAGGGACAAGGGAGGCCGACTTAGAGTGTTTAAATAGGGTGCAAACACCCTGGTTAGGGTTTTTTTCCCAAACAGGGCCTACTCGCCGAGTCCGGGAACCGACTCACCGAGTCCAAGGCCTAGACCCCGCGTCTCATCCCGCTTCTACTTGGCGAGTTGGTCCTTCAACTCGTCGAGTCCAAGACAAAATGCATTCTTTAAGAAATATTAATTACAAGGAATACGTACCAGGAACTAGGTGCTACAAGGTTTCTAGTGTTCGATGGTTATTTTGGTTTCTAGGTGAGATCGGTTCAGGGGGATAGTGCGGAAGATTATGGTCGGGATTCAACAGGTTGGTTATCCAGTATCGTAAGGATTTGGGGTTTTCAACCATTGTGCTTGGATTGACTTATGAGGGTGCCGAGGGAAGTGGTCTGTTGCTGAGGTTTTATCGGAGTATCTGCTCTTTGGATTCTAGGAATTGAATGTGGTATCACTTTAGAGTATCTAGGGTTATCAGTGTTGTTGGGTTTCGAGGAGTGTTCAACTCATCTTCATGGACTGTGCGGTCATTTTTTTTCGGCTAGTAATGGATGACCAGCATGGGGAAGCATAGGTAATCATCATATTGGTGGGTTAAAGGGATTAGGAATCCTTCCAGTCTTGAGTGTTGTCGATATTGGGTTTTATTTAAAACTTAATTTCAAAAAACTACAAATAATGGAAAATAGAAGACTTGAGTTTTATAAATGACTTAAACATTTTATCACCCACCAAGGGTTATCTTGCAAGTAAAGGAAATATTTAAAACACAACCATTGAAGGAAGAAGTGGTAACAAACTTTAAAGCACTTTGAGTCCTCCAGGGAAGGATTAGAAGTTGATGGAGTGAGGATGAACCCTTGGGACACTAACAATGTACCAACTTGATGTAATGCTAGTTACAACTCTTAATCTTTAACTCAAAAAAAGATTATGACTTAAAGAAATAATGAAAGCAACAAGAAATCTTCAAAGTGCAAGACTTTAGAGAGAAGATGGAGAGGGGAGAAGTAATCTCAGCCAAGAAGAAGAAGTGAGCAAAAAATGTGAACACTCTTCACTTATTTATAATAGAATCATGGTCTAAGAGTCCTTAACCATTAAGCACTTTAGACCATCTTGTCCCTTAGCATGCACCACACTTTGATTACTTTTAATTAAAGAATTAAGTGAGCTATACATCTTTCTTTCCCTATGCATGGTCGGACCATGCTTTTGAAAAAGAGAGGATTATGTTTATATTTTATAAACTCAAAGTTTATAATATATAAACTGTCTTTTTGCTATAATACAAAAGGCTTACCTAATCCTAAATGTTGTATATGACTTATTCATTGATACATTATGAAATAATGTGTTACTTGTATTGTAAAATAATTATTTCCTTGAAACAAATATTTTTCCCAATTTATTATAAGAGTTTATGAATATTCATTAAAATCAATTTCTAATAAATAATCATTTGTATCAAGTTGTTGTTAGTGTGACCCTTAGGATCATATGTTATTTAGCAATATCATTTTACTATGACTCTTGATCATACTAGATCTTTCAATATCCCACTTGCGCAAGACTCATATCAAATTGATATAGATAGTGGTGAACATCTAGCAACATTTCACTGCCCCCAAATACATATGACATAGTGTCATTCCATCAATACCTAATTCCCCAGAAGCCCCCAAGGCTAAAATCAGTGAGTAAGGTAAGTTTATCAGTTATCCCTTTGTTGCAGACATCATGTTGAACATGAGATATGGATTGCAGTCAATTTCATATAAGTGTTCAACTTTACATCAGGAGTTATATGTATAACTTTCAATGAATAAGAGGAACGAATCCCATCTTGACTACATACGCCTCTTGCATGGTTTACATCACACCTTACAGCAGCTTTTATAACTGCCTAATAAAAGAACAACTTTTGACTACATCAAAGCATAAAATTCCTCATACTTAAGTCCCATATATGTATCTCAGGTGTTAAGGATATACAAATATTACCTTTGATCAAGTATCATTCATGACAACGATCCATGAAGTGATCTTGAACGAGTCACTCTAATACTTACTCTCTAGTAAGTACCTACGAAACTGGTTATAACACTTTGTCAACCAACCCATTTCATATTAGTCTTATTGCATTATTTCTCCTACAATAATAACTAATTATGGAGTTTTAGAGTTAATAAATTTACTCGAGATTAAACATGTTAATAAATAACATCACAAATATTTAATGAAAAGATCTATGTCATATATATCATAGTCATTACAATAAATGATGTTATATAATGTTCCAATATTCAATACTAATATATAGATCAAATCCAATCACTAGAATAGCAAAGTCCTATTCCTTGAGCATGTCCTTCAAAGTTTTCTTGAGGAAGAGGCTTCATGAAAGGGTCTACGAAATTTTGATCAATGTGAACCTTGCAAATACTAATTTCACCTTCTTTAACTTTATACCAGATGAAGTTGAAGCTACGACTAATATGCCTGGTCTTCTTGTGTGCTCGGGGTTCTTTTGGTTTTGGAAATTGGGCCATTAGTGGGCCTTTGTGGATCTTTTTGGTTTTGGGACTCAGTTTGGTTCATGTTGTGGTTATGGCTAAAATTGTCATTTTACCCCAAGTATGGTTGGTGGGCCTTAGGATGGATTCCAATTGCTAATTAGGTGTCATTTTGATTTTATATCTCGGAGGTGTCGTTAGGGCAGCAGCTAGGGAATTCTTTTAGTGAGCTTCTGCATTCGAGGTGAGTCTCCTCACTATTCTATGGGTCGAAGGTGTTGGATTAGTGTCTAAGCCTGTAACTATATTTGGTAAGTACTTGACCCGGTTGCACATGGTTCTTTTGGGTTGCCTTCACCAAAGCAACTTGACAGGGTGATTTATGAATAGAGAGGTCCATTTCAAAAAAAATATTATATGAATAATATATTAAAGGAGAAATCATATGATTTAATTAATATTAAACAAGAATTAATTTTGTGGCTAAAAGACATTAATTAAATATCGGGGACTTAAACTGTTAAATGTGTGATAGTTGAGTATTGGTCTGAGCAGCCTCTTGGACTAGGCATGGACAAAATTAGGATGTATCCATCCATAATTTCGACCATAAGGGCCTTATTCCAGAAGCTTTCATGGATTGGTTAAGACCTAAGCTGTCCATTAGGGTTTAGACTGAAACCCTAGCAACACAAGTATAAATAAGACCCTAAGGCTTCCAATTTTCGGCCACTTGATACCCTAGAGAGATTATACCCGAAATTGTGCCTTCCCTTTTCTATCATATCATTCTCTTTCTTGTGTGATGTTTGTAAGCCATTAGATGAGTGACATTTGTGACTCTAAGCTCCAAGACAAGAAGATTCAAGCTATTGTTCAAGAGGTAATCATCTAGATTTGTTTTCTTATGTCAATTTCGAATCATGTATGCTAGATCTAGGGTTTGAACGTCTTGGATGAATTTCATGTATAATAGAGAAACATAGATCCAAGCTTTAGGGTTTGCATGAACACATAGGATGTTATTTTGTGTAAAACCCATCAGTGGTATTAGAGCCTTGATTAGTTTCTTTTGTATTGATGCCTTGCTTGTTCATCCTCTTTGAAAATCATTTTTCCGCCTTTCTGCCCAGCCTGACTCGGCGAGTCACTAGCTAAACTCGGTGATTCAGTCCTACTCGGCGAGTCCAATTAGTGACTCGGCAAGTCGGAGCGTCTAATGGAAGGATTTTTGGGATTTCTTACTGTTTTGCTTAAGGATAATTCCTTAAATGGTTTTTGACTAATAAAATCGGAATTTTATTGTTCTTATATGATAATTCTTACCAAAACAAAAGATAATTACCAATGGTTTGAATAATAAATTCTTTATATGATAATTTTTTATTATTTCAATTATTTGATGAATTATCTTGTGAATAAAATGGATTAAGTCAAATTTAGATAATCATTAAAGTGAATGTTTAATTTTAAATTATTTGCTATTTGATTATATATATTTTGAAAAGTTCAAAACTTGCCCTTAAGTTTTGAAATTTTATTTTTTGATTAAAAAGCTTAATTTAAACTATTTAAATTTCAAACCCTAGAAGTTTACAAGTTTAAAATTCAACTTTATACTTTATTTATTATAAGATTAATATATATATCTATATATATATATATATATATATATATATATATATATATATATATATATATATATATAACTTAAACTGCTAGTCTTACCGTTAGTAGACCTCGTTCACGAAGCCGATCTATAAGGGGGGTATAAGGTCATGGCCTATAAAATGTCCATTTAATGGGTGTCCACTCTCACCCACCGCTTCCTTGATTGGTGGAGGGTTGTTAGCCGAACATGTAGGATAGGGCAACCCTTTCCTCATTAAAATTATAATGAATTATAAAAGTAGCTAAATGTTTTTCAAAATTCCCAATCTTAGTTACTTTAGGAAAAAAGTGAAATTGATGTAATTCCATGAAATTACACTTTGTACCCTTGCTAAGACGTTAATGGAGCGTGTGTGGTTAACTGACACACTAATTGGGCTCTAAGCAAAGGTGGCAAAAGGTGACTAATTGTTTGTCATAGTTCGATGGATCATGTGTGGTTAACCGGCACACTGAATAGGTGATTGTAACATTGAGGGCACCATGTACATTTGCATGGTTATTCACACCCGCTTTGTGATCATCGACATCCCAATCACAAACTTGAGGGGCATATCGAGGTTTAAACATGCCATTAAAAAGTTCAAAGAATCTCAAAAGATCTAGGAGTTTTCAATACATTTAAAACTTAATCTCTTGTTCATTTTTCATGGTGGAGAATTAGTGAATCGTCATTCACTTACCTTCAAACTATTTGCATGTTAGATTACGACATCCCTCTTCTAATTCGTAAATAATGTTGTTGGATCCTAGCCCTAATTTCTCATTAGGTGTTTAATTTGGGATTCATTTCTAATCAAACTTTGTCTTTTTCTATTTCAGATGTCGAACGTCAACAATAACGCTTCCTGCTCAAATTCCCCCGACTCGTTCTCACTCATGAACTTGTGTAAGAGAGTGATCTTTGACGGGTACAATTTCGATGATTGGATCTGCAACATCTGAATGGTCACTCATTATGAAGACAAAGAGTATGTCCTTGATGAGATGCTAAAGGAAATCAACATCAACACTGCCTCTGCTGAAGATATCGCGGCCTTTAAGGCCCATGAGCGTGATGCCACGAAAGTTCATTGCATCATGCTTGAGACTATGACTGTAGAACTCTAGAAGTCCTATGAGGACATGTATCCCTATAACATGCATCAATATTTGTTGGATCGTTACCACCAAAGCGCTAAGCAAGAAAGCTTTGGGCCTTAAGGTGGTAATGTTTAGACCGTTTGGAAGGAGGCAATGGTGGTTATGAGATCTAAACCGTTGAATTGTGTTTTGGGCCGAAGGTTAGAACAGGAAAACTCATAGGTTGGGTTCTTGCATGATATATGGATGTTTATTCGAGAAGTTTTTGGTGAAAGACATTCAGATAATATTTTAAAGCTCTTCACTACCTTTCCGGGGATAAAAAGAACATCAAAAACAGAGTTGGAACAAAGAAGTTACAACCGTTTGAAGTTAGGATGATTTTTCAGTTAGCCACGTATGTTGGGCATGTAGGGAGTACGTTGGACGTAATAGGGCATCCCTAGTACGCTGGACATAAATTGATGATGGGCGTATGCGATCATTACTTAAACCCTATTTTCGTTGTTTGAGCTCTATTTAAGCTGTTTAACTTCCCCAAACCCACTCCATTCTCAGCCTCCACCTCTCCAACACCCTCTCTTCAAACCTTAACCCTAGTTTTAACCTTGTGAGTAAAAATATATTTTTTTAAATGGTTTTGAGTGTTCTTGGTGTACCTTGGAGATGAAGGAACTCATTGAACTAGCGTTGGTTGCATTAGGGCTTGTAGATCCAAACCTTGTTCACCTTGATCGTTCTTATGGGGTTATAAAGTTTGAATCTTGATGACGAAATTGTTAGATCTAGCTAGTTTTGGGTTTATGAGCTTTTGGTCACTTTAAGTGCATAAAGTTAGAGTAAATTACATGAATGGTCCCTATAGTTTAGTATAATTTGCGCATTCGGTTCCTAACTTCTTTTTTTAACTTAGAAGGTCCCTATTGTTTGTTTTTGTTACACGCTTGGTCCCTATCTTACCTAAAAAGACTATTTTGGCCTTGATTTTTTTAATTTATATTAAATAAACTCACCCCCAAACCCACCCCTCACATCATTCATTCTTATTATTTCAAAACAACATACAAAGGTTGACCTACACTATTACATCATCTTTAATGCTTTGGCCCAGAAACACGAGCATTACATGTTTACTCTTGACATCAATCTAATTGTCGGGACACCTTTGGTTTTCTTACTTTCAAAAGCTTCATCTAACGTTAGCTGGCTTTGGCATAGACAATTATCACATTTGAATTTTCGAAATTTAAATAAATTAGTGGTACAATATCTGGTAAGAGATTTACATGTGTTAAATTTTGATAATCATACTTTGTGTGTAGCTTGCGAACAAGAGATACATATTGGTCATTGTGGATGATTTTTCAACATTCACATTGGTATAATTTCTACGCCTTAAGTCCAAAACAACTCAACCATTGATCGATTTCATCAAGCACATGGAACTAACTTTATAGAAAAAGTTTCAAAAGATACAGAGTGACAATAGCTCTAAATTTAAGAACACTGTTCTTGATTCGTTTCTCACAGACAAAGGAATTTCGCATAATTTCTATTTACCTTACACTCCTCAACATAATGGTATTGTAGAAAGATGAAATCGTTCACTTTGTGAGTCTGCACGAACGATGCTCACATATGCGAATCTTCCTGAATATCTATGGGCCAAAGCAGTGTCTACTGCGTGTTTTACTCAAAATAGATAGTTTATTCATCGTCGTTTTAACATCACTCGTTATGAAATTATCAACAAACGTAAACCAAATGTTAAATTTTTTCATGTTTTTGGTTGCAGGTGCTTTATCATGAATCTTAAGGATCATCTTTTGATGTTTCTATCAAATGTTGACGAAAGGATCTTTTTGGGATACTCACAAGATTCGGTTACTTATAGGGTGTTAAAAAAATGAACCATAAAAATCGAAGAAACATTTGATCTCACTTTTGATGCTTATTATGTTAAACAATATAATAAAATCTTTAAACAACAACCCATAATGAATGAATCAAATACAGAATCTCAATCTTTGAATTCGTTAGATTTTGATTAAGATTTGCTTTTTCGTGTTCCAGATCATGCCATTGATGCCGAAATTAATGTTGATGATAATCGTGTGTCAGAAGCATCGAAACATTCAGATGATTCCATTCTTACACAAGATAACAATGATGTGGTATCTTCAACAAATTCATTCAGACATAACGAAAGTCTATCAGATACGATGAATGTTCCAGTTGAGGGGGAGCATACTTTCGAGGGGGAGAGAGAGAGAGAGATAGAGAGAGAGAGAGAATGAATGTTGATGTTGACGGGGAGCATCGAAATATTAATTCAATTGTTGAGGGGGAGCAAATTGAAAATGATACAAATGTTTCAAATGATCAAACTGATGTTTTTCATGATATTAATGATAATCTTTCAAATGCAGGTGAAGGATCTGAAATTGAAGAAATGTTTGAAGATGCACCATTGGACTTTGATGCAGCATATCCTCCAATGGGTAGGTGGATTAAAAGTCATCCAAAAGAAGAAGTTTTAGGTTTATCTACATGAAGGATTTCTTACAAGAGCTCAATTTCGTGCAAAGAATTAGGTACTTAATGTAAATCAAGAATTTTGCATGTTCAATGTTTTTATTTCGAAAATTGAACCTAAATCAGTAAAAGATGCTATGGAACATCCTGATTAGGTTGTTTCTATGAAATCTGAACTAGCTGAATTTGAAAGAAACAGGGTATGGTGATTAACTCCCAAATTAAAAGATGTTTCCATTGTGGGTTTAAAATGGATCTATAAAAACAAAACTGATAAAGATGGTAACATTGTACGAAATAAATCTAGGCTTGTAGTTAAAGGTTATTCACAACAAGAAGGTACAGGCTATGAGGAAACCTTCACCCCTATTATAAGAATCGAGGATGTTCAAATATTTTTAGCCTATGCAGTGCACAAGGACTTTGATGTCTATCAGATGGATGTAAAGTGTGTGTTTCTCAATGGTGAACTCGAAGAGACTGTGTATGTGGAACAACCCCCAAATTGATTAACAAAAAATATATTGATCATTGTTATATATTAGATAAAGTTGTATATAGGTTAAAAAAGCACCACAAGCCTGGTATGCTACTCTCACTAATTTCTTAAAACAATCAAAATTTAAACAAGGATTAGTTGATCCCACTCTTTTTCAAAAGAATGTTGGGAATCATCTAATGTTTGTTCAAATTTATGTTGATGATATTATTTTTGGCTCTACTGACATTGACTTGTTAAGAGATTTCGGAATTTTGATGAAAAGTCAATTCGAAATGAGCATGATGGGAAAATCAACAACTTTCTAAGTCTAAATATTTGTCAAAGAAGAAAAGGCATATTCATCAATCAAGAGAATTACACACGAAATCTTCTTCAAAAATTTGGCATGACGAATAACACAAAGCTTAGAGTACCAAACGTGTTTGGAACAAAACTGAGTCCTTCGTTAGATAAACCTACTGTGGACATCACTTTATACCGGAGCATGATAGGTTCATTACTTTACCTTATAGCAAGCCGACCTGATGTCATGTTTTCTGTGTGCAATTGTGCCAGGTACCAACGAAACCCCATAGCACCACATCTCACTACAGTCAATAATATTTCTCGTTATCTGAAAGGAACATCTTTGTTGGGATTGTGGTATCCATAAAGAACAGGGTTCTTTATTCAAGCATTTTATATGCAGACTTGGGAGGTTTCAATCTAGACTGAAAAAGCACAAGTGGTGGATGTCAATTTTTGAATGGGGATCTTGTGAGTTGGCAATCAAAGAAACAAACCTGTGTTTTGATTTCTACGGCAGAAGCAGCATACGTCGCTACTGCAGCTTGCACTTTTGAAATCATATGGATTCAAAGTCAACTGTGTGATTATGCAATCAATATGAAGAAAATTCCATTGTATTAAGATTCACAAAGTGCCATACGTATTTTCCACAACCTTGTGCAACATTAAAAAAACAAAGCACATTGCTCTTCGTTATCATTTCATCAAAGATCACATTAAAGAAGGAAACATCGAAGTCTATTTTGTAAAAACTACTGATCAGTTAGATAATATTTTTACATAACCTTTGGACGAAAAATCTTTCGTGAGGATCATGCATGGCTTAGGAATGTTGGATGAAAATTCTGTTCCTGGACACATTTCGAAAGAATGAAAAAGAAAAAATGGTTGAAAAATCTCAATGTGGTGGTTACTGTTCATGGTCAACATTGTGACATGCTTCATTTTTGATATTTTGTCAATGCTTGCTGTTTGTCAAAATCTCGAAGGAAACATGTTCATCAGTTTGTCAATATTTTCATTACTTTTGCTTTGTTACAACTTTTCGTTAGTCAAGTACACTTCTTTTGTTTTTGTTATCCAAAATCAAAAAGAAAAAAATATTTTCTTTCTTGTTTTTACATTTCAAATATCAAAAATACCAAAAAGGTTTTTCGTTCTTTTTATTATTTTCATTCAAAAACTTTAAAATCCAAAAATATTTTTTTTTTTTGTTTTTTGTAGTCTTTTCAGGTGGAAGTGTTAGTGAAGATTTTTGTTTGGAGGTCCATGCTTGCTATTTCAGGAAAGGTATATTTTTGAAACTATGTCCTATTTAGGATCTCCCTAGAAGCATGCTACAACATGTCGACCAAAGCCTTCAAGACTCAACGAGTTTCGAAGCCTTAATGAATTTCTCATTCTTAGGATTCTTCCCAACTAGGCTGTATTCCCGTTAGTCATTGAGCTACCATAATCTAATCAACTGAGTTTAGAGTTTTCTACTTGGTCCAAAAACAATAGTGGTACTTTCGATTTTCTACGCCAACCTTTTTCATCCTAAAGTTCTTTCACGATCACACACAATGACATATGTCCAAGGGATTTCTGGTATAAACCAATCAGAATCTAGACATATCAAAACTTTGTGTATATGATCCAACATCATGAGACCATGATAGAAGTGAAACCCAAACTTTCAAAACAATAAGGAATTGACAGAGAACTTAGCTCCAGATTTTAACAAAACTCTTGCTTCAGTACCTGTTTTCGATACTCAAAATCATACTCTTTCTTTTTTAGTAATCTTGATCAAACCTTCGAAACCCATGACATTTGCTACCCAACAGGATTTGTCACACACCCAAACCAGAAAGGCGGAATCGTTCGAAGGTGGATGACTTCATGTACAATATCATAACAATGCAGAGTAGTAAACAAGCAACAACACCGTCCATTGCATTAATAGTAATAGTTTAATACATGTGTGTTCTTTCATAGTAATAAGACATTACAACTAGTGTTGGGCTTTGAAGATTGCGTCTTTTGGGCTCATCTGTTTATGCTTTTATTTATATTCCGGTTTGGGCCTGTCCAACCGTGAGTCCTTTATGCTTTGTATATAAGCTAATGCTTTCATGCATATTAGGTTAAGTTTTTAGAGATCTGAGTATACGATTTTTCCAGACGACAAAGGTTTCTTTGATCATTCTTGTAACCTTCCAATCCTCTACAGTTGATGTTCTTAATCGAGCTCTTCTGAGGATTTTGTTTTAATCATTCGACACGTTTGATTCAATCTTGTTCTGTTCTTTTATTGTGTTCATATCGTCATTATTTACATACTTGTTCAAGATCTAATCGATCTTCATAGATTAAAAGAAAGTTTAATCTCTTCAACTAGTAATCAAAATAAAAGGCGAGTCTTGACTGCTCCGTCTTCGCAAAACCTGGTCATCGTACCTGTCTACAGGTGAACTGAGAATACAAGTTATTTAGAAAGTGTACGTCAACATTTAAGCTGGTGAGTTCATAAGTATTTAATGTCATTGTTTGTATAAGTATGATGAAAATGTTTTAAATTGTTCAATGTAATTGTTTGTATATGTTTTGAAAACTCCTAGATCTGTAATATAATGAAATACCTTTTGTATGAAAATATTATCCTTGTTATGAAGAATGCATACTTGTAAATAAAACGTTGGTATAGTTAGATCCGTAAGTGTTCTAATAGTATAGTATTTTAGTATGTTATCTTTGTCATAGTATATTAGTATGTTCTCTTTGTCATAGTATATTAGTATGTTCCTTTGGTTATAGTATTCTATGTTATAATATTTGTATACGATAGTATTCTCCTAAACTATACCTATTATAGTTAACTAGTAACTTCCATTATAGTAATTGAAGAAATGAATGTACACCTTTGCTACTCAAAGGTATTGAACTGATTGAATAGTACTTTTATATCAACATATGGATACATAATATATAAGTTTAAAATGAAATTTCGTAACATATTTGAATGAGTTTAATAATAAATATTGATGACTTGATATCAGTGTATACAACGATTTAAAAAGTAGTTTGTTTGATAAGACAGTGTAAAGTAAAAGAAATCCCTTGTTCGAAAACACAGTTATAAATCACATGTGATTGATTATATAACAAAGAGTATAACCAAAGATTTATGTTTTTCACACGATGATAACCGTGTTTTTACTTCTATTCCCTCCCTTAAAGTGTATAAAATGCATTTATAAAACATTTGACATTGTAGTTTATAGGGGTATGAACTCACTTGATTGATGGGAGAAAGTGAGATAATAATCGAGCTGAACTTCAATTTGGAAGAGTTGATTTTCTCGGGAATTTCAAAAGTGTAGAACCTTCCTTCGGAACTTGAGTGTGAAAATCGGGGCTTCAAGATGGCTTTTCGGGGTATTTACGCAGAGTAACAACACGTAGATGGAAAGGGATGGGCAACAAACCCGACACCCTTAAGCTTCTATTTATAGGGGCATTTCTAGTGTGTCACGTCGTGGCCATTTGTGCTACATTGTGGTGAGAAAAATCGTATCCTCTTCTATTGATGGGACGTCCTCAGTCACTTGTCGGGTCCCGGTAAACTGTGCCACGTCGTAACATGCCTGACAGCCTCGGATTTCGGGCCTCAAACTTGTAAGATCCATAACTTTCGCGTACAAGCTCCTTTTTTGATGTTGCTTATATGCACACATAGTTGAAAATGTTCTCTACAACTCTTGTTTAGACTCCGTTGGCTAATTTTGAGTGTATTTTTAATTAATTTATTTTTAACATGCCGGGACTGGAAATGTCCGTTAAATATCCATCACTCCTTCATTTGATTTTCGTTTTCGTCAGACTTTTCACCGTTGCACTACTATTTTTGATGTCTTTGATTCTTATTTAGGTTGTATCGGCCAAAAATCTCTCGATCTCTATTTCGATTTTTAGCTGTCTACTGCTATATCCTGATCATGGAAAAATCATAACTTACTCATAGGAAGTCAGATTTGGAGGTTCTTTTTACGTACGTTTACGGTTTAATGATATCTACAACTTTCATTTATATACTTAAAGCTATAAACTATTGCATCGAAACTTCGCATTTTTACGTTTATCCGTATTGTCGATTTTGTTGGGAATCTTAGAATGGTTATAACTTCTTCGTTACAACTCGGATTTTAGTGTTCTTTATATGTGTGAAAAACTTGATACAATTCCTACCACTTTATTTAAACCAAATAAGATATTAGGAAATTTAAGATTTGACCTAAATTTTACTAGTGTTACATTACATTGTCTCGAAATATCGGGTTGTCACATCATCCCCCCGTTAGAGAGAATTTCATCCCGAAATTAGAGTTTAAGCAGAATTCATAATCATGCTACGGATAGAAGTTTCATTTGCTCCTCGTGTTCTTAAGTGAACTCAGGTCCTTGCTTGGCATTCCAGCGTATCTTTCACTATCGGGATACAACTTTGCTTCTTTCGTTTGACTTCACTGGTATGATAACTCTTCTTGGTTGAATGTATGTTGAATGTTTTTGTGGTCTGTGAAAATAGTACACCTTGTACCCTGCAAGCAGAGTCTCTAGATCTTTAGAGCAATTACCGTTGCTCCTGACTCAAGATCATGTGTTGTATAGTTAACTTCCTGTGTCTTAGGCTGTCTTGAGGTATAGACAGTAACCTTTCCTCTTGCATAAGAACACAACCAAGCCGTTGGTTGGATGCATCGCATTTCACCACGAAATCTTCTATCCCCTTTTGGGAGGGATAATATCGTTGCGGTGCACCAGGCTTACTTTAGCATTTGGAACACCCTTTCTTGTTTACAGACAAGTCCAGTGCTCCTCAAGGTGTGAAACTTGGCCTAAAGAATCCTCTTCTGAGGAGTCCGTTAAGCTATCTGGGAAGTTCCAGTATCTTAGTTGGAGCTAGACGATAAGGTAATTTGGCTACTGGGGTAGCCCCTGGAACTAAGTCGTTTTGAACTCAACTTGATGTTGTGGTGGTAATCCCGGTAGTCCTTCTGGAAATGTGTCGGGAAAGTCACATACTTCTGAGATGTTCTGAATATCCTTCACTTCTTGGCTTGCATCGACGATGTGTGCAAGGAATGTGTGATATTTGTTTTGTACTTGATTTGTCTCCGTAAATAACAAGAGGTTCTTTGATAGGGAGTTTAAGATGAACTGCTTTCCCAAAGCGCTTGATATCGGCTTGATGTAGACTCAACCAATTCATACTGATTCAGATGTCAAAACCATGTGGTTGATTTGATGTCGTGAAGATCTAAAAGAAAGCATGATTACTCCTTAATTAAGGAAAAAGGATAGGTACTTCTAAGTTTCTTCCCATGGTAGCACGATCACTCGTAGTCTTAGGCAGTCTCCATCCTGAAGTTCATATTAGAACTCATACCTGGTTCATCAATCACAGTTTCTCATATACGAGTCGCATATAATTAAGATTGAAAAGGTAGTCAACTAAATAATTCTTCTTTAAGCCCACATCCCAACGAGGAAAAGAAGTTAAAGTGGAATCATCAATTCTAAACCTATAGAACATTGATTATATACCACACCTATGTATACATTCTTCAGCAATAGATCAACCGTATGGGTCTTTGGATTGAATGTGACGTATTGTACGATTGGTACTTCGGGGAGGTTTGCTGAGTTTTTCTTCGGAAGGGATAAGAAACGTGAGGCACTCTATGCATGAGTACTTCGGTGCTCTGGAATGACAGCTTCGCTAGAAAGACGTTGTCGGAGAAGGAGACGTACGCACGAAAGTGGTATTGTGCGGATCGAATTGACTCAAGTTTTATGATAATGTCGGACTTACTTAGAAGTAAAAGACATTAGATTTGAACATAAAGGTGTTATAGAAAAAACACCACGGTGAAACTTTTAACAGAGTTACAGTACTTTAGAGTAACTACAGGAATACTGCTGCGAACAAAGTATACTACAAAAGGCAAGTATACGCAGCATGAGGGTCCCTTAACTGACGGGATCTCGCAAAAGATAAGACTCGAGTTGCACCAGTTTTAAACATGTTTTAAAAACATACATAATACTGACGATTGGAAGTGAACCTATACTATAGTAGAGTCCTTCGTTGCCTCTTTCAATTCTGAGGTCAAACTCCTCCGGATTCGCTGTCGTTCTTCTCTGTTGGACAGCCCCTCTTGAAGTGTCCCATTACGCCACATAGATGGCATATTCGAGAGACTTCGACATTGGTGGTTGAAGTAATGTCTTGGATCCGAGTCCTGTAGCAATTGGTAGTATGTCCATTCTTGTTGCATTTAAAGCAATGTAACGGACGACAACTACCCAGATGATGGAAGCTACACTTATTGCATTTCGATAGGTTTCCGGTATACTGCCTAGCTGGTGTACGGATAATTGGGATACCAGAAGGGATGGTAGTAGGAGTTACAAATGTCGTGGTTGCGAAGGTTACCGCAGGTTGTTGTGTTTTGCTCGCCCCTTGAGGTGATTTGCCTTTAGCCTTAGCCCAGAACTTTCATTTGTTATTCTTGGGCTTGAGATTTGGGGTATCGTGGTAGCTTGTTGCTCGTTGAGGTACTTGATTGTAGAGGTGGCAAAAATTGACACGACACGAAACCCGACATGAACCCGACACGAAATAAACGGGTTTGGGTAAGATATTTCAACCCATTTAAATAAACGGGTTGACACGACACGACACGAAAATTAAACGGGTAAGGTTAGGGTTGAGAATTTCAACTCGAATATGACTCGAAAATGACCCGTTTATTTATATGAAAATTTTTTGAATTATTTAAATAAACTAGAAAGATACAAAACCAAAACCATTAAATTTGTAATTTTGAAATGACTTAGCCGTCTAGATCAAGACTTAATTTCAGTTTTTCCATTCTCTCCCAAACTACCTAGTCTCTTTCACCACTCTCACATCCTCGCGACCTTTTCATCCGCCTCTTTAACTCCCACTCTTTTAATTTTGTCATTTGAAGTTTCTATGACTTCATCTATTCTGCCTCCAAACTATTAGTTTTTCCTCTCCGCCTACCTAACTCCTACTCTTTCAACATGCTCAATCTTTTAACCTCACATGACACGACATATTTCAAGGTATAGCCCTAACCCGAAACCCGACACGAAAATAAACGGGTTGACACGACACGACACGTTAATTAAATGGGTCGGGTTAGGGTCAAGCACTTTCAACCCGTTTAGTGTTTCGACACGACACGAACCCGACACGACACGACACGATTGCCACCTCTACTTGATTGTCACTTGGATTGGAATTATTGTTAACAATCCTGCTAACATTCACGTTTTTAGCATTAAGGTGAGTCAGAACAGCTGTCATGGCAGCCGAGAGTGCAGCTTGAAAGGTAGCTGCATCAATCTAAAGAGTTGGTGTTTGGTTGGTGTGTTGATCGTTTTTCTTCAGCGACATGATTCTATTACACGAAAAGAGAATCAATTCGTGAGCGAGTACGGTTGAACCTATATGTAGTTCGATCATTCATGTAAAGAATAGAAGTATGTCCTCGAAGGTGTGACCTACATCCCTATGATGCAGTCCTAGTATGGAATAGAAGTATGTTTATAGAATGGTCTCAAGACGTTTGTCATTCAAGACGAGGTGTTATAGGTTAGTGGATAATATGATCCAACCTTTGAAAGAGGCTTAAAAATGATTCCGGAGTTAAATTACAATAGTTCAATAGATTGACTAGGGTGAGATTTAGATAAAGTTTTAGCAATAATAGAATCAAAGTATTTGAACAAGGATTGACACAGAAATTGGCTGACTGTCAACATTATCGATTTTTAAGATGTGATAAGTTTGGGGAAAGTTGACTTGGTAGTGGGTCTTACATCATATACGGAGTAGAAAAAGGTTTGACAGCCCAAAGATCTAACTAAAAGTACCTACAGTACTAGAATAGTTACATGGAAAAAGTGTTACTTAGAGTGTATATAGGAATACTATTCCTTAATCTGAAGGGAAGGAAGGTAAAGTATCTCCTACCTGTGACGGTTATCCCTCGGATGAACCCTTAGTTCAGCCCACTGATGCTCCATATCTAGTAAGTGTCTTTCGTACACCCTCTGGCGTGTTTGGAGCTCTATGACTTCGGCTTGAGTTTCAGCTAATCCTTGTAGTAAAGTTTTGTTGTCTCGCAATGCTTGGTCACGAGCATCTTCTAGATGACAGATGTGAAGTGTATTCATCGTACTATTGGCAACAATTCCACGATTCGGTTGATTGTTGTGTTGCATTGTATTTCATTCCGAGCAATCCTACGGACCATGATTGGCAGAACTCTGTCTGCTGAGCCCCCCTTGCTCATGTTCTAGAAGCTTCTGTCTCCGTTGTATGGTATAGGTTGATGTTGTTCTTGATCCCATGTCTCTAAGCCTTCCACCCATAAGGGCGTCCGACCATGAAAGTCTTGACGAGGGTTCTAAATTGGGATTGGGGCTTCTAGAGGTAGGTTCTCGACTTCAGGTTCGGGTTCAGGATCCTCCGGGAAATCTTCAACAAGTTCAGCATTAAGGGGGCTTTTAGGTTCTGCTTCTGGTTCTGCATCTATTCCTCCTTCATTCTCTTGGTCGAGAAAGTAAGGGTTGCTGGGGAAGTGAGAACCAGCCATTGCTATCTAAGCGAGAAATAGGGGAAAGGAGAAATTAGTAATTCTAATATAAGCGATAAACAATTACAAGTTTCTATAAGAGAAACTTACAACTAATCCTAATTAATATGACTTTTTCTGTGCCTTTCTACGAAAACATAGTGCATACCAATTATATACCACATGGGTAGAATAGACCTTCGAATACATAACCCTACTCTATGCTCACATCCAAACAAGGAAAAGCAAATAAAGAATAGGTCATGCATTCTCAGTCTATGAAACTTAATTATATATATATATATATATATATATATATATATATATATATATATATATATATATATATATATATATATAACCGTGTTGCATGCACTTAGTACTGGTAGAGCTATCAGCAAAAGCCTTTTTCTCTTATGAAGTTTGTTTCTTAAATGAATAGTGCTAAAACACTCCTATAGTATTTTACTTTATGTTTGGTTCTAAAGGATTCCTTGGACCTAAAATTTGGTAACTTTTTGGTTTGTTGCAACACCACAATCACTCGCAAGCACATCTGCATCATATCACAAATGAATATAATTGATTAGGCTATATTGATTCCTCATATGATTACATAACTGTCCAGGTTTGACTATTGTGTCCAACAATTTATATAATTTTGTTCTGTTCTAGAATGACATTGTTCTGTAGTAAGTATGTAGGTATTGTATATTTTGAATAAGTATTTTAGTACTTAAAGTATAAACTCTTGGTCAGAGTATTTTAATCCCAATGTGTTTATAGTTCATATATCTTTTATGGGTTGATACACTCAATTCACTATAAACAATGCTCTGATACCAATCTGTCACACCCCAAACCAGAACGGCGGAATCGTTCGAGGGTGGATGACTTCATGTACAGTATCATAACAATGTAGAGTACTAAACAACAAACAACATTGTCCATTGCATTAATAGTAATAGTTTAATACACGTGTGTTCTTTCATAGTAATAAGACATTACAACTAGTAACCAAAATAAAAGACGTGTCTTGACTGCTCCGTCTTTGCAAAACCTGGTCATCGTACCTGTCTACAGGTGATCTGAGAATACAATTTATTTTGAAAGTGTTGGTCAGCATTTAAGCTGGTGAGTTCATAAGTAATTAATGTTATTGTTTGTATAAGTATGATGAAAATGTTTGAAATTGTTCAATGTAATTGTTTGTATATGTTTTGAAAACTCCTAGAAAATACCATATTTTCTACTAGTATAAAAGTAGCCTTTTATCGAGGCCTAACTGTTTTTGAATATTTGTTTCTAAAAGTCCAACATTTATCCATAAGTGTGTGGTAGTTTAAAAGTTCCAAAACTATAACACAATGATGTTTTTCATGCCTAAATAATAGATTTATGTATGTATAAAATCACTAAGGCACTTGATGACTCTGTAAACCAATATATTTTTAATACTGCCTGTGAGTCTTTTGTTTAAGTAAAACTGTTTAAAAGGGTGTTTATCCCAAATTGTGAACATGCTAATAATATCCCATGGTATAGTTATTACCCCCTGAGCATGATTGAGTTAAATGCATTTTACTACGTACAAGAGTTGTTGTTTCCGCGGTTTGTAAGTTTCTCATAACCATACTAGACGTGGTACTAATGTCGACATTTGTCACCCCAGAGCTACCGGTCTAACTAGAGCTTACAGTTTAGGTGCGGGTTCGTCAAACCCATATAGATCTAAACACAAATTCGTGTTCTCCCTCTAGGAGACTCTGGTTAAAGATGGGGACTTTTGTTTTGGTACTAACAAAGCCATATGTCTCACATGAATGCTAACAACTAGTTCATGAGTAATATAATGAAATACCTTTTGTATGAAGATATTATCCTTGTTATGAAGAATGCATACTTGTAAATAAAACATTGCTATAGTTAGATCTGTAAGTGTTATAATACTATAGTATTTTAGTATGTTCTCTTTGTCATAGTATATTAGTATGTTCTCTTTGTCATAGTATATTAGTATGCTCCTTTGATTATAGTATTCTATGTTATAATATTTGTATATGATAGTATTCTCCTAAACTATACCTATTATAGTTTTCTAGTAAGTTCCGTTATAGTAATTGAAGAAATGAATGTACACCTTTGCTACTCAAAGGTATTGAACTGATTGAATAGTATTTTTATATCAACATATGGATACATAATATATATAAGTTTAAAAGGAAATTTCGTAACACATTTGAATGAGTTTAATAATAAATACTGATGACTTGATGTCAGTGTATACAACGATTCAAAAAGTAGTTTGTTTGATAAGACAGTGTAAAGTAAATGAAATCCCTTGTTCGAAAACACAGTTATAAATAACATGTGATTGATTATATAACAAAGAGTATAACAAAAGATTTATGTTTTTCACACGATGATAACCGTGTTTCTACTTCTATTGCCCCCCTTAAAGTGTATAAAATGCATTTATAAAACATTTGACGTTGTAGTTTATAGGGGTATGAACTCACTTGATTGATGGGAGAAAGCGAGATAATAATCGAGCAGAACTTCAATTTGGAAGAGTTGATTTTCTCAGGATTCTTGGGAATCTCGGGAATCTCGGGAGTGTAGAACCTTCCTTCGGAAATTGAGTGTAAAAATCTGGGCTTCGAGATGGCTTTATGGGGCAATTACGCAGAGTAACAACACTTTAATGGAAAGGGATGAGCACCAAACCCGACACCCTTAAGCTTCTATTTATAGGGGCCATTTCTGGTGTGTCACGTCATAGCAATCTATGCCACGTCATGGTGAGCAAAATCTTATCCTCTTCCATTTATGGGACGCCCTCAGTAACTTGTCGGGTCGCGACAAACTGTGCCACATAGTTACAAGCCTGACAGCCTCGGATTTCGGGCCTCAAACTTGTAAAATCTGTAGCTTTCACGTACGAGCTCCGTTTTCAACGTTCTTTATATGCATGCGTAGGTGAAAATTTTATCTACAACTCTCGTTTAGACTCCATTTGCTATTTTTGAATTTATTTTTAATTAATTTATTTTTAACAGGCCAGGACTAGAAAAGTCCGTTAAAAATCCATAACTCCTTCATCTGATATCCGTTTTCGTCATAGTTTTCACCGTTGCACTACTATTGTTGATGTCTTTGATTCTTATTTAGGTTGTATCGGCCAAAAATCTCTCAATCTCTATTTCAACTTTTTAGCTGTCTACTGATATATCCGGATCTTGGAAAAATCATAACTTCCTCATACGAAGTCAGATTTGTATGTTCTTTTTACGTGCGTTTACGGTTTAATGATATCTACAACTTTCATTTAGATACTTAAAGCTAAAAACTATTGCATCGAAACTTCGTGTTTTTACGTCTATCCGTATTGTCGGTTTTGTTGGGAATCTTAGAATGGTTATAACTTCTTCGTTACAACTCGGATTTGAGTGTTCTTTATATGTATGAAAACCTTGATATGATTCCTACCACTTTATTTAACCCAAATAAGATTTTAGGAAAGTTAAATTTTGACCTAAATTTGACTGGTGTTACATTACATTATCTCGAAATATCGAGTTGTCACAGGATTCAGGAATAATTTTGGTTTCAATAATATGATTTCCGTCTGAGTATCATTTTCGACCTTAGTTACTTAATAAAATTTTCAAATCCTACTTGTCACTGACTACACTGGTCAAACAGGTTATTTCGTTTACAACTTTTCACTCTTATGTTTAGATGTTCTTTGTAACAAAATCTTTAACCACCTTCAAAACCTGATAAAAGAGGCCATTCGATACTTCTCTATAATTATTCAATTGTAATTCACAGGAAACCACACAAGTTGTTTGTCATCTCGATGAATAACGAAGTATTATTTTCCTAGCATCTAACTGCTTTTGTGCGAAATAATTTTGCATCACAGAACCAAAATTTTCTTATTTTGCTTCTTACCTTTTTCATTGACACACATTGCACTCACGAAATACTTGAGGTTCTGAGTAATACCAACTCAGGCTGACGATTTCGCAAGTCTAGAATATGAATTCGTTTTTCAAACCTAAAAGTGAAAGTGCCTAACTTTCATGCGAAGGTTGGTGACGGTTCTTATTCTATTGGGGCAAGTGAACAGCCTGTGTGAAGTGATGTTTGGTGTTCCATTCCGGGTTTCAAGGAAAAATTGATGATCTATTGTTCATGCATGCCTACTTTTCTAGTCACTGGTGCAGTTTTCAAGGATACATGGCAGCCATATTAAATTCAGAAACCGCTTCGAATTCAAAATTCCAATCAACTATAAAAAGGGATTTTGTGGATCAATTCTCACTTTTACACTTACTTAACATTCACAGGAGAATTATTTCTTTATTCTGTTGGATATCTTCAAAATCTTCAAAACCCTAACAATGGCAGCTAATCAATCTCAAACCACTGATGATATTTCTTCAAATCCACTCATGAAGATCCAAAGCACTAATTATCATGTTCTTGGTGACGTTGATGCTTATCTAGAGGGCTTAGGGATGCCAGTTCTTGCTCTTAAGCATTCTATATTATTCACAACAATTTTTAGTGCTTTTATTGTTCCTCATTCTTGGTTATCACTTGTTGTTTCTACTACAACTTGTAGTAAGACGATGCAAATTGTTACTTTTCAATTGATCAATGACAAGAAAGTTAGGTTAATGAAGAAACTCTTTGTCAAATTCTGAAAATTCCCAATGTTGGACCTTTTTCTAAGGTCAATAATGCCCAAATCATCCATATGTTTAATGAGATGGGACATCAACCTGTTGTTGAAAAGATTAGCGATTTCAAGAAGCCTGGACTACCATGTGTTTGGAACTTTATGTTTGGCATATATCTTCGTTGTTTAACTAGAAGGATTGTTGGGTTAGACAAGGGACAATTGGAAGTATATGCTTTGGTTGCTGGCATGTACTATGATCTATTGGTGGATTTTGTTTCTCAATTATGGAAGGAATTTCTTAAGAGCATTGAAAGCATGAATTTCGTTGATGGGATTTCGTATGCTCGATACTAGAGCTTGATCTTACAATATGTCTATGAGAAAGAAGGGATTATGGTTTCAAAAAGTGACGAATTGGTTGAGTTTTCCACTTATAATTTTACAAAGATGGTGGAAGATGATATTGATGTTTTTTCCAATGTTGCTCGTATTCCTGATGTGATGCTTCAAAAGGTCGATCCTACAAATCCAATTCTTGTCGAATACTTGAAAACGATTAATCCGTCTATCAAGACTGGGATGTTATTAGATGTGTCCGCAAAAGGCTCTTCATAAAAAAGGAGAGGATCCAAGAAGAAAGTTCAGGAGAGTCCACCTCATGTGAGTCCAGAAGAAGTCAAAAAAAGTTCTAAGGATGCTAATGTTTCAAATAAAAAGGATCAACCGCAAATTGTTACGAAACCAGTTCATCAATAAAAAGAGATAGTTGTTCAAAAGACAGAGGTTGTTGCTTCAAATTCTAGTGTTTTGAAACGATTGATGAAAATGGCACATCATCCCATTGAACAATCTAAATGCTTTTCACCAACTCTTCAATACAAACAACAAGTGACTCAAAAGGGGGTAGTTTTTCATGAAATTCCAATGCCAGTTTCTATACAATTGAAAAAGAGGCATGATAAAGACATGGCCAAGCATCTTTCTACGAAATAAATGAAACACAAGAATCCGATGAACTTAGTGTTGCATGAAAATTTAACAAATGATGGAGTGGTTCCTGAAACGTCTATTACTGAGCCAATGGTTCATACTTCACCAGTGAAGGATTCTCCAATTCAATTGAATTTCGAGGATACTAGAAATCTTGGTGACAATGTGGAAACTTCAATAGTGGACACAACCATCAATCATGGTGAACATTCAAAGCAATCAACTCCTTTCAAATACTAAGTCGTTTCATGAGGAGGTACGAACTTCAAACATCACTAAAAACATATATGATACAGATGCACATGTTAATATGGGTGAAGGAGTTTTACATATTGAAGCTCAAGGTACTACAAATTTTGTTATCTCTTCATCCTTCCAACTTTGGTTCTTCATACCACAGTTTCATTACCACACTACATTGTTTCTAATACCTCTCAAAATCTTTCGATTTCTCATTCTCTTACTTCTGATCATATTATCCATCAACTTATCACATCTTTAAATCCTTCCCAATCTCCTGAAGAACCCCAACCTATTAATGTTGATGATGATGATGGATTTATGGGTTCTTTCGCTGAAATTATGTTCAATTCTGAGGAAGAAAACACTCCTGATCATATGTTGATGTTAGGAAAGCAGTTTAAGATTTTGAACAGAGATTTGAACTCTTTACTTCAAATGCAATCTGATGGTGGTGATAAGAATTTGATCTCTTCTCTTGATGTGGATGTTATGTTGCAATGCCAAGAGTGTCGAATATTGGATAAGCTTCATTATATGGAAGAGTATGTTGACTTAAGAATCAAATCTCAACTTGCTTCTTTTAATGTTGCCATTCGTGAATTGAAAGAAACAGCCAAGTCTCTCCATATTCTTTTTATTAAAGATGTCAACACGGTTTGTGAGAATGCCAATCTCAAAGTTCAAGAGTTAAGAGAAGACATGACGAAGCAGATAGGTACTTTAGATCACAAGTATTTGTCACACCCTAAAACCAAGAACGGCGGAAACGTTCTGGGGCGGAGGACGTCATGTAAAGCATCACAACATAGTAAATGTAAATAAGCAAACAACATCATCTATTGCATTAAATATATAATTTTAATACAAGCGTGTTCTGTACAGTAAAGACACCAAAAATAATGTATATCAAAATAATAAGATGAGTCTTGGATGCGCTCCATCTTCTCAAAAGCTGGCCTCCGTACCTGTCTACTGATGACCTGAGAATACAAGTTATTTTGAAAGAGTTTATCAGCATTAAGCTGGTGAGCTCATAAGTATTTTAGTTTCGGTATTTGTCATCCAAAAACATTTGAACATGTATCAAGTGTAAGTTTGTAAAATGTATGTAAATGTTTGTAAAAGTTGGAATCTCTCAGAAAAACCAATATTTTCTATTAAAGCAGTCTTCTACCAAGGCTTAACTGTTTTGTATGCTCGTTTGTTGTAAAAGTGTGAAATTTCCCAAGTGTAACTATCATTTAACAAAATATAGTTTGTACATTAATGTTTAAGTGAGGTTGTCACTAAAATATGTAATGGGTAAATCATTGTAGTACTGTAGTTTTGTATTATAGGAACTACTGGTGTACTAACTACCTTAAACCGGATTTATAGTATCGTATCGTGTGATAAATTGCACCATACTATCGACTGGTAACAACGACATATGAATGGTCGTAATAACGGAATGACGTTTGGCACCCGCAGACCTGTAGGTCCGGCTGTAGCTAGCAGCAAGGTGTAGGATAGTCAATCCAGTATAGATCTATACGCAAACTCACGCTCTCCCTCCAAGAGAATTATGGCTACAACTCAGGCCATGACAATTAAGGCATGCTCCGATACAGTGGATCACAATTGTTAACATATTCTTGTATATGTAATGAAATGAACTGTTCTAGTATAGTTGTATATGTTCCTCCTCTAGTATAGTTGTATATGTTCTCTGTCTAGTATAGTTGTATATGTTCTCTTTCTAGTATAATTGTATATGTTCTCATTCTAGTATTGTTGTATAATTACTCGTAGTAATAAGTATTAACTCATGAATGAATTGACTCATTTATCTAGAAATTGTAGTGGTATGATCCTATGTTACCCAGATGGTAACTTACTGATGGTGTACTAATAAGTATGAATATGGAAGTACTTTTATGTCTATATATGTATATTTAATATATAACTAATATTGAAACGACCTTCGGACGACTACCCGAAATCCCACCAGACCACATCTCAGTGCGCAAAAAGGAAATAGGGTGGATAGCCTTCCTAAGCCCTTTAAACATTTCTTATATATCTATACATATATGGGCATGCAATTTATAAGAAGTAAAACAAAGTTTAATAAAAGCATTTGATAAGTAAAAAGAGTTTGTAAAACATTTTGAAGTGAAACAGTTTGATAAACAGTTTGAACAGTGATAAAATCATTGGTTTTCTAGTTATTAATCACATGTGATTAATGTAATCACATGTGATTGATGTAATAACTGTAAGTGTTTAACTTGTATCCCCCCATAAAGTATTTAAAACATTTAAAAGCATTTCAAAGGTTAATTTAAGGGGTATGAACTCACTTGTGGTGAGTGGATTCGATTGAAGTATCGGGTACCGTGCTAGGTGGCAAACGGAGACTTGTTCACACGCACGAGCCTAGTTATCATATAATGAGCATATATATAACTAATTAGCCAAATAATAACTTAAAAAAATAAGTTGGGACACTTAGGAACATTTAAACACTTTGTATAAGTGTTATAGGTCCTAATGGTTGCTTCTATGTTGCTTTGGGACAAGGCTAAAGGATTTAATGCTTCCAAGGGCCTTGTATAAGACTTTACTACTCAATAAACTCCACACAAGAAGTTTACGGTCGTAAACCCTTGAGTTTACGGCCGTGAATTCTTGACTTGGTTGTCTTGGGTGTTTAAGTGTGCTAAATGAATTCTAGAATAAGCCTAGCATTGGTAGATTAATCCTTGAAGTAGTTTAAGGCCCTAGAATGCTCCTTTGAGGAGTTTACAGCCAAAAGACCATATCCCCTAGAGTTTACGGTCGTAAACTCCTATGGGGTGTTTGTTTTAATTCTTTTAGGCCTCTTGCACAAGTAGGATAGCTTCTAGGTTTTTGTTTAAGGCTAAAGGGGACTTTAGGCACACTTTTGTGCCTTTACTTGGAGTTTATGGCCCAAGAGTATTTCTTGGCCGTAAAGTCCCTTTTAGGGATGATTTTGATGTGTTTTACTCCCCTTCCAAGTCACAAGTAATAGAGAGTTAAAGTCTAAAGCCTTAGGGGTGATTTAGGGCACATTTTGTCCCTTGAAATTGGAGTTTACGGCCTAAGACTTTCTTGGGCCGTGAACTCCTTAAAATATGTGTTCTTGATTGTGTTCTAGCCTCTAATGATCATACATAATGTCCTTAACTAGTTACCTAACAAGGAAATGGGACTAGATAGCCTTTAGGCTTCGTTTCGGAGTTTACTCCCCAAGAACGTTCTTGGGCGGTAAACTCCCGGATCTTACAAATTTGTCATATAAACAATGTTATAAAGCTTATAACAAGCATTAAAACACATTTAGGAAAGTAGAATCACGATTTGGGATGAAAACCCGAAGATCCATGAGAGAGAAAATGGCTTTTGTCTAGTTGGAAATGTGAATAATGAATGAATTTAGTTCAGAAATCTATTTATAGTCCTGAAATATTTTGACAGAAAATATTTTTATTCCGGAAATGATTTCTAATATATCCGAGTGTTGGAATAACAGTGTTGCACAAAACCGTAGCGCATCCACTCTCCTGATGTTTACTGAAGTGTAAACCCTAAATTACTCCAACTTATACGAAAAGTTTGAAAATCAACTATGACTGTTATAACTTCTATTGAAGTGATATTGTTTGTATAGAATGGAAATTTCGGGTTGTCACATCATCCCCCCGTTAGAAGGAATTTTGTCCCGAAATTAGTATTTAAGCAATTAAGAAGTTACAAATAACTAAGCGAAAAGATGAGGGTATTTCAGTTTCATCTGATCCTCGCATTCCCAAGTGAATTCCTGTCCTCGCTTGGCGTTCCAGCGAACCTTCACAATCGGGATACGGCTTTGTTTCGTCTACTTGACCTCACGGTCCATGATCTCTACAGGTTCTTCCACGAAGTTGAGGCTCTCGTTGATCTCGATCTCGTCGAGTGGGATTACGAGAGTCTTGTCGGACAGACACTTTTTCAAGTCAGATACATGGAATGTCTAATGTACGTTACGAAGTGTGTCAGGCAGATCGAGTTTGTAAGCTACGGGGCTGACTCTTGCGAGAATCTCGAAAGGCCCTATGTACCTCAGATTAAGCTTCCCACACTTACCGAAGCGTATCAAGCCCTTCCAGGGTGAGACTTTGAGAAGGACTCGGTCTCCCACCAGAAATTCCAAAGGTTTTCTTTGCTTATCAGCGTAGCTCTTCTGTCGGTCTCTAGAGGCTTTCAATCGTTCACGGATCTGAACGATTTTCTATGTCGTTTCCCGAATGATCTCCGGAGCGGTGAGAGTACTTTCGGAAGCTTGCCCCCTGGCTAATTGGGTATCACCCACCTCAGCCCAACACAGAGGGGATCTGCACTTTCGGCCGTAGAAGGCTTCAAATGGTGCTGCCTTTATGCTCGTGTGATAACTGTTGTTGTAGAAAAATTCGACGAGGGGTAAATGGGTATCCCACGCTTTTCCAAAGTCAATTACACAAGCACGCAACATATCTTCTAAATTCTGGATTGTCCTCTCACTCTGTCCGTTGGTCTGTGGATGGTAGGCTGTGCTCATGTCTAGCCTTGTTCCCAGGGAATGTTGTAGTGATTGCCAGAATCTTGAGGTGAACCTACTATCTCTATCGGAGATAATGGATTTAGGCACACCATGTAGCCGTATGATTTCCCTAATGTATGTTCTCGTAAGTTTCTCCATCTTGTCGGTTTCTTTGATAGGCAAGAAGTGTGCAGACTTGGTCAATCTATCGACGATGACCCATATGGTATCAAGTCCACCCGTTGTCTTGGGCAACTTGGTTATGAAATCCATAGTGATCCGCTCCCACTTCCATTCTGGAATCTCTGGGTGTTGCAGTAAACCGGAGGGCTTCTGGTACTCGACCTTAACCTTTACGCAAGTAAGGCATTTACTTACGAAGGTAGCAATCTCTGCTTTCATATTAGGCCACCAGTATAGCTTTTTAAGATCCAGATACATCTTATCTGAACCTTGGTGGACGGAATACCGAGTGTTGTGCGCCTCGGTCATGACCAAGTCTCGGAAACCACCGTGTTTCGGTGTCCAGATCCGGTCCATGAAATATAAGGCTCCGTCACCCTTGGCTTCTAAATTCTTCTCCATTCCTCTGAGGGAATCACTCGTCACATTTTCAGGTTTCATGGCTTCAAGTTGGGCCGCCTAAATTTGTTTAGAAAAGTGTGAATGGATGGTTATCGACAATGACTTGACCCTGCGACCAGAATATTCCTTCCGACTTAGGGCTTCTGCTACTACGTTGGCTTTACCCGGATGATAATGAATATCGCATTCGTAGTCACTGAGTAGCTTGACCCACCGTTGTTGTCTCATGTTGAGCTTCTTCTGATCAAAGATGTGTTGTAAACTCTTGCGGTCGGTAAAGATAGTGCTTTTCGTTCCATACAAGTAATGTCTCCAGATCTTCAGAGCAAACACCACTACTCCCAGTTCAAGATCATGGGTCATGTAGTTAACTTTGTGTGTCTTCAACTGTTTGGAGGCGTAGGCGATGACCCCCTCCTCGCTGCATCAGAACACACCCGAGCCCTTGGTTCGATGCATCGCAATAGACTACGAAGTCTTCTATCCATTCGGGGAGGGATAGTCTTGGCGCGGTGCACAAGGCTCGCTTGAGCATTTGGAACGCTCTTTCTTGTTTCTCTTCCCAGTCAAAGGCCACGCCTTTCTGGGTCAGGGTTGTAAGAGGTTTCGCTATTCGGGAGAAATTCTGAATGAATCTGCGGTAGTAGCCAGCGAGGCCTAGAAATTGACGAATTTCAGTAGGCGTCTTCGGTGCTGACCAGTTCTCAATGGGTTTAATTTTGGATGGGTCCACGTGGATTCCCTCTTCGCTTACCGCGTGTCCTAAGAATTCGACTATTCGGATCCAAAATTCACATTTCGAGAACTTCGCATAGAGTTTCTCTGTTCGTAAAGTTCCTAAAACTTGTCGCAGGTGATCACCATGCTCTTCCTTACTTCGGGAGTAGATCAGGATGTTGTCAATGAAAACGATGACAAATTGATCCAAGTAAGGTCGGCATACTCTGTTCATCCGGTCCACGAAAACTGCGGGCGCATTGGTCAATCCGAATGGCATCACCACGAACTCGTAGTGTCCGTAACGAGTTCGAAAGGCTGTCTTTGGAACATCCTCCTCTAGTACTCGTAACTGGTGATATCCGGATCTCAGATCAATTTTGGAGAAGTAACTCGCCCCTTGCAGTTGGTCAAATAGATCGTCTATGCGAGGCAGAGGGTAACGGTTTTTGACCGTCAGTTTGTTGAGTTCTCTGTAGTCGATACACATACGGAATGATCCGTCTTTCTTGTTAACGAACAAGACCGATGCTCCCCAAGGTGAGAAGCTTGGTCTTATGAAGCCCTTGCTGAGCAGTTCGTTAAGTTGACCAGATAATTCCTGCATCTCTGCTGGTGCTAAGCGGTAGGGCGACTTGGCTACTGGGGTAGCTCCTGGGACTAAGTCAATTATGAACTCGACCTGTCGTTGCAGAGGTAATCCAGGTAGCTCTTATGGGAAAATGTCGGGGAAGTCTCTCACTACTGGAATGTTCTTTAGTTCTTTCATTTCGAGGCTCGTGTCGACAACGTGAGCAAGGAATGCATGGTATTCTTTGCGTAGATATTTCTATGCTTAAATACTTGATATAATGTGAAGACTCACTCCAAGTTTGTCACTGTAGACGATAAGAGTTTCATTAGACGAGAGGTTTAAACAGACTGCTTTCTCGAAGCACATGATGTCGGCGCGATGAAGACTCAACCAATCCATGCCGATGATAATGTCGAAGCTTTTTATTGAGACCGGCATGAGGTCGATTGGGAATTAATGGTTATCTAGAGTTACGATACATCCTAAGTATATGCTACTGGTGTTTTCTGTTTTTCCATTAGCCATTTCTACTGTGAATTGTTCTTTAAGTGCGTGTGGTTGTTGTTTAAGCATGCGAGCAAATTTATGGTTCACAAAGCTTCGCTCCGCTCCACTATCGAACAGAATGCATGCATAGGAGTTATCGAGGAGGAACGTACCAGTCACCACTGTCAGGTCAGCAACTGCTTCCCCGTGGCCTATAGCTAGTACCCTCCCTACTCCTCCAGCTTTCTTCGCCTTGGGGAAGTCCCTCTTAAAGTGGCCTGCTTCGCCACATCCATAGCAAGTCGGGCTTGCACCAGAGTCGGGGACTTGTGTGATCGGTTGTGCCGGGAATTTATAGAAACGGACGATGTGTCATTTCCTGTTGTAGTTAGAGCACTGCATTTCACGGTAGGGGCCGTTGTGGTGGAAGTTTCATTTGTTGCACTTTGGCAAACTCCCAGCATACTGCTTCATCGGAGCAGTAGCAGTAGTAGGGGTTACCGCGGCATGCACTGCCACAATTTGCTGCTTTTTGGCCAGGTCGCTGTTTCTTCTTGTAATCCCAGAACTTCCGCTTAGTGTCAGCGGGTTTGGAGGGTTCTGGGATGGCTAGGGTTGTTGTGGTTGCAGGGGTTTTGATCCCATGGTCAATGAGTCGCTGTGCCAGTCGCTTGGCACTATCGAAGGTAGCGGGGTTTGATGATAGGACATTTCCCTGATACGGAGGCACTAGCCCCCATATGTACCTTTCAATCTTTTTCCCTTCAGTGGGAACCATATTAGGGCAGAGGGCCACCAGTTCGCTGAATCTGGTGGTATAAGCAACAATGTTGGTGCCCTTCATGGTCAAGCTCCAAAGCTCCTGCTCTAGTTTGTAGATCTCGCCCATCGGGCAGTATTCCTCAAATCATGAGGTCTTTCATCGTTTCCCAGCCTATGTCGTTGGCTACGACAAGAGTTAAAGCTTTAACGTCGCCGTTCCACCACGTCAGGGCCTTTCCTTCAAAGGTGCATGCGGCATATTTGACCTTGCTCGCCGCAGGGCATGAACAAATTTCGAAGACTGATTCAGTCATCTCGAACCATTGCGAGAGAGCAATGACTCCGCCGGTCCCATGAAAGGACTTCGGCTTTCAGTTGGTGAAATCCTTGTAAGAGCACTCTCTCGAGTGCACAGGAGTTTCAACTGGAATAGAGTTTACAGGGGTTCCACCTCTGCTGGCATCAGTAGAGTGATAGTGTGCCATGGCAGTTGGCACTGCTGCAGTTACGGCAGCATTTAGGGCTGCTGTATCGATGACCGGAGGTGGAGGAGGCGGTGTAGGTGTAGGGTTATTCCGGGGAGATTTGCGAGGAGGCATCTTTCAGCTATAAGTTTATAAAGATGAGAAAAGTGGTAAGAATCAATTTGTAAGTAAGGTGAGAGTGACACATGGACTAACTAACCATAGCCCAACAATTGAATGAGTGTTTGAGATCATAACAAGGAAGATTAGTACGAAAATACAAGTGTAAAAATTCTTCCCACAGAGTAGGTAGTTGTCAATAATACTGGTATTACTAATGTAACGAGTTCAATGAAAATTGACCTAACAGTAGGTCTTACATCATACCATACGGAAAGTTTGACAGTTCTTAGATTCCTAATTAGAGTACTGAGAGTTAGGAATATTTTACAGATAAGTGCTACTTAGAGCACAGATGTTAAAGGCTAATCTGTAACCCAAAAGATAATGATGTACTAGACATCATCTAACGGCGATGAGTATTCCTTGGGAGAACCCTGAGGTCTCTCATTTGACAGACCACCACTTGAAGGTGACATTCATGAACCCTTTAACGAGCTCGAAGTTCCATGACCTCGGCTTGAGAGGCAACCAGATGTTGCTGTAGGGTTTCATTGGTTCTCTGGGTCCGTTCCATGTCTTCTTCGAGACGGTGAATGCGGATTGTGTTGACACCAGAGTTGGCATCAATCTCCACGACCCGGTCGATGGCTGCTTGACCTTGCTCAACATTACGAGCTATTCTGCGGATTATGATGTGCAGAGCTCGGTCAGCAGAACCACCTTCGCTGACGTTGTAAAAGCTTCGGTCCCCAATGTATGGTAAGGGTTGACCCTGTTCGTCACTCCAGCGATTCAAGTTATCTACCCACAAGGGAGTGGGACCTGGAAAAGCTAGTCAAGGGTTGTTGTTCAGGGCTTGATCTACTGGAGGTAGGTTGTTGACTTCGGGCTCAGAGTCTGATCCATCCGAGAAGCCTTCAGCTTGATGATCATCCAACGGAATTTGGTGCTCATCATCAGACTCTGCTTCGAGCCATCCTGCATTGCCTTCATTCGGAAAGTACGGGTTGCCGTGATGGAATCCAGCCATTTAGATCTACGCGAGAAGAGAGGTATAAGGATATCGTATATATGTAACTAGTAGTACAAAATACACCTATAGTATTTTAAGTTTAGGTTCTATTGCTCTTCTTATGGTATTTTTGGTAAGTTTTTAGACTTGTTAACACATCACAACCATTCTAGGGCATATGCTAATCACTCCTAGGACTAGCATAGTTGATCAGGCTATGCCATTCCCAGGACTGACCATACATCCCCTAGCTTACTTGTGATATTTAACAATCGTAATACTTTTGTTCTTGTCATTGTGACACTGATTTTTGTATGAATGCACACTAGTATACTTAATTAAATATCTTAGTATTTAAAGTATAGACTCTTGGTCAGAGTGTTTTAATCCCAAATGGGTTTATAGTGTAGTATAGACTCTTGTTCCAAGGGCCTTGTATAAGAGTTTACTACTCAATAAACTCCACACAAGAAGTTTACGGTCGTAAACCCTTGAGTTTACAGCCGTGAACTCTTGTCTTGGTTGTTTTGGGTGTTTAAGTGTGCTAAATGAATTCTAGAATAAGCCTAGCATTGGTAGATTAATCCTTGAAGTAGTTTAAGGCCCTAGAATGCTCCTTTGAGGAGTTTACGGCCAAAAGACCATATCCCCTAGAGTTTACGGCCGTAAACTCCTATGGGGTGTTTGTTTTAATTCTTTTAGGCCTCTTGCACAAGTAGGATAGCTTCTAGGTTTTTGTTTAAGGCTAAAGGGGACTTTAGGCACACTTTTGTGCCTTTACTTGGAGTTTACGGCCCAAGAGTATTTCTTGGATGTAAACTCCCTTTTAGGGATGATTTTGATGTGTTTTACTCCCCTTCCAAGTCACAAGTAATAGAGAGTTAAAGTCTAAAGCCTTAGGGGTGATTTAGGGCACATTTTGTCCCTTGAAATTGGAGTTTACGGCCTAAGACTTTCTTGGGCCGTGAACTCCTTAAACTATGTGTTCTTGATTGTTTTCTAGCCTCTAATGATCATACATAATGTCCTTAACTAGTTACCTAACAAGGAAATGGGACTAGATAGCCTTTAGGCTTCGTGTTGGAGTTTACTCCCCAAGAACGTTCTTGGGCGGTAAACTCCCAGATCTTACAAATTTTTCATATAAACAATGTTATAAAGCTTATAACAAGCATTAAAACACATTTAGGAAGTAGACTCACGATTTGGGATGAAGACCCGAAGATCCGTGAGAGAGAAAATGGCTTTTGTCTAGTTGGAAATGTGAATAATGAATGAATTTAGTTCAGAAATCTATTTATAGTCCTGAAATATTTTGACAGAAAATATTTTTATTCCGGAAATGATTTCTAATATATCCGAGTGTTGGAATAACAGTGTTGCACAAAACCATAGTGCATCCACTCTCCTGATGTTTACTGAAGTGTAAACCCTAAATTACTCCAACTTATACGAAAAGTCTGAACATTGACTATGACTGTTATAACTTCTATTGAAGTGATACTGTTTGTATAGAATGGAAATTTCGGGTTGTCACAGTATTCTACTATTCACAATAAGGTAAATTAAATTGCAGATGTTATGGCCAAAGCACTTGATTTTTGTGCTTCCTTGGGGGTGAAACTGGATTCGAAAGCAAGGGTTGATGCTAAGAGTTTTGAGAATGTTGAAACTTTACTGAAAGAGTTAAAGGATCTTGTGTCGAAGTATGATATTTCAAAGTCTTCCGTTGTTTCTCCTGAATCGTTCACTGGAAAATTTTGTATATTAGAGTCAACAATTCAAAAAGAATTGGCTCCACTTGCGAAATTTCTAAGTTTTATGCCAACGAATTTCCCGCCTGTGAGCATAGGGGTGCAAGGGGGAGAAAGACGAAATGTTGGCGGTGGGAGTGCAAAAAAAAGGTAAAGGGGGTTCTAGAAATGTTCCTGGTGATGCGAGAGTGGTTGGAAGAGTCTTGACTACTCAGATTCCTACTTCTCTACCACGAACTTCGATTGTTACTTCATTAACAATAAAAACAACAAAGCTCATCACAAAGGGAGTTGTTATTGGAACTGCTAAAGGAGAATCTGGTTCAACAAATTCTTATCCAAGGGAACAAGAGAAAGATAAAGGTAAGGGAATAAGTCATGAATTATCGAAGAAAGAAATGAAAGCAACTCTGGAAGCTGAAATGGAGAAACAGAGACAAGTCCAGAGTATACTTTGACAACATGCAAATGATCCTCCTGGTGTAGACAATGGTGATCCAACGAAGTTTTATCATTATGAATATCTTGAATCCATAATTGTTTCTGGGTAGATGCATGATTTTGAGAAGGTACCCAGAAGAAGTTTTGATACAGTAAACTCTCCATTGAATCAGTTGGGCTTTCCTTTGAATAGAATCATGTTTTTGGAAGAACAATTTGAACTTGCTGATAAGTATAAGGATAAGTCTGAGTACAGGCGCATGAAGTTTTATTTTCGTGTTGTACTAGGAAAGAAGGAGGAGAAGGTATTTTCGTTAATCAAGATAACAATACATTTGAAGATAAAAAAGGACATTTTGTTTGAAGGCATGTTACAAAATTATTGGTTTCATGTTGTTCGAGCAAATAACATCACATCTAACTTCTCTCTTGTCGATTTCCTTTGATGAATCTACATGATGTTTTAGTGGTGGCATTTATAATGAAGAGTGTAGATGTGTAGAAACTTCAAGTGACAAATAAATAAGATTTTCTTAATGGGTTTGGTCCCTTGAAAGTTTTCATCGAAGGATATTTTGGTTCATTAGCCTTAACTGATGTTGAGTTGGAAAAAGTTTTGGGAAAAGGAGTAGAAATCCCTCAAACCATGTTGATAACGAAGGCAAACATAAACAAGATTGAAGACGGAGAGATTACCTTGAAAGCACTGGGAATTGCTTTTGTGGGTAAAAACAAGAAGGGCAATAACTCGAAATTTCTATTTCAAGTATATGATGTCGAAAGATATACATCCAAACATTATACTAATCTCTTGGTAGGGATGAGCATCTGTGGCAAGAACAATGAAAAAGAGAAGGAAAAAATTAGCAAGATTGTTAACTGGTATACAGAGATCAGGATGATAATTCATCAAGCTATGAAAGTTTTAATGAACTAATTCGTCACTACTCACAAGGGGGAGATTGTAGATGTCGAACTTAGTTGTGAGGTGTTGAATATCATTGTAAAGGTTCGTTGGTTTGTAATATTATTACAAGGACACTTATGTTACGAAGTATAGTGTTCCCAGTTCCTTGTATTTTTTGTTCGCTTTCATATTTCCTATAAATAAGGAGGGGTACTAGAGTAGAGGAGGACCTTGGCTTTGCTCATTTTGTGTAATCTTGTATATTCTCTTAGTACTCACTGAAAGCTAATAAGAGCCAAATAGATCATATTTACTTCTTGTGTTCATTAATCATTCTATATTCTGATCTTTTTATTCAATCATGATTTCATTACAACTACACAAGTGTAACATCCTGATGTTCAGGTACTTCTAAATTCATCTCTATAATTCTATTTCATGTCAATTAGTCAAGTGGCAGTAGCCTTGGGTATAATTGAGGTTTGGACATGGCGTATTGGAGGCACTAACACGGCGTGTCTAGATATGAGATGGTGCGGGTTTCATTTTTGGTAACACGACGTGTTTCCTCTAGGAACACGACATGTTGATGGCTGGAATAACACCCTAATCTTTTAGGTTTTTCTCCCTACTTAAATGAATGTGAAGGCTAGGGTTGTTCACCCTCGACCCTTATTAGCCCCTCAAGCCCTAAAAGAAACCATAATCATTTTCTCTCCATTTGTGAATGTAGTTTGGTGTTTTGACGCTAAAAGAAGGAAGAAGGTGGAAGAAGGAAGCAAAGATCCAGCAAGCAAGCCCTATTCTTCAATTTGGCACTCTCTTGGACCCTCGTAAGTGTCCAAGATGAAATTTTTATCATTCAAAGTTGTTAGATCTTGAGTTTTGTCCCTTTTGCTCCATGTTCTTAAGTGTTGCAATGGATCGATCTCATAAAGTTTGCAACTTCATGAATCTCAAGGTCAAGGTGATTTTGTAGTGTCTTGTATCTGGTCTATAACCAAGTTTTGAAGATATGCATAGAGATTAGGTCATAAATCCTCATTTTTACCTAATATAGGTTCGTGACATGCATGTCCTAAAAGCACCAACTTTTGGGGTCGTTTAGGTGTTTGAAACACTTCTGGAAAGGATGGACTTCAGATCATAAGGATTAAGAGTATTTTGGTAAACCCTTGCATTATCAAGCTTATGATTTGGGTTCTAGACCTTTCTAGCAGTCCCAATGGATAAAGTTAAAAACTTTACCCTTCCTAATCACATTTTGGTCTAGATCTGAGCTTTGGAGCTCTTGAAATCGAAAAGGCAACTGAATGTATTAAGTTGTTAGAACTCAGGCGAACACAACATGTTTTCAAGTCAACACGATGTGTTGGTTGAGGTTTTCACAATTGTTTGGATGCTCACAGAACACATCGTGGCCAAGGGGATCATGGCATTTCGTGTCAACATGGACTATTAAACTTGACCGTTGACTTTGAACAAGTTGGTTCTTGAGGGTATTTTAGGTATTTTAAGATCTTGATGGAATTGGTCACTTGGTAGGAAAAGGTATCGGCAACAGAACTGAGATTTCAGAGTCAGACGTCATCAGTTCGTTTCAATATGCAAGGTCAGCTTTCCTTACTGTACTTATGGGTCGAAGGCACCAAGGTCGTCCCTTTCGATTCTTATCATGGTTTATCTTATGATGGTGTGTTGTAGTGATCTGTTAGATCTAAATCATGGTAGATAGGATGATGTTATGCTTTCTAATCTGTAATATCTATATGTTGTTTACTGGCTGGTTATTTGCATGTCTGTCTATTATATATATGCATATATATATATATATATATATATATATGTGTGTGTGTGTGTGTGTGTGTGTCAACACGGTATATGTGTGGTTGGGTTGAGGCGTTCCGGCTTTGTGCTGAAGGCCATGAGACCCACAACATCTTAGATATACTGATGGCCAGTTGGGTATACCAGTGAGTCCGAAGGCCCAAAGAACGTTCAAGATAGGCTAAAGGCCCAATATGGCATACTAGTCATGTTGAAGGTTCTGTGAGCATACCAGGTAGATTACAGACTGATGGGGGATTCCATTTAGACTGAAGGCTCTATATGCATGCTCTTTGTTTTTATTATTATGATATTGTGATGTGTCGGTATTTTGGGGGAACTCACTAAGCTTTGGGCTTACTGTTTTGGTTTATGTTTCAGGTACCTCATAGGATCGCAGGAAGGCAAAGGCGTGATCGTGCACCTCCTCACGTTTTGTTTTATGATTTTGGGAAAACCCTGATATTTAACATACTTTGAAAACTATCTTGTAAACAAATATGACTATAGGTTTGTTTTAAAAGTTTAAATTTCTCATGAATTTTAAGGATGTTACACGTTAGTATCAGAGCCTTGGTTTTAGTGAATTGGAGGAATATGTTGGATTAGGTGTCTAAGCCCATAACTATTATTAGTATGTACTTGACCACAGAGTATTATGGTTCATTTAGGTTGCATGGCATCGGAACAATTTGGATAGACTTTTGTGAGAAGAGGATATTAACGATTTATTAATATATTATAAGTTCTAATATATTAATATGAAATCATATTATTTAATTAGTATTGATCAAGAATTAGTTTGTAATTAATTTTGTGATCAAAAGAGACTAATTAAATAAATGGGGCTTGATTTAGTAAATCATTCATTCTTATATAATGAGCTTATGATTCATACTTCTTCATGTTGGGCTAAATCCATGTGGTGACCCATGGATACTCCATGGAGGTTAAAACCCATGGATCATGAGGAGTATGGAAATCCATGAGTTACATGGTGTAACCATAATATGCACACTATATAAGAAGCATCATAGATCATGAAATTGGCACTAATGAGTGACTAGTGATAGACACATGAGGGCTAGCCAATTTTGAGTGTATATAATCTTCTCTCAAGTTATTCCAATTGTTAGTGGTGTTGTGTGAACCATTTGAGGTGCAAAACTTAGGGCACTAAGCTCTTTAAGGTCCAAGGAATCAAGCTACAATAAAAGGTATGTCATTCAACTATATTTATATTGTGTAATATGCTAGTTAGGATGATACCTTGGATTATTTATATTTTCATGTATAATAGAGAAAACATAGAGCCAAGGTATATAGGATTGCATGTACAACATAGGAGTGTTAGAATGCTCAAAACCCAATGGAACACTCGTATGAATCTAGTCTCAAACTAAGGAAAAAATATTTTTCAAATGGTTTTCAAAATAATCAAGGAGGATGTGATGTGTACGATCACGCGGAGCCAGTAAGTAGACCCCAAATTCCCATACATTTATTTGAGATTATGCTTTGATATGTTAGAACAACATGCTAGTATTAGGATAAGAATATTCAGAAATTATGTGATAGAAATTCCTGATATATGATGCCTTATCTCTTATAGAATCCCTAGCTGATTGTTGTTTGACTCTCATGTGTGAACTAGCTATTGTGTGAATACGCTAAGTCATATGCTACAAAGTTTAAATGATCATAGGATAAAACATTTGTTCCTACTGTGCATCTCTTTTCTGAGTCCAACCGTTATAGGATTGAGTCTTTTAGTCTATGATTGTTTAAATCGTGCGGTACGTGATTTTATTCATTAGATAATTATCTAGCACTAATGGAGGTTCGTGTGGCAGTTAGTGGAGGATGAGTTGCGTGGGGTCAGTCAACCAGTCTTGAGATGTGTAGTCTTCATCTAGGATGTGAGGATCTCGTATGTGAGAATGCTAGTTTGCATCGTTAGGTCTTTGTGATGATCCTCTAAGATAATATGGGTAGGTGTGGAAGGTAGTATGGGCTCGTACTACTGAAAGCATAGGACCCCTATACGTATCAAGGAAGTCACAACCCCTAGGGCTTGATTGGGAGTTGGTTCCCATGTTATGATATGTGCATCTCTTTTCTGAGTCCAACCGTTATAGGATTGAGTCTTTTAGTCTACGATTGTTTAAATCGTGCGGTATGTGATTGTATTCATGAGATATTTATCTAGCACTAATGGAGGGTCGCGTGGCAGTTAGTGGAGGATGAGTTGCATGGGGTCAGTCGAACAGTCTCGAGATGTGTAGTCTTCATCTAGGATGTGAGGATCTCGTATGTGAGCATGCTAGTGTGCATCTTTAGGTTTTTGTGATGATCCTCTAAGATAATATGGGTAAGTCTGGAAGGTAGTATGGGCTCATACAACTGAAAGCATAGGACCCCTATACGTATCAAGGAAGTCACAACCCCTATGGATTGATTGGGAGTTGGTTCCCATGTTATGATATGTGAGTTATTTGATATCTTCCTCATGTATTTTCAGTATGGTGATGACAAGACGATTTGAGGGTCGGTCTAAATTAGGATCAGGAACTGACAGTCAGGGTGGGCCAACTACGTCTGATGACAGGATTTGGTAGATCCTACAGGAAGATGTTGTTGCTCGCTTCTGAGCTCAGTTGCCAGAGATGTTTCGGTCTATTAAGACCTCCATGATTGAGTACTTTTATAAGAGTTATGTTGCTTTGTTTGAGGCAGTTGCTGCTATAGCCACCACGGTTGTTGCGGCTGTAGGGGTTGGATCGGGTCGGGATTTTCAGTATCGGGACTTCGACAATATGAAGCCCCCCACTTTTGATGCATTTTAGGACTCGATCATTGCCATGAGGTGGCTATCTGATGTTTAGGGATGCTTTTTCACCTGCTCTTTCCAGCCGACCAGAAGGTCAGGTGCGCCCTAAACCTCTTGAGGTCCAGAGCGAAAAATTGGTGGAGACTTGCTAAGGGATCAATTTCTGGTTAGCAAAAAGTTGTTGTATCTTGGGATCAGTTCTCGGAGATGTCCCGTACTAGATATGTGCCGCGAGTGGATCGCGAGATGTTAGCCCAGGAGTTTTTGGATCTCAGGCAGGAGACGGAGTTGGTGATGGAGATCACTAGGATGTTTACCGAGAGGTTCGTATTCTGACCTAAATTTTCTTTGGAGCAGGCTTAGATGACCTGTTACTTCAGCTTGCTCAAGACGGATATCAGGCAGTTTGTTTCCACCCAGCGATATGATTCTATGTTGGAGATGTAGGAGACCGTCAGGCAGCGTGAGACTTAGATAGAGCTTCAGACTAGAGAGCAAACAACGGCCCCGAAGCAGTCGCAGCCAGTGCCGAAGGGGTTTAAGGCCATTGATTCTATATCTTTGGGTCAGACATGCCATACTTGTGGCAAGTTCGCTAATTTTCATGATGGGTCTTGTCGATCAGGAGGTGTGTGCCACAAATATGCAAAGGAGGGTCATTATACGAGGGATTACCGCCAGTTGGCCCAGTTATATGTTCCAAGATTTTCTATCATGGTCTTCAGTTTGGCCATGTGAAGGTCAATTATCCATTGCTCGCCGCCAAGTCGGCACGGACCCTGGCACCAACCACTCTAAGGATCACTAATGGGTGCCAAGGGAAGATGAAGACCCCAAGGGTTCGAGGTCGCGCTTTTCAGCTCACTACCGGGGAGGCCAGAGTAGCTCCAGATGTGGTGAATAGTATGTTTCTATCCATTATCTTGTTGATTATGTTTTATGTTATGCTTATGTATGTGCCTCTGTTAGGTACGTTCCAAGTGAATTCTTTTCCTGCTCTAGTGTTGTTTGCCTCGGGTGCGAGTCGGTCCTTTGCTTCACGGTCGTTTAATAGAGAGTTTGTCATGCCTATCGGGGAGTTAGAGGGTCTGTTACGGGTTTCTATCTCTAATGAACAAAGGGGTTTCTGCATCATCAGTATATTGAGGTTGTGTATTAGAGATCTTTATGGTGCCTTATCTAAGCGATTTGATCCCTACTCCTATGGGGGAGGTTTGCATGACTGTGGGTATGGATTTGGCTTAACTGTTCTGATGCTATGGTTGATTGTAAGGGCCAGTACATGGTAGTTCGAACCCCAGGGGGAACTGGTTAACTACAGAGAGGGAACCAAGGTTGGTCAGGGTTTTCTTCGGTTTCTAGGGGTCGGCACCATATTCAGCACGGGTGTGCAGGTTATTTGGCTTATGTGGTTGACACTCAGGTCAGGGACTAGGTTTCCGGTTTAGAGGATCCACTCGTTATGGAGTTTGCATACATGTTTCCAGAGAAGTTACTCGGTGTGCCTCCCGACAGGCAGGTGGAGTTCAGGATTGACCTTGTACCAAGTGCGGCCCCGGTCGTCAAAGCACCTTACCACTTGGCACTACTTAAGATTTAGGAGTTTTCATATCAGATGTAGGAGTTGCTATGCAAGTATTTCATCAGACCGAGCAGTTCTTTGTGCGGAGCACCGATTTTGTTCGTCAAGAAAAAATATGGTTCACACCGGATGTGCATTGATTACCGGGTGTTGAACAAGTTAACAATGAAGAACCATTCTCCCCTCCTGTAGATTTATGACTTCTTTGATTAGTTGCATGGTGCATCTTGGTTTTCCAAGATAGATCTGAGTTTAGGGTATCATTAAGTCAGAGTGAGAGAGGACATGGAGAAGACCGAATTCTAGACTTGTTATGGGCATTAGAAATTCATCGTGGTGCCATTCGATTTTATGAATCGAGTATGCAGGTCGATGCTCGATCATTCCATTATTGTGTTTATTGATGATATACTAGTGTATTCCAAGACTAGAGAGCAGCATGAGGAGCATCTTTGTGAGCTTCTGGGGGTTTTGAGGTGAGAACGACTTTCTGCTAAGTTCTCGAAGTGTTAGTTTCGGTTATTAAAGGTTCAATTCCTTGGATACCTTGTTAACTAGGATGGGATATTGGTCGATCCGACCAATATCGAGGGCGTGATGCAGTGGCAGGTTCTGAAATCTCCCTCAGATATTAGGAGTTTCTTAGGTTTGGCAGGGTATTATCGGAGATTGATTCAGGATTTATCCAAGATTGCAATATCCCTCACTCGTATGATGAGGAAGGTGTGGATTTCTGATGGGGCCCTGAGCAGAAATTGGCATTTGAGAGTCTTCGGTAGATATTATGCGAGGCCCCGGTATTGACCCTTTGGAAGGGAATTGAGGATTTTTTGGTATTATGTGATGCATCCGTCACTTGTTTGGTCCTCATATAGAGAAGACGGGTGATAACTTATGCTTCAGTATGAGATTCTTTACCATTCGGGTAAAGCGAATGTCATGGCGAATGCTTTGAGCCGCAAGTCCACTAGACCTTCAAATAGGGTGTCATGTATGAGAATATCAGTGGATTCCCTGCTTTTGGGATTGATCAGGAAGGCTCAGGACGAGGCTATTCTGGAAGAAAATTGGAAGAAAGAAAGGATCTGGGGTGAGATTGTCAGATTGGTCTCAGATAGTCGTGGGTTGTTACCCCAATGTGGTTTGGTCTGGGTTTCGATGTCTCGCGGATTCAAATAGATTATGTTGGAGGCGGCCCATATGTCTTGTTTTTCTATTCACTCTGGGGCCACCAAGATGTACTTGGATTTGAGCCTGGGCTATTGGTGGTTGTGTTTGAAGAAAGATATAGCCTCATATTTTGAGAGATGTATGACCTAGAGGATGGTCAAGGGTGAGCATTAGAGGCCACATGGAAAACTACAGCCTCTGGATGTTCCCATGTGTAAATGGGATTAGATTTCGATGGACTTCATCTCCAAGTTGTCGAAGTTCGCAAAGGGTTTTGATGTTATATGGGTCATCGTGAATCGATTGACCAAGAGGTCCCACTTTCTAGAGATTCGGGAGAGCTCTTCGGCCGAGAAGTTGGCCTATGTGAATGTTCACAAGATTGTTGCTCGCCATGGGGTTCCGGTCTCCATAGTTTCATAACGTTATGTTTGGTTCACCTCCCATTTTTGGCAGACATTCCATGAGGAACTGGGCACGAGGTTGCACTTCAACACTGCTTATCATCCGCAGACCGATGGCCAAAGTGAGCTGACAGTACATACCCTTAAGGATATATTTTAGGCCTGTGTTATCAATTTTGGTGGGCGCTAGGACTCCTACCTACTTGTTACAAAGTTCTCCTATAACAAAAGTTATCACTCCAACATTGGTGCTCCTCCTTTTGAGCTCTTGTATAGGCGGAGATTTTGAACCCAGTTTTGTTGGCGTGAGGTTGGTCATAAGGTTCTGGGGCGGACTGAAGTGGTCCTCCAGAAGACGGAGCTAATTAAGCAGATCAGGCAGAGACTGTAGACCGCTGAGAGTCGACAGAAGTGCTATGTCGACCAGCATTGATCCGAGTTGGAGTTTCAGGTCAACGACATGGTATTACTGAAGGTATCACCTTGTAAAGGTGTGATACGATTTAGGAAGAGGGAAATGTTAGGGACCCGGTATATTGGGGCTTTTCAGGTGATTTCTAGGGTTGGGAAGGTTGCTTACAGATTGGATTTTCCTGAGGATCTCAGTCAGATTCACAACACTTTCCATGTTTTGTAGCTGTGAAAGTGCGTAATGGATGAGGATGCAGTGCTTTCCATGGATGATATTCAAGATGATGAACGCTTGAACTATGTTCAAAGGTCGGTAGCTATCCTGGAAATGAAGATAAAGGTTTTGCGTAGCAAGGATGTACCATTGGTAAAGGTATAGTGGCAATATCATAGGGGCTCCGAGTGGACCTGGGAGTTGGAGGCTGAGATGTTGGGCCATTATCTTGATTTGTTCATTGCAGCAGCGTTGAAGGACAAAGTCTAGTTCAAGTAGGGGAGAATTATAGCATCCCGATATTCAGGTATTTCTAATTTCTTCCCTATAATTCTATTTCATGTCAATTGGTCAAGTGGTAGCACCCTTGGGTATAATTGAGGTTTAGATACGGCATGTTTATATATGAGAAGGTGTGGGTTTCATTTCTGGCAACACAACATGTTTCCTCTTGGAACACTGCGTGCTGACGGCTGGAATTAAATCCTAGTCTTCTGAGTTCTTCTCACAATTTAAATGAATGTGGAGGCTAGGGTTTGTTCACCCTCAATCCCCATCAGCCCTCATACCCTGAAAGAAACCCTTATCATTTTCTCTCCCATTTGTGAAGCTAGTTTAGTATTTTGAGACTAAAAGAAGGAAGAAGGTAGAAGAAGGATGCAAAGATTCAGCAACTAAGCCCCATTGTTCAGTTTGACACTCTCCTCCACCTTTGTAAGTATCCAAGACCCGATTTTTATAATTTAAAGTTGTTAGATCCTGATTTTTGTCCTATTTTCTCCATGTTCTTGAATGTTGAAATGGATGGATATCATAAAAATTGCAACTTTATGAATCTCAAGGTCAAGGTGACCTAGTAGTCTCTTGGAGTTGGTCTATAACCAAGTTTTGATGCCATGCATAGAGATTAGATCATAAATCCTCATTTTGACCTAATATGGGTTCAAGACATACATTTGACATACATGTATAAAAAGTACCAACCTTTTGGATGGTTTAGATGTTAGAAAAACTTCTGGAAAGGATGGACTTCAGATCATAAGGATTAAGAGTGGTTTGGTTAAGCCATTGCATTATCAGGCTTGTGATTTGGCTTTTAGACCTTTTTATAGTCCTAATGGATAAATTTGAAAACTCTACCCTTACTAATCACATTTTGGTCTAGATCTGAGCTTTGGAGCTCTTAAATTCAAAAAGGTAGTTGAATGTATTATTATGTTGGAAATCAGGCGAACACAACGTGTTTGCAAGTCAACACAATGTGTTGGCTGAGGTTTTCCAGCCTGTTTGGATGCTCGCAGTACACAGTGTGGCGAAGGGGAACACATCATTTTGGGTCAACATGGACTGTTGAAATTGACCATTAACTTTGATCAAGATGGACCTTGAGGGTCTTTTTGGTATTTTGGGATCTTGATGGAATTAGTCCCTTGGTAGGAAAAGGTATCGGTAAGAGAACTGAGATTTCAGAGTAGGACGTCATCAGTTATGTTCAGTCTGCAAGGTGAGATTGGCTCACTGGACTTAGGGGTCGAAGGCACCAAGGCCATCCCTTTGGATTGTTATCATGGTTTATCGTATGATGGTGTGATGTAGTGATCTGTTTGATCAAAATCCTGGTAGATATGATGATGTTATGCTTAGTAATCTGTACGATCTATCTGTTGTTTACTGGGTAGTTACTTGCATGTTTGTCTGTTATATATATATATATATATATATATATATATATATATGTGTGTGTGTGTGTGTGTGTGTGTGTGTGTGTGTGCGTCAACATGGTGAATGTGTGGTTGGGTTAGGCAATCATGCTTTGTGTTAAAGGGCTACAGACCCAGGGTGTACCAGATAAACTGAAGGCTAGTGGGGCATACCAATGAATCTGAAGGCCCAGAGAACATTCCAGATAGGCTGAAGACCCGGTGTGGCGTGCTAGCCGTGTTGAAGGTTCTATGAGTGTACCAGGTAAACTGCATTCGGGTGGGGCGTTCCTATCAGACTTAAGGCTCTGTATGCATGTTGTTTGATGTTATTATTATGATATTGTGATGTGTTGGTATTTTAGGGGAACTCACTAAGCTTTGAGCTTACAGCTTTAGGTTATGTTTCAAGTACCTCAGAGGATCGCGGGAAGGCGAATGCGTGATCGTGCACCTCCTCGTGTTTTATTTTAGATTTTTGGGAAAACTCTGATATTGAACATGTTTTGAAAACTATTTTGTAAACCAATATGATTATATGTTGGTTTTAAAAGTTTAAATTTTTGATTAATTTTATGCATGTTACATCAAGAAATCAGTAGGATTCATTTTGATCTTGATCTTGTAAGAGTCGACTGACAATGATCCTTTTAGTTATCATTAGCACACGAAATGAGGTTGAAAACCTGTTATGTTTATTTATATATTCTTATTTCTGTGAACTTCCATTTGATTGAGTAATGTTTATGAGTTCTATCTTATTCATTAACTGTGAAATAAAAGAATATTGGTCAGTGAAAGTACACTGATCAATATAGGTGATTTGCTAACAACATGGAAACATTGGTGGGCTCTTCTCTTGGCAGAAGGCCAGAAAATTAATAGAAAAATTCAATCCATGAAGGAAAACTAAGTTTGAAATTTGTTTGTCCTAAACCTTGTCTTATGACTATAGGTTGGAAATGGTAGATTTACATGGAAGGGAACGTATACACCATCAAATCTAGGTGGCAAAGGTTTCGCTCGAATTCTTTAGAATGAACATGTTGAAACACTTTTTCCAATAGATTTTGAAGATCTTATCTATATGGATATTATTTGTGTAAATTTCATTCTCAAATTCACAAAATGATTATGGCTTCCTTGGTTAAATTTCAAATTATGAGGAATGGAAATGAATTATTTAAACTTTCAAGAGATATGTTGATCACGTATTGAAAGGGTTTGACCACATACATTATTTTAGATAAAGTGCATAATCTTAAGAAGCCTAATCAGAGGCTTGATGAAGCATTGTGAATAGGAATCTACACTTCCATGAGAAATTCAAAGGGTATTGATTTCTAGAAGTCCATTTGATTTATGAGTACATGTCAAACATAGTGGGAGCATAATTGTTCTGATGGGATTACCCTTCAACAATACTATCCATAAGGAACAATGTCTCTAATTTTCAAGTTTCAAACATTGGGAACTATTTCGTTGTGGTGGACCTAAGGGAGAGGGCACTCATACTTCATTTCGAATCTAAAGGTTTAGATTGTATAGTTTAATAGAACTTAGTGAAATACATATATGAATAGTATGTTGAAATGTTTCAACATTGGAGATTCTATATATGTAAATATAATAGAAAGGAGTTAAACAGATAGTGGACCCTTGTAATAATGATTTAAGTCTCATATGCTTCGCATATACGATCTTTTACATATCCTATGATATTCGATTTTTCTATTTTTCAAATACTTTTTACATTGTGTGAAAAGGATTAGAATTGCATGTGACTAAAGTTGTCAAACAACTATCAAGAACCTTCTAAGGTTTTAACGAAGAATTGGTTGCTTATGGACAGGTAGAAGTATGAAGTTATTTGGAAAGGACAATAGTGATAAGTTTTGGATTGACATGATTCTTGGTCAGAATTGATGGTCTTATGGAAATGTTTCCATGATAGTAGATGACTATAGAATCTACATGTGATTTGGAAACTTTAATGCAAAAGAAGTGCTCAAGGAATGTACCTTAAATATGAGGCTTCATAACCATGGAATATTTTAAGTAATAAGTTCCAGTGGAACATTCTGTAATATCAAAGGCTTAATCTTTGTGACTTTACAACCTCGACATCACAGAAAGACAGTTCATGTAAAGATGAAATTCCACTTCATCTTAGATAACGACAAGAATTTAGAATTATGAAATGAGCACAATTGGATTAATGTCCAGTTGATTTATTCACAAAGGAAGGACCATCAAGAGGAATAGTATGCATGTTCACAACATGGCATGAATGATAGTATTTAATTCAAGCGGTTAGTTGATTACTCGAAACATTATACAATGAATAAATTCATATTTTTATAGTGATTAAATAACAATGATTTATATATAATCAATGGGTATGATGCCATAGTTAATCAATTTATTATTTCGCTTCACTTGTTTTGTTGGATTAGGTGTCTAATCCCATAACTATTATTACTATGTACTTGACACGGGAGTAGCATGGTCAATTTCGATTGCATGGCACCGGAACAATCTGAAGGATGGATAATTGAGAAGAGGTTATTTATGGTCTATTAATATATTATAAGTTCTAATGTATTAATATGAAATCATATTATTTAATTAGTGTTGAGCAAGAATTAATTTGAAATAAATTTTGTGATCAAAAGAGACTAATTAAATATATGGGGATTGATTATGTAAATCATTCATTCTTGTAAAGTGGGATTATGATCCATAGTTCTTCATGTTGGGCTAAACCCATATGGTAACCCATGGATACTCCATGGAGGTTTTAACCCATGGAGCATGAGGGATATATAAAATTATTGGGGTTTACATGGTGTAACCCTATTTTACCACAATATATAAGAACCCCTCTAGCTCATGAAATTGGCACTAGTGGAAACACAAGAGGGCTAGCCAATTTTATAAGTGTAAGTGACCTCCTCTCATGTTCCTCCATTGTTTGTGGTGTTGTGTGATTCCATTTGAGGTGCAACACTTGGGGCACTAAGTTCATAAAGGTCCAAGGCTTCCGACTACAAGAAAAGGTATGTTATCTAACTTTTTTTATTACCCAAGTATCAAAGTTTTGTATGCTAGTTAGGGTAATACCTTGGAAAGATCAAGTATGCATGTATATTAGAGAAAACATAGATCCAGGGTATTCAGAGTTGTATGTACACCTTAGGAGTGTAAGAATGCTCAAAAACCATCATGTTTTACTTCCCTATTTAATTTAAATTTTATTTTGGAAGTAAGTAGTGAATTAAGACTTTCATGAATCGATTTGTTGATTGTCCATAGGGTTTAGACATTGCATGGGATGGATGCAATATTCATGAGTACTTGGAAATAGGGATTTTAAGTATTGGATAAACCCACGCTTAGAGATTGTTTCATGGATTTTAATCACAAGTAATTCTAAGACAACAATATCTTCTATTCTTAAAGTAGAGATATACGGTTTATAGATTAGTTGTGCAATGGTTTGCTCAAATGCATCTCGTAACTGGATGTTATAAAGGGCTATTCCATGTGTGATTTGACATGTAAACTATATGAGTATATAGTCAAAGTAATTTTTCCTTTTTTCTTAACAGGAAAAGCGATATCTATGGGGCCCCTCTATTATTTGAGTTGATCTATGAAAACCATGCGCTTAGTCCAGACTAAAATGATATGTTCGATTTTGTAGTTTAAGTTGATCACAAATAAGGAAATCGGGAAACAAATAAATGAACATGAGGTTGATCATTTAATCCAAGACTTAGTTTATATGATATCTTGTAAAAGAAGGGAATAGTTGGTCACTTATCTTAAGGCCAACATTTGGTTTGAATCAAATTTCAGCAGTGGCTTTGAAAAACTTTCTTTGTTGTTTACTTCAAGGTCTGTACTTGCAATTGGAATAATAGACTTATCCAAGTTAGAGACTCTTGGATTAAGGTGTCTAAGCTAGTAACTAAATTGGTATATTCTTGTAATCAGAAGCAAAGTCCTTTTTTGGGTTGCCATTATAATTAGAACTTGATTACAATGATATTTATAGAGAGATGATTATTTATAAGATTCTTAGATGATTAATAAACTAATTGGAAATTATGAGGAAATGATTTGTTAATATATTATAGGATTAATATATTAATTGGAAATAGATAGTTGACTTGTTAATTTTGTAACATCCCAAGACCAGGTATACTTCATAAACCCTTGTTCTTTTGGTGATTGTCAGGTTTGGCACTTATATGAGAAAAAGTTGGTAAATGAGTACGTTGTGCGTACGCATGGTATGCTTAGTGTAATCATGTGCGTGTTTTTGATGCGGAAACCAGCTAGTATGTTAGGCGTACTAGGCATAGAGTGAAAACCCTAATTTAGGGTGTTCCCCTATTTAAAGGACATGATGGCCTCATTTCTAGCCACCATTGCAAGACATCAACCCTCTCAAACCCTAATTTCTCATCCCTTGAGCTTGTGTGTCCATTTTTGAGCTATTAAGTGCTCTTGTGTTTCTTTGGAGTGAAGAATGAGCTTTGAAGAGGAAGGAGTGGGAGTCCAGGCTTTGGATCTGCCTATCTATGGTTGGAGCTTCAACAAAAGGTATAAAGCATAAATATTAAAGCTTACTCACCCTTCTGTTCATCCCAAAGTTGGATGCTTTATGAGATATAGAGCTCCAAAGTTTAATATCAGCTCCTTGGAGTGTCTTTAGTGGTGTAGAGTCATAATAATCAAGACTTCGTCGTTTAAACCAACCCATGCATGAGATATGAGCATTCCCGAGTATAGAGAGTGAGAGTTTTGGTATTTATGAATTTATCAACCACGCAAAGGCTTAAAGTCACAGACTTTATGGAGTATGAGCCTTTAAGGAGTCCCGATCTGAGATTTTAGCTAAGGTCTTAATGGATTAAGACCAAATGAGTAGAAAGAGAAAAACTAGGGCGTACGTTGTGTGATCCCAGTACGCGCAGCGTAGGGTCGAGAATCCCCGTCGCATGCATGGCTAAGGAGTATGCCCAGCATAGAGGGTTTGAACTTGAAGCATGCGTGTTGCCATTGACTTTTAGTTGCCTTTTAGGGTTTAGTCAATTTGTGGACTATTAAGGCCATGGAAGGGTAAAATGCTCTTTTATCCTTCTGTGAGTTTATAGAAGATTTCGTTTAGCTTCTTTGAGATCTGTTATTAATTAGAGATAGATATTGTATGTTAGGCGGAGGCTAGACCGATGATTTGAGTTCGAGGTTATTCGATCTCTTACGAGGTGAGTCTTCTCACTATACTTTACCTAGAGTGGTAATTCCTTGTGTGACCGGAGGGTCTTATGTGTTATATTGAGTATTGTGATATCCTGCATTATGTCTTTGTGATTTGTGTTGTGTATTATTATGAGCCTACTGAGTTAGGACCGGAGGGTCCACCCGAGTTGTGGGACCGAAGGGTCCCACTGAGACACATTGATCGGAGGGTCTTATTTGAGCATAGCCATGAGAGGCTAATGAGACATGTGTGGTATTTTGGGGAACTCACTAAGTTTTGTGTGCTTACTGTGTTGTGTGTTATGTGTTTTAGGTACATCTCAGGATCATGGGAAGACACCGGCTTGATTATACACACACGAGTTGGAGATATGTTTTTGGAGGATCCTGGATTGTGTTATAAGTAATTTTTGAACATGTGTTTTGATAACTTGATAGTAATGGGATTTTTGTGATTGTGATAATGAGACGTATGTGATTTTAAAATGAAAATTTGTTTGAAAATTAACAGTGTTACAAGTTGGTATCAGAGCCTTGGTTTAAGGGATTCAGATATATCTTTGGGTGTGTCTGAACTCAAGTTGAGGATTTGAGAAACAAATTCAAAATGAATAAATTTTTCTAAAAATGAAAAAGTGTTTTAAGAGAAAAGTGAGTTGGAGCAGTGTGTACAATCAACAAGAGCCTGAATGGTGATTTAACAAAATACCCTTACTTATTTGTGTTATGAGATATTTGTGTGATGTTGGGGATGCATGCTAGATAATATGCTAGGTATTTCATGTTAGGGCTAGAGTTGCCTGAAATGTGATGCCTTAGCCTAGGAGTTGCTGCTATCTGATATTTTCCTTGAGTATATGCTAAATAGGAGTATATAGCAGGAATCACTTAGAGATGGTTTAGGGTTGAGGGATAATCTAGGAAGAGTTACCTAGATGAGCTTATGAGAGGTCTACTGAGAGGATAGGATGTTATTCGTGAGAGATAGAGTACTTGTGAATTGGGATTCTATGAGGAGGACTTGGGGTGACTACATGTTGGTGTGGAATGTAGTATTGGGCCCGTACTACTGAAAGCACCGGATATATATGCAATACAAGTAAGAATCCTCAGGATTCTAAGGAACAAGTAGGTAAGGGTGATCGAGTGTGAGTATGCTCGACCGAGTCTCTGATGATTTTTTTGTGTTGTGTTTCAAAGAAATCATGGTGGGTACACGCCACAACCCCGAGAGTAGTGGGACTAGTGATGATAAGATTCGCAAGATGATTCAAGAGGAGGTGACCACAGCCATTCAAGAGGAGATTCCTGAGATGTTTGGGTCTATTAAGACCATACTGATTGAGATCTTTGATGAGTGAAATGATGTTGTTATTGAGGCGGTTGTTGCTGCAGCCACCGTAGTTGTCGCCGCTGCCAGGCCACAGGGAGGTGACTCATTGTTATTTCGGGAGTTCAACAACATGAAGCCACCAGAGTTTGATGGGAAACAGGATTCGATTGCTACTATGATATAGATCTCCGATATTGAGGGGTGTTTTTACACATGTTCATGTCCTGGTCATTTGAGGGTTAAGTTTGCACATAACCTGCTTCGTGTAGGGGTGAAGGACTGGTGGAAGTTTGTGACTACCAGTTTTACTCTTGCAGACCATGCTGCAGTGATGTGAGAGAGGTTCACTCGGTTGTTCTGAGATTATTATGTTCCCCTGGTGGAAAGGGAAGGTTTGGCCTAGGAGTTTCTGTATCTCAAGCAGAAGACTGAGTCAGTGACTGAGATTACGAAGATGTTTCACGAGAGGGCATTGCTTTGCCCTGAACACGTGTCCATGGAGCATGCACATGTGATCTAGTATCTAAACATATTGTGGAGGAATATAGAAGAGTTTGTGGAGAGCTCAACATACAGTAAATTGGTTGAGCTTCAAACCAATGCTAGACGGAGAGAGATCGAGCTAGAGTTACAGACCAGGGAAGAGTAGGAGTCTCATGGTATGGACCGGAGACCAGTGCTGTAACACCCCATTTTGAAAAGCACTTTGTGGCGATCTCAGTGGCCCGAGGTATGAGCAATTCGGTCTTTTAGGGTCTTGGTATTTATTTGGAAGGTTTAAGGCTTGGGTGTGACGTCAGGAGTGTAGGGCTTCTCGCCACCTTTTCGTGGATATAAACTTCATCGGAAACGGACTTAGAATGGAGGAGTTATAGCACTTTGAAGTTGTTGGCAATATTGGTCCTTAATGAAGAAAGATGGAAAGAAATGACCATGCATTCAAGGTGGTAGACGCAAGTGTACGCCCAGTGTAAGCTGAGCTACGGCCATCGTATAAAGAAGAATGGTCGCGGATGCGGAGGGGGGTACGCCCAATGTACGCTCAGAGTTTCCAAACCCTAATTTTAGGGTTGACCCCTATATAAAGAACCTTATGTCTTGATGGTCAGCCTCCATTTCCACCCTAAAGGAGCTACTACAAACCCCTAATCCATATTTGAGTGTTCTTCGAGCTTAGAAGGTCACTATAGAAGCATCTTTGCGTTGTGGATCCAATTTCCAAAAAAAAAAGGAGCAAGGAAAGGTGGTGATTTAAAGGAGAGGTTGTAGATATGGGATTGTTGCTTCATTTCTAACCATTTCAAGGTATAAAAAGATCTGAACTTGGTGATTACCTCCTTAGATCTCTTTGATTGAGTTTTTGGATCATTTTGGTCCAAAGGTTGAAGCTATGTGGTTCAATCCGAATTCTACGACTTGGAATTGCTACTCTCAGTTCTAAATGAATCCCTAAGGCAGAAAGTTGCCATCTTGGATGTATTAATGGGTTCATGCATGAGTTAAGACCATTTCCATGGAAGTTAGTAATCACATTGCAAGTTTGGGCTCTTTTGGTGGGTTACAAGCCACCAAGTGAGGGACTTTATGGTTTAAGACGTTGAAAAGGATTCGGAACTGTGTTTGTAGCTTCTGGTTTGTAGTATTAAGCACTTAATAAAAAAGTGGCTTAACAGGATTGTACATTGGGTGTACAAGCAGGTACACACAGCGTACAAACCATCAGCCAATACGCTTAGCGTACATAGATGTACGCCCCACATATGTATCAGATTTGGGCTTTGCATTTTGCGCCTCGGTTTTGGCCAATCTTTGGGTATTTGGGCTTTGATTGGCCATCAGGAGTCAGTTAATATGGTCCAAGTATATGTTTTGGGCTTAGGGTAAGGCCCATTAGCTGGATTGGGCCTAATTTAGCAAATTGGGCCATTAGTGGGCCACTAGTGGGCTTGGGAAGCCCATCTAGTGTTGGGCCTTTTTATATTATGATTTTGAGCGTTAGATATGGACCAAGTTTGACTAGGGTTAAAATGGTCATTTTACCCTAAGTAGGATTAGTGTTTTGAACTAATTGATATTTTGGTATTGATAGCTTTGGGAGTCGAGAGATTAGATGTTCGGGATTTTTGGTGAGGTAGTGATTCAGGAGTTCGATTCTTCAGTTCAGATCAGCAGTGCGAGGTGAGTTATCCTCACTATATCAACAGGGTCTAAGGCACCAAGGCCGACCTTTTTCGGATTGTATTATGGTACTTGCTTGATATGCTTATTGATCTATTAGATTTGCATCCTGGTAGTTAGGATGGTATTATGCTTATTGATTTGTTAGATCTGCATCCTAGTAGTTAGGATGGTATTATGCTTATTGATCTGTTAGATATGCATCCTGGTAGTTAGGATGGTATTATGTTTAGTGACCTGGTTTAGGTCGGTATCCTAATATATCGGATGATGTTATGTTAGTGACCGGTTAGGTCGGTATCCTGGTTATAGGATGTTGCTATGCTATTGATCTGTTAGATCGGTTTGTTGTCTATAGACTGTTATGTGATTATCTATTATATGTGCACATGGTTGTTTGATTGGGGGTTGGGTTGAGGCGGTCCTGCTTTGTGGTGAAGGCCAATATACCCAGGGTGGAATGGATAGACTGTAGGCCCAGGAGGGAACATAGTCAAAACAACGACCCAGAGAGCGCCGAACGGTCCGGATAGGCTGAAGGCCTTGTGAGGCGGTCCAAACTTGCCGAATGCTCGGAGAGCGGTCCATATAGACTGAAGGCCAGCGAGGCGGTCCAGTCAGGTTGAGGACTCATTACGCATATTATAGACTCGGAGAGTGGACCATGTGGACTGAAGGCCAGGTGCCGGTGAACCAGTCACATTGTAGACTCGAGATGTGTAACAACGTAAATTTTTTTTAAAAAAATCATTTAAGATCATATAAATTTCATAACACATTTATAAAATCTCATTTATTTATTTTACAAACGTAGCTCCTTGTTTGTTTGATTACAAATCCATGATCCTCGAAACATAACTCTTTCGCTGGTGTGTACAATCAAGTCGGTGCCTTCCCGCGATCCTGAGAAAAAACTGAAACACATAACACATAACATGGTAAGCACGAAGCTTAGTGAGTTCCCCAAAATACCACATAAAACATATATTTTCCACTCGAGGCTATAACTCTGTACAACCCTCTGGTCAATATGTCTCAGTGGGACCCTCCAGTCCCATAACTCTGTGGACGCTCTGGTCCTAACTCTGTGGACTTCCGGTCCTATCTCTGTGAAATCTGAATCATACATAGCACAAATGACATAGAAATCAAATCATACAAAAGCATACAAGATACTCTGTCACAAAACTCTAACTACCACTCTAGGTAAAGTATAGTGAGAAGACTCACCTCGGGAAATCTCAAACAGTCTTGAACTCGGAATACTGATCTAGCCTCTACCTAATCACATAAATAAATAACTTTAATTCAATAATGGCTCACAAATGCTACATAAGTCTCTTACTATAATCTCTAGAAGGGTAAAAGACCATTCTACCCCTCTATTGCTCCAAAGGTCCACTGGTTGACTAAACCCAAAAGCCAACTGAAGTCAACAGTCCACTCTGACCAGACTCGTCGAGTTCATACGACGACTCGGCGAGTCCATACGTATACTCAGATTCCTCTTAAGGTCTCACTCGACTCACTGAGCCACTCACCCAAATCGTCGGGTCACCAATGGTCACGAGTCGCAGGGCAACCCGATCCGACTCGTCGAGTTCACCAAGGCACTCGGTGAGTTCCCTCCATGCACATTCTCAATTGACCTCCTGAGGTTAGATCTGCTTCACCAATCTATAGATCTGGACTCCTAGAACCGAAAAGTCATGCAAAGGCTCGACCTTGATGTCCATGTATGGTATATTTTCCTCATTATACCATTATGACTCCATTAAAGCTTCATAGCTTCCAAACTCCATGTTTTCTCATCTATAATCTCATACTTTCAGACTCTCTAGACCTTACAAGGTCTAGATCTACCACTCAAGGTTGGAAAGGGGTTTGATGCATCCAAAACCCCATCATGAAGATAATATAAGCCCTAATTTCCAAAATAATAGATCTACACAATTAGGGAAGGAAAGGGGTCGAATATAATACCTCCAACTGAAGCCCCTTTGAATGAAATCTTCAGATCTAGTAATATCCTTTGGCATTCTCAATTGTAACCTCTGCCTCTTTTGCATAATCACACTTATAAGCTCAAGATAGATCTCCCTCTCACTCTACACGATCAAGGACTCTTTAGGGTTGTTCTCTGGAAGAGATGGCAGCAATTTGGAGGCCATAAGGTCCTTTATATAGGTCTCAATCCCAAGGAAATAGGGTTTCCATCCACAGCGCTCACTCGGCGAGTCAGGTATCCGACTCGTCGAGTCCATCCATTTGACACGTCCCTAGGTTGCGACCCAACTCGACGAGTTAAAGATCCAACTTGTCGAGTCACCCAATCAAACTTATGCCTATATAACAAATGGTATACCTCGGATATCGGGATGTTACAATTCTCCCCCACTTGAATTAGATTTCTTCCTCGAAATCGCTCCCTAACCATACATAGATTCAATCTAACAACTCAAAGGCACCACCGAAAGGACCTCGTACCACACTGATAACTTTCCCATAGGCTCCTAAATCCACACAGAAATCTCAAGTCTAGAACAAATCCAACCCTTCTTCCACCAAGATACTCCTTTCTGACATTGCCAAAAATCTAGAATCTCTTGTGGCCTGACCCGCTGCCAGACTGCCCATTCAAACTATAACCATGCTATTTGTTACTCGAAACCCCAAACCCTGGTATCTTAATGCTTCTCTAATTTCTTACAAACGAACACCAACAATCACATACCGATCATTCATACCACTTGTACTAAGTGCCCCCATATCCTACTCGAAGGAGCGAAAAGGTCACGCTACACCAGGGATCCATCTACTGTACTGACATCAAAATCCCATCTGAACAAAGGACTCTCAACACTCTGCCCTCAAACTCATGGAAATGCTCAAAATATCCTCTAACATCTAGTAGTCATAAGCCTTATCTTCCTCTCAGGTATCCCCTTGAACCCTGAGTACCAGTTCACTTTAACATTCCAACCTAGAACCTCCAAAGATTCCCCACTGCATTATACCAACCAACCCAATGGTTTCCTTCTCTTGACAACTACATTGGCCCATTGTGACACACAAGTCATGAGGTTCGCCTACCCTAGCAAAAGCTATACTCCCAACTGAAAATCAGATCATCCCCGATCTATGTCAACTACTGCTCGAAGTTCCATGTATCTCGTGGTACCTCCCGTACCCAAGTACTGACCTCCATAGGTATAACACATCAGATGATAAAAAATACCACTCAACATGGAACCCACCTTAGGATCCACAATCTCATCTCGCCTACCCAACGCACCACTGGAGCCAAACTGAAACTTGAGAGTTTGGTCTGACCCAGAGTTGGAACCACACAACTCGATGAAGTACTCAACTCATAACTCATGACCCGCAACCCGTGCATGAACCACTTCTCTAATTCCCTCGGGTTGCGACAACCACAACTCAAATATTAGGGCTATCCAAGCCTAAAACTCATCTGCATCTTGATCCTTACCTGAGAGTTCTCATCAAAATATCCTCTCTCTGGCTAGTGAGTACTACGGCTCCTTGCAGCACCACAATAACCTCCTGCTAACTAGTGAATACCACGACTCCCCGTGATATCACAACATTTTTCACTGAATAGTGAGTACTATGGCTCCCCATAGCATCACCTCAACCTCCCACTGAATAGTGAGTACTGTGGCTCCCCATAGCATCACCACGACCTCTCACTGAATAGTGAGTATTGCGGCTCCCCGTAGCATCACCACAACCTCTTACTGAACAGTGAGTACTACGGCTCCGCATAGCATCACCACGACCTCTCATTGAATAGTGAGTACTATGGCTCCCCGTAGCATCACCACAACCTCTTACTGAACAGTGAGTACTACGACTCCCTGTAGCATCACAACAACCTCCCCACAATCTCATCCTCGTGTCGACGCCATACCGTGATCATTAACTCATGCTCCGTGGAACAACCGTGCATAGTTGTACACACCTATTCAAGTTAAGCACTACTATGTCTGACGACATCTACTATAACAAAACACCCTTCCCTATTGCAAACAACATTCCTGAATAACCTCGCTTGATGCCAATTGGCAGTAGGGTTCCTACTGGAACCATAGTTACATGATACCCACTTTCCATCTCAACTCACAACTCAAAATAATCCAAATTTATGGATATCAAACTTGGGCACCCCAGGATCACCATCACGATGCCACATGGTGTCTTGCTTCAACCACTGATCTCCAGCTTACAGCATCATGCTCGGATACAACAATGCATTTCTTCAGAATCTCATAACTGATCTTTCTCTCATCCAACTTGGAATCCTAAAATACTCCAACTCTTCACTAAAACATGGAGGAATCGTTAATGTCTCAAAACACGTCATCGTCCGTCCGGAACCCCTTCCTCTATTCCTCAGTATCGACGTAAGAAAACAAATACCCACCCTGAAGTTGGTTGCCCAATCAACTTCTACCTTCCCGAGCGTATATAACCTCCCATACATTGAACCGGGAATTCTCAACCGCAGAACTATCCTTATCTGACTACCACAGGGTCCCCAACCAACAGTCCCTACCATGGAGACACTCCTCCTTCCCTGAACACGTGCAACATGCATTAACTCACTTAGCACCTCGTTCTAATCACCAAATAACCCTAAATTCATGTATCTGAAACATAGGTCACTATAACCAGTCCCCTGACCGCTCTTGAACAAATCTCAGATCCCCTCATAAAATATCTAATTCTCCCCCACTTATGGTTTGAACCATTGCCAATTGGTGCACTATCAATCTATCCCACAGATTGTTCAGAATCCCAAACATTCTTGATGGGTTTTATAAAAACAATCCTATGTGTGCATGCAACCCTAGATTTGGATCTATGTTTTCACTATTAGATACACAACATTATGAACACAAGAAGAACCCTAGCATGTTCCTAGGCATTTCGTAATCTTGATAGTAGAACGGATTACATACCTCTTGTTGTTATATTGTAATAAAAACTCAAATCTTCAACCTTCTTGTTTTTGAAAGTAAGTACCACAAGTGTAGTACCTCTAACGGCTCACAAACACCAAAAGAAAATGGAGAGGCAAGAGAGACAGGGGGAGAGGCAAAATATGGCTCTAGGTCTTCTAGGGATCAAGTAGTCGGTTTTCCTAGGCCTAAGGGGTCTTTATATAGGGTAGAGATTAGGGTTTCAGTCCTTATCCTTATCTGGTTACTTGCCCACTAAGCAGCCCATAAGATAAGCCTACAATCCTTATCTTGGATGAATTTTAAGGCCTTATCACCTTGAATTCGTCCTCCCTATCCATAGGGCATCCATTTCCCTATTTTGCAACTATCACATATTTACAATTCAGCCCCTCTAGTTTAATTAATTACTTTTGATCACATAATTAATTCTTAATTAATTATTGACAAATATTAATTAAACAAGTATGATTTCTCCTTTAATATATTATTCTTATAATATATTAATATATCATAATAACCTCTTTCTCTACTATTTCTCCAGTCAAGTTGCTTTGGTGAAGGCAACCCAAAAGGACCATGCACAACCGGGTCAAGTACTTACAAAATATGGTTATGGGCTTAGACACTAATCCAACAGTCTCCCACTTGGATAAGTCTAGTAACCATAAATACAAGTATAACTCGATTAGCAATCGTAGCTCTCAAAGACGCTATCAAACTCTGATCTTATCAGCAACCTGTCCTTTAGATAAGGGATCGTATAGTCCTCCATTTTAGATATCATGCAGACAATCTCATGGAACATAGTCATACTTATTGTCCAGCAATTTGTTTCTCGATCTCAAATTCATTTGACATAGAACTTAATTGAACACAACAATTCAGTCCTGACCGGGCCAGGCACATAAGTCAAATCAAATCATCAAGGGGCCCTGATATCGCTTTTACCCTCCTAGATAAAAGGAACATATAAACTTCGATTTATATGCATTTACTATTCACTAATCAAATTATACATAACAAAGTGTTTTATGACATCAAGTTACTGATGCGTTTTCGCATTATCAATGCACAATCAATTAACAAACAATAAACCATATATCTTGGTTTTAAGACCATATGATATTATCATCTTGCGGTCACTCGTGATAAATTCCATGAAGTGATTCCAGCAAGAGCGGGTTTATTCCAATGCTCAAAACTTGTTCATAAGCACTCATGAACGTTGCAGCAAACCTTTGTTATGTCTAATACCTTTCAGACAATCTACACACCAATTCATGACAATCATCATTCATACCTACTTCCAACATATGAACGACTATGGACCATTTGACTAATACAATTATTCTTAATTAACTCAATTATTCGGGAAGTCAAAACATGCAAAGTAAAATAATAGTTAAACAATTAACATAAGACAGTGACTTTACTTATAAATAATACTCCTTTATTTAATCAACAAATTTCAATTACATTAATCTATTACACGCTTCTAAACTATCTAATCCAAACTAATATCGTCCTTCAGCCTAATGGTCCTAGCGTGCTACAAGTGCTTAACCCTACTCAGTCCCTTCGTAAGCGGATATATTGGGTTATCCTCTGATGATACCCTCTTTACTAAGAGGAGTCCTTCTTCTACTTGATGTCTAATAAAGTGATATTTTCTATCGATATGTCGAGATCTACCATGATCCCTCGGTTCCTAGGTCAAGGCAACCGCTCCTTCATTATCGCAAAAAATTTCCATCGACTCTTTTATGGCAGGTACAACTCCAAGGTCTCCAATGAAGTTCTTCAACCATATCGCCTCCTTTGACGCTTCGCTCACTGCAATGTACTCTGATTCGCATGTTGAATCACCAACGATTTCTTGCTTGGAACTTTTCCAAGTCACTGCTCCTCCATTAAGGGTAAAGACCCATCCCGACTGTGAACAATAGTTGTCCCTGTCGGTTTGAAAACTGGTGTCACTATACCCTCGCACCTTTAAGTCATCACTCCCTCCGAGGACTACAAACCATTCCTTTTTCCTCCGAAGGTACTTAAGAATATTCTTGACTACGGTCCAATGTGCTTTGCCAGGGTTCCCTTGATATCTACTGACCAGGCTCAAAGTGAAGACCACATCAGGGCGAGTACAAGTCATAGTACACATGACCGAGCCAACTACGGAAGCGTAAGGTACTCAGCTCATTTCTACTATCTCGGCTTCGGTACTCGGACTTTGAGTCTTACTCAACTTGGCATTACTTTGGATTGGTAATTCTCCCTTCTTTGAGCTTTCCATATTAAAACGTTTTAGCACTTTGTCCAAGTAAGTATTCAGACTAAGTCCTATTAGTCTCTTACTTCGGTCTCTCGCTATCCTTATTCCCAAAATATAGGAAGCCTCTCCGAGGTTCTTCATTGCAAAGCACTTCCCGAGCCAGGATTTAACTTCCTACAGTATCAGGATGTCGTTTCCTATGAGTAGTATGTCATCGACATACAATACGAGAAAGCTAACTATACTCCCAGTGGCTTTGACATATACACATGATTCATCTTCACTTCGTACAAACCCAAACTCTTTGACATTCTCATCAAAGCAAAGATTCCATCTACGAGATGCTTGCTTAAGTCCATAAATGGACTTCTCAACCATGCACACTCTATTGGGATGCTTCGCATTGACAAAACCCTCTGGCTAAGCCATGTAAACATCCGCAGCCAACTTCCCATTAAGGAAAGCGGTTTTGACATCCATTTTTCATATTTCATAATCATGAAATGCAACAATGGCTAGCATCACCCTAATAGACTTTATTTTGGCAACTGGTGAGAAGGTCTCATCATAGTCAACTCCAGGAGTATGAGTAAAGCCCTTCGCAACCAATCATGCCTTATACATATGCACATTACCATCCATGTCAGTCTTCTTCTTGAAGATCCACTTACACCCAACCATCTTACGTCTAGGCACATGGGCAACCAAATTCCAAACTTGTTGTCGTACATCGACTGAATCTCGCTATCCATCGCCTCATTCCATTTTGCAAACTCTGGTCCCGCCATGGCTTCTTTATAGTTGTTAGGTTTATCTAGATTTATTAGTGTACTATCAATAATATGCGTGTCCCCTTTTGTAGTAATATGAAAACCATATAATTGGGATTGAACTCTAACTCTTTCGAAACATCTAAGAGGTAAGGATTCATCAATCGGTTCAACCAGAGTTTCCTCCTCGGGTTGAGTGTCAGTGTTAGAGGTTCCTTCTTCGCTCGACTCTTGAATCTCTTCAAGATCGATTTTCCTCCCACTGTCCCCTTGGCTTATGAGTTCATGTTCTTGGAAAACCCCTCTCCTCACAACAAAGACAACATTGTCACTCGGTCTATAGAAGAGATATCCAAAGGATTTTTGCGGGTAGCCGGTGAAAATACACCGCTCACTATGAGATTCGAGCTTGTCGTGAGTCTCTCATCTTACGAAAGTCTCGCAACCCCAAACCTTGATATGTGCAAATGAGGGAGCTTTCCCTGTCCACATCTCGTGTGGTGTTTTGGCAACCTTCTTTGTCAGGACTAAGTTAAGGATATGGGCAACAGTCTCTAAGGCATACCCCCAGAATGAGATAGGTAGTGAAGCATGACTCATCATGGAACAAACCATGTCCGACAGGGTTTGATTACGCCTCTCAGCCACACCATTCAACTGTGGTGTCCTAGGCGGCATCAATTGCGAAACTATTCCGCATTCCTTGAGATAGTCATGGAATTCAAGACTTAGGTACTCTCCTCCTCAATCGGATCGAAGCATCTTGATTTTCCTGCCCAATTGATTCTCCACTTCTTGTTTAAACTCCTTGAACTTTTCAAAGGTTTCTGACTTGTGATTGATTAAATAAATATACCCTTATCTACTATAATCATCGGTGAAATTCACATAGAAGCGGTTCACGTCCCTTATGGTGGATCTAAAGGTCCCACACGCATCGGTGTGTATAAGATCCAATAGACCCTCACCCCTTTCACAAGTGCTAATGAAGGGTAACTTGGTCATCTTTCCAAGTAAACAAGACTCGCACATGTCATCGTCCCTAAGGTCGAATGACTCCAACACTCCATCCTTTTGGAGTGGGGCTATACATTTCTTGTTAACATGTCACTGACGACAATGCCACAAGCATGCTTTATCCATACTATTGGAAGAATGCACACACAATACATCATTTCCTAGGTTATCTACAACCATAACAGTTTCATAAATTCTATTACAAGGAAATGCTTCAAAATATAAAACACCATTTAGATAAGAATAAATCGAACCTTTCTCATCATCAAACGAATATCTAAATCCTTGTCTAAACAAACCATGAAATGAAATGATGTTTCCTGCCATATCTAGCGAATAGAAACAATTATCTAAATCTTAACCTAATCCATTAATAAGCGCTAAAGAATACACCCCAATCTTGGTGACAGGCGACGATATTGTGTTCTCCATGACTAGATTTATTCTTCCACGCTGCACATCCCTATCTCTTCTTAGTCCCTGCAAATCAAAACATATGTGAAAACCACATCATGTATCAAGAACCCAAGAAATAGCATGTGATGAATCATTAGATTTAATTGTGTAAATACCTGCGAAAGACGGCTTGATCTTCCCTTCCTTGATGGCTTGCAGATATTCCGGGCAGCTTCTCTTCCAGTGCCCTATTTTGTGGCAGTGGTGACACTATGCCTCCTTTGGGTTTGAGTTGGGCTTAGCAGAACCAACTTTAGTTCCACTAGAATAGGTACCATCTTAGGGCTTTCCCTTGTGGTGGCTCTTTGAAGGAGCCTTCCTCTTCTTGCCCCTCCCTTGTGCAATGGCCAAAACAGGAGCAGCGGGTGGAGTGGGAGTTGATGCAACAGACTTGTCCTTGAGGTTGCTGTCAGCAGTCCTTAGGAGCCCTTGGAGTTTGCTTAAGATGACCTCTCCTTTGTTCATATGGTAGGTCATCCTAAATTGGTTGTAACATGAGGGCAAGGAGTGGAGAATGATATCGATAGTCAGATCTTCCCCAAAGTTAACATTTAACTTGCGAAGATGATCACCATGCCTCTGCATCTTTTGCAAATGCAGGTTAGGGACTCTCCACTCCCCAAAGTTAACGTTTAACTTGCAAAGATGATCACTTTTTGACATAGGCTCATTAGCGAGAATGATCCAGGAGCAGCATTGTTTGCGTTTGCGTTAGACATCATCAAATATAAAGGAACAAAATTTGATTAGAATTGAATCCCTAATTAAACACCCAAAATGAGAAATTGGGGATAGGATCCAACAACATTATTTACACATTAGAAGAGGGATGATGTAATCCGACATGCAAATAATTTGGAGGTAAGTGAATGACGATTCACTAATTCTTCACCATGAAAAACATAAAAGGATTAAGTTTTAAATGTACTGAAAATTCGTATATTCCTTTGAGATTCATTAAACTTTTCAAAGGCATGTTTAAATCTTGATATGCCCCTCTAGTTTGTGACTGGGATGCCGAGGATCACAAAGCGGGTGTGAATAACCATGCAAATGTACATGGTGCCCTCACTGTTACAGTGACCTATTCGATGTGCCAGTTAATCACACACGCTCCATCGAACTATGACAAACAATGAGTCGCCCTTTTCCACCTTTGCTTAGAACCAATTAGTGTGTCGGTTAACCACACACGCTCCACTAACTTCTTAGCAAGGATGCAAAGTGTAATTTCATGGGATTGCATCAATTCACTTTGCCTAAAGTAAATAAGATTGGGAATTTTGTAAAACGTTTACTTACTTTATATAGATTCATTATACTTATTCATGAGGAGAGGATTGCCCTATCCTACCCGTTCGGCTAACGACCCTCCACCAATCAAGGAAGCGGTGGGTGAGAGTGGACACCCATTAAAGGGTCATTTTATAGGCCACAACCTTATCCCCCCCCCCCTTATAGATCAGCTTCGTGAATAAGGTCTACTAATGGTAAGACTAGCATTTTAGTTATACATACATACATACATACATACATACATACATACATACATACATACATACATACATACATACATACATACATATATACATACATACATACATACATATATATATATATATTAATCTTGTAATAATATAATAGTATAGGGTGTATTTTAAACATTTTAAAATACAAGGGTTTCAATTTCAAATTTAAAATTTTCGAAATTTAAATATCAAAACTCTTGATTTAATTATTATCTTAGATTAAACAATTAATTTGAATTATTAAATCATAAAGGATTACCTTAAATGAAACAATTAATTTATCTTAAGCCCTTAAATCCCTATAGATTTCCAAAAACATGGGATAGGATAATTTAAAATCTTTAATTACCATATTAAACATTAAAAGATAATTACAATATATGGGATTATCCAAATCCCTAAAATTTAGGATCTTATCTTGGGGAGGAGGCTAATCTCAAAATTAAAGGGTTGGCAAACACTAGAATTCAAAATTTTGGGCACAAAGGAAAGGGTTTGAAAACCCTTATCAAAATTTTTGAAAAATAGGGTTCAAGAACCCTAATTTCGAAATTCTTGCCTCCTAGGGTTTATTGGCCATAAATCCTAAAGTATTAAATTCATAAAATTGTATAATTCTAATTGAAAACAAATAACCATACGCTCTGATACCACTTATGGGTTTGATACAAACAATCATATGTGTGCATGCAACCATAGATTTGGATCTATGTTTTCACTATTAGATACACAACATTATGAACACAAGAAGAACCCTAGCATTCTCCTAGGCATTTCAAAATCTTTATAGTAGAAGGGATTACATACCTCTTGTTGTTATATTGTAATAACAACTCAAACCTTCAATCTTCTTATCTTTGAAAGCAAGTACCACAAGTGTAGTATCTCTAATGGCTCACAAACACCAAAAGCAAATAGAGAGGCAAGAGAGAGAGAGAGAGAGAGAGAGAGGGAGGGGGAGAGGGGAGAGGAAAAAATTGGCTCTAGGTCTTCTAGGGATCAAGTGGCCGATTTTCCTAGGCCTAAGGGGTCTTTATATAGGGTAGAGATTAGGGTTTCAGTCCTTATCCTTATCTGGTTACTTGCCCACTAAGCAGCCCATAAGATAAGCCTAGAATCCTTATCTTGGACGAATTCTAAGGCCTTATCACCTTGAATTCGTCCACCCTATCCATAGGGCATCCATTTCCTTATTTTGCAACTATCACATAATTACAATTCAGCCCCTCTAGTTTAATTAATTACTTTTGATCACAGAATTGATTCTTAATTAATTATTGACCAATATTAATAAAACAAATATGATTTCTCCTTTAATGTATTATTCTTATAATATATTACTATAACATAATAACCTCTTTCTCTATTATTTCTCCAATCAAGTTGCTTTGGTGAAGGAAAACCAAAAGGACCATGCACAACCGGGTCAAGTACTTACAAAATATGGTTACGGGCTTAGACACTAATCCAACAAGTTCATCACCGTAATGTCCAACTGTCCAGTATCAACCCTGACTCTTAGTATGGAAATAGCAAACTATTGTTCTCCTCATTCTCGACTCCTCGACCCACGCTCCATCACGACACTTATGATAAGAGCAGAACCCACATTAGCACTCTCGATACTCATCAAAGATAATAAGAGCCACTGCTCTAATATTCTCCTCTTGATCAACCTACGTTGCAGCTAACACATGCCCTACTATACTCAAGTAGGGTGTATCCTGGTGCTTGACCAAATCAGTCCCCACTAACGCCCTGTTCAATCTATATCTTTTCCTCGCAGCAGACCTACTGTCCTATACTCTGATTGAAGATCGCTATCAGTGCAATCCCATGGGGATTACCCCCAAACTCAGAAATCGAAATCTCAACACCTCTTACGTCTCCCACAGGAAATCGATATTGCACCACTCAGGTCATAGAAAGTGACATCTCCACTATCGGCCGGTCGCCCAACCGAGAGGCATACCACCAACAATCCCTCGGAGCTAACTCGATTTCCCTCTCCAGGGATGCTCCAATAAAACTCATTCATCATGGCCTACTAGCACCATACTCTTTCACAACTGCTCTCGGTCTAGAAAATCACCACGGAATAACTAGTAAAACCATAAGCACTAATCGCCACGTGTCACGGTACTCAACCCATGTGGCCACCTCTCAATCTACCATGAATCATGGTGCCCGTACCATGTTACCTCCTCTTAATCTCATTGTACTCGAACCATGATCTCTCTTCTCAATCTGCCCCAAATCATGGTACTCAAACCATGACACCACCTCTCGATCTGCTACTTATCACGATACTCATACCATGACACCACCTCTCGATCTGCTACATATCACGGTTCTCAAACCATGACACCACCTCTCGATCTGCTACTTAGATCAGCTGAAATACTCCCTACATCAGGTATGGATCCTCTGCTTTTAGTAGTACGGGCCCATACTACCTCCCACATCTACCTATACCCTTTACACAGACCATCCCAGATTCCCTAAGTAATTGCTCAACCTTCTCAATCACTAATCTCAACATGCGTGCTCTCTTCCCAACTAAATGCTCTACTCTGCTATCATACTCGTTTGACCAAGGTCACTTCCTAGGATCTTCCTAGGTGCTCACACTTGTATGCAGCCAGCTGGTATGAAACTCCTTATGATTCCAGTCATCTACCTCCTGCATATCGTTATATTCACTTAGTAGCTGACTCCCAAACTCGTTAGAGTTCCACAAAGCACGAAGTAAGCAGCATTCGGGCATCGAATAATCTCTATCAACACGTAAAACCCACTCTAGGTGATAAATCCACTTGCTCCGCTCATACTCAAAAGATATCATTGAACTCCGCAACTCTACCTCTCGCGGGTATTTAGCTACTCTCTCGATAGGCTCCAAAATGCTCATCTAGGTATCTCTCCTAGATTACTCCACTACTCAAATCCCTCTCTACAAGGATTCTTGCTGGATACTCTCACTCAGCACATACTCGAAAGTGAAACACAGATAACAGCAACTCCTAGGCTAAGGCATCACAAATCAAGCCACTCTAGCCCTAAAATATGAAATACCAATCCTATCTCTAGCATGCGTAATATCTCAAAACACATCTCATAACACAACAGTAAGGGTATTTTGGGAAATCACCATTCGGGCTCTGGCTGATTGTACACACTGCTCCTTTTCGTTGTTCTCTTAAAAACTCTTGCTAATTTTTAGAAAATCATTTCCTTTGAAAATTTTCTCAAATACTCAGTTTGAGTCCAGATTTACCCGAAAGTGCATCCGAATCCCTCAAACCAAGGCTCTGATACCAACTTGTAACAACGTAAATTTTTAACACAAAATTTTCATTTAAGATCATATAATTCTCATAACACATTTATAAAATCGCATTTATTTAATTTACAAATGAAACTCCTTGTTTGTTTGATTACAAATCTAGGATCCTCGAAACATAACTCTTTCTTTGTTGTGTACAATCAAGTCGGTGCCTTCCCGCGATCCTGAGACAAACCTGAAACACATAACACATAACACAGTAAGCACGAAACTTAGTGAGTTCCTCAAAATAACACATACAACATATATTATCCACTTGAGGCTTTAACTCTGTATGACCCTCTGGTCAATGTGTCTCAGTGGGACCTTCCAATCCCATAACTTTGTGGACCCTCTGGTCCTAACTCTGTGGACCTTCCCGTCCTAACTCTGTGAACTCTAAATCATACATATCATAAATCACATAGAAATCAAATCATACAAAAACATAAACGATACTCTATCACATAACTCTAATTACCACTCTAGGTAAAGTATAGTGAGAAGACTCACCTCGGGAAATCTCAAACAGTCTTGTACTCGGAATACTGATCTAGCCTCCGCCTAATCACATAAATAAATTACTTTAATTCAATAATGGCTCACAAAGGCTACATAAGTCTCTTACTATAATCTCTAGAAGGGTAAAAGACCATTCTACTGCTCCAAAGGTCCACTAGTTCACTAAACCCAAAAGTCAACTGAAGTCAACATTCCACCCTGACCAAACTCATCGATTTCATGTGACGACTCGGCAAGTCCATACGCGTACTCAGATTCCTCTTAGGGTCTCACTCGAATCACTGAGCCACTCACCCAACTCGTCGGGTCACCAATGGTCATGAGTCGCGGGGCATCCCGATCCGATTCCTCGAGTTCACCAAGGAACTCGGCAACTTCCCTCCATGCACATTCTCAATCGACCTCCTGAGGTCAGATCTACTTCACCAATCTATATATATGGCCTCCTAGAACCTAAAAGTCACGCAAAGGCTCGACCCTGATGTCCATTCATGGTATATTTTGGTCATTATAACATTATGACTCCATTAAAGCTTCATAGCTTCCAGACTCCATGTCTTCTCATCTATAATCTTATACTTTCAGACTCTCTGGACCTTACAAGGTTCAGATCTACCACTCAAGATTGGAAAGGGTTTGATGCATCCAAAACCCCATCATGAAGATAATATAAGCCCGAATTTCCAAAATAACATATCTACACAATTAGGGAAGGAAAGGGGTCAAATATAATACCTCCAACTGAAGGCCCTTTGAATGAAATCTTCAGATCTAGTAATTTCCTTTGGCATTCTCAATTGTAACCTCCTCGGCTTTTGCATAATCACACTTATAAGCTCAAGATAGCTCTCCCTCTCACTCTACACGATCAAGGACTCTTTAGGGTTGTTCTCTGAAAGATATGGCCACAATTGGGAGGCCATAAGGTCCTTTTTATAGGTCTCAAGCCCAAGGAATTAGGGTTTCCGTCCACAATGCTGACTCGGCGATTCAGATACCGGACTCGTCGAGTCTATCCATTTAACACGTCCCCAGGTCGCAAACCAACTCGACGAGTTAAGGATCCAACTCGTCGAGTCACTGTGACAACCCGATATTTCAACTCTTTGTAATGGCCTAATAGGTCAAGTATTGTAACCATTTTTGAGTTAATACAAATAAACGTTGATAATAAAATGTCCAAAAAGTTTCTATTTAACTACCTACTATGTTTTATATCATTAAACCGGGATCGTACGTAAAAAGAATGCCCAATCCCGACTTCGTATATTGAAATTTAGATTTTTCCAATTTCGGTTTAGCATCAGACAACTAAAAACTTGAATCGGAGATCGAGCAACTTTTTGCCGGAATGACCTAAACGAGAATCGAAGGTCTAGACAATGGTAATTCAGCGGTAAAAATTCTGGCAAAAACCGATGTCAGATAAAGAAGTTATGAATTTTTAAAGTTTAATAAATAAGTTATATATAATTTTTATTAAAAACTTCGGTATTATCCGAAGTCTGAGTCACGCACGTACGCCCAGCGTACTCAAGGCCACGGCCTCGGATCGTCCACGTCACCCCTATGCGAGCCTACCCCCGTCCCATCCGAAGTACGAGGTAGTCGAGGACTCGTTCATGCGTGACGTACGCGTACGCCCTGCGTACCGAGGCGGTTCCCGCCCCTATAAAAGGGATGCGAGGGTTCCCGGAAAAATTGCTCATTCTCTCTCAGTTTTCTTGCGTTTTGCCTTGTTTTCCGTGCTCACACTACCTCGAAGCCCTGATCATTTTTCTCAAGTCCCGAAGGTCGATTTTACTCCCGAGATTCCCGAGGATCCCGAGAAAAATCCGTTTCCCGAGACGAAACTCTGCCCGGTTTTCCATCTCGCTATCTTCAAACTTTCAAGTGAGTTCATACCCCTAATCAATGTTTTAAATGATTTTAAATGCTTTAAAGGGGGGATACAAGTAGAAACAAACAGGTTATTAAATCACTGATATGTATTTTATAACTGTGCTTGTCATTTAACAGATTTCACATACTACAAAATGCGATGCATGAAATGGTTTTTAAATCTTAAAAACACATTGTTATCAAAAGTTTTACCTTTGAAATGTATATTAAAATGACCTCAGGTTATTGTTAATCATTGTTCAAAACACATAAGATGTCTTACAAAACCATTTTTACATTCTTGAACTAAACTATGCATATACACTTATATTATTATATATGTATTGATGTTATAGTTTGCATCTTTCATTTAGTTTCCCACACCCTTGAGTACTAAGAGTGTGTAAACCTACATGATCAACTATTTAGATTACAGTAAATTATCATAGGGATAATTGGAAGATAACAAAACATTATTCCTATTACAAGGAATCATACAAGAGTCAGTTCATTCATGAGTCTTTACTAGTACCTTACCTGATACATGAGTACCTTTACATATGTTTACCTGATACATGAACACATTACCTAAGTACCTTTACATTGATACCTTTACCTATGTATACTTATTTGAATATTTGTATCACGAATTGTGAGGATAATTTATTAGTACCTTCTGTGTAAATTCTCCTTCATATCCCCAGTACCTCGGGATATCTAGAATAGGACTCTATCCCCAATACCTCGGGATATATGAACGGGACTAACCATTCCGGAACCCATCTGTTAGCAACAGTGGGTAATGAACATCTATGGATGCCTACGGTTATTACTTATACTAGGAGTACCTTTACAGGGACTAACCCTTCCTCCCCCCTGCTGCTGCTACAGAGGACAATTGGACAATCTTCGGATGTTCATTAGGTTATATAGGTCGTGTTAACCCTAGTACCTCGGGATAACAGTTACCTATGCTGTGTTAGTCCTAGTACCCAGTGACAACACTTACAGTAGTACATTTTCCTGTTTACTTTATTTTGTGATACTTTCACATAAACGATAAGTTAGACTAAGTACTTTATTACTAAACAGTTAAAGGAAAACTATCATTTTACAAACAAAACATTCAGGTCTTGGTAGAAGACTACATCTCAAACTGATAGGAAATAAGGGATTTTCTAGGGTTTTTCATTCTTACATCAACATTTTCAATCAACGATCCACAAGGCCTTCATAACAGCTTTTCACAAACAAGGCAATGACACTTATATACTTATGAATTCACCAGCTTTAAAGTTGATACTCGCTTTCAAAATAACTTGTATTCTCATGTCATCAGTAGACAGGTATGGAGGCCACGTTTTGAGAAGACGGAGTAGACAAATCTCGTCTTTTATTTTGATTGTATATTTTTGGTGTCTTACTACAATGAAAGAACACACATGTATTAAAACTTTACTTATAATGTAATGGATGATGTTGTTTCTTGTTTATTATATTACATTTGTTGAAATACATTACATGACGTCCTCCGCCCCAGAACTTTTCCGCCGCTCTCGGTTTTGGGGTGTGACAGATTGGTATCAGAGCATTGTTTATAGTGAATATAGTATATCAACCCATAAAAGATATACTAACTATAAATACATGGGATTAAAACACTCTGTCTAAGAGATATACTTTTAAATAAATATTTAACAAAGTATACGTGCCTGCATACATACTAAAACCAGTGTCACAATGACAAGAACAAAAGTATTTCGATTGTTGAATATCACAAATAGGCCTGGGGATATATGGTCAGTCTTGGGAAAGGCATAGCCTGATCAACTATGCTGGTCCAAGAAGAGATTAGCATATGCCTAAGAATGGTTGTGATGTGGCAACAAGTCTAAAAACTTACCAACACAACCATAAAGAAATACCATATGGGTATTTGGTCTTACTGAATAAATCTTAGGCCTGTTAGGTCTTGATCTAGTTGTAATTCTGTCAAAATTTTCCATCTTAGTTGATGTAAGACCTACTTCTAGGCCATTTTTCCCAAACTTGTTACACCTGTAATTCCAGTACTATTGACAGATATCTAATCTTATGGAAATTATTATCAATGCTATCATTGTCAGTTAGTCATTCTATTCATTCTGTGGTTGGAGTATGGGGAGTTAGTCCATGAGACACATTCACAAATCATTTATTCTTATCCATGTCGTCATCTTTTAAAGGTGCAGTTAAAGATGCCGCCACGCAGAAGTACAAGGTGTAATCCAATCAACAAAACACTGATACCACCACCTCCACCACCGCCTGTACCTGTTCAACCACCTAATCCTTTTGATGCCAGCATGTTCCAGGCAGCTTTCACAATAGCAGTTGCAGCTGCTGTGTCAGCAATCAACGCTCCTGTCCCTAGTGGATCGGGAACAGGTGCACCCCCCTCGAACCACGGCGAAAGCCATGGACACCCTAGGGAATGCACTTACAAGGATTTCACGAACGCCAAACCCCGCAGCTTCAACGGAACTGGGGGTGTTATGGTGTTAAGACAGTGGATCGAGAAGATGGAATCTGTCTTCGAGATCTGCGGATGCCAAGAAGGCAACAAGGTCAAATTTGCAGCTTGTACCTTCTCTCACAGAGCATTAACATGGTTGAACAGCCATGTTAAGTATCTAACTCTGGTGGTGGCGTATTCCATCAACTGGGAAAAGTTGAAAGACATGCTGATGAGGGAGTACTGCCCTCGAGGCGAAGTACAGAAACTCGAGCAGGAGTTTTGGGGCCTGCAAATGGTAGGATCTGACATCACGACCTACACTAATAGGTTCTGTGATCTGGAGAACTTATGCCCCGATATGGTTGCTCTCGAGAGCAAGAAGATCGAAAGGTATATCTGGGGACTATCGCCCCAGATCCAGTCAAGTGTACTAGCTTCCAGGCCTATCACTTTTGATAGTGCCAAGGAACTGGCACAATCTCTCATCGATCACCAAAAGCCTCAGAACCCAACAATCCCTACACCCGTGCCACAAAAGTCCAACCCCGACTACAACCAGAAGGGGTGGAATAAGAGGAAAAGAGGGCTTCGCAAGGATCCCCCAATAAACAACTTGTGGCGATCAATGCTGCCACAGTGACTCCTGTTGTCCCTGCGAACCCCTTACCAGCAAAAACTTATGCTGGAACCCTTCAGAAGTGCACCAAGTGCAACTTCCACCACCACAGATCTTGCAAGGAGATGTCCTGCTCTAACTGCAACAGGAAGGGGCACACTGCCCGTTACTGCAAGACTCCAACAACTCAAGCCGCCCAGGTCCCTAATGCCGGTATGGGCCAAGCCTGCTACGGTTGTGGCGAAGTGGGCCATTACAAGAGGAACTGCCCTAAAGCGGGGATGGCTGGCGGAGTAGGAAGAGTTATGGCCCTAGGCCACGAGGAAGCAGTAGCTGATCCTACGATAGTTACTGGTACGTTCCTCCTCGATAACTCATATGCTTGCATACTTTTCGATAGTGGAGCCGAGAAAAGCTTTGTGAGTCACAAATTTGCACACCTGCTTAAACAAAAACCATGTGCATTAGATAGTCCATTCACGGTAGAAATGGCTAACGGGAAAACAGAGAGTACAAATTGCATATACGTAGGTTGTACCTTAGCTTTAGATGGCCATACTTTCAAGATAGATCTCATGCCAGTCCCAATTAAATGTTTCGACGTTATCATCGGTATGGATTGGTTGAGTCTTCTTCGCGCCGACATCTTGTGCTTTGAAAAAGCAGTTCGTCTTAACCTTCCTAACAACAAAACCTTAATTATCTGCGGCGACAAACCTAGTACGAGCCTTTGTATCATTTCATGCATTCAAGCCCAGAAGTGCTTGCGAAAGGAACATCATGCATTCCTAGCACACGTCGTCGATACCAGTCAAGAACTGAAGGACATCAAGAAAATCCCAGAAGTATGCGACTTTCCCGACATATTCCTAGAAAAACATCTCGGTTTACCACCACAACGCCAAGTCGAGTTCAAAATCGACATAGTGCCAGGAGCTACCCCAGTAGCCAAATCTCCTTATCGTTTGGCACCGACAGAGATGCAGGAACTTTCCAGTCAACTTAACGAACTTCTCAAGAAGGGATTCATTCGACCAAGCTTCTCACCATGGGGAGCACCGGTCTTGCTCGTCAAGAAGAAAGATGGATCGTTTCGCATGTGCAATGACTATAGAGAACTCAACAAACTTACCATTAAAAATCGTTATCCCCTGCCCCGCATTGATGATTTATTTGATCAACTTCAAGGAGCCAACTACTTCTCGAAGATAGATCTGAGATCCGGATATCACCAACTACGAGTGTTAGAGGAGGATGTTCCCAAGACAGACTTCCGAACTCGTTATGGGTACTACGAGTTTGTAGTGATGCCATTCGGATTAACTAACGCGCCCGCAGTATTCATGGATCTGATGAATAGGGTGTGTCATCCTTACTTGGATCAGTTTGTCATCGTCTTCATTGATGACATACTCATCTACTCTCGAAGTAAGGAGGAATATAGTCAACATCTCCGTAAAATCTTAGAGACATTGCGATCGGAGAAGCTCTACGCGAAGTTCTCAAAGTGCAAATTCTGGATTCTGCGAGTCGAATTTTTAGGCCATGTGGTTAGTGAAGAAGCTATACATGTGGACCCCTCCAAGATCAAAGCCATTAAGAACTGGTCAACACCAAAGACACCTACCGAAATTCATCAATTTCTAGGTCTCGCTGGCTACTATCGCAGGTTCATTCAGAACATCTCCAGCATAGCAAAACCTCTTACAACCCTGACCCAGAAAGGCGTGGCCTTTGACTGGGAAGAGAAACAGGAAAGAGCGTTCCAAACGCTCAAACGAGCCTTGTGCACCGCCCCGATATTATCCCTCCCCAAGGGGATAAAAGACTTCATTATCTATTGCGATGCATCCAATCAAGGGCTCGGATGTGTTCTGATGCAGCGAGGTAAAGTCATCGCCTATGCCTCAAGACAGCTGAAGACACATGAGGTCAACTACACAACCCACGATCTTGAACTAGGAGTAGTTGTGTTTGCTCTGAAGATCTAGCGACATTACCTATATGGTACAAAAAGCACGATCTTTACGGACCATAAGAGTCTACAACACATTTTCGACCAGAAAGAGCTCAACATGAGACAACGACGGTGGGTCGAGCTACTCAGCGATTACGAATGTGAAATTCGTTATCATTCGGGTAAAGCCAATGTAGTAGCCGACGCCCTGAGTCGGAAAGAATATACTGGTCGTAGAGTCAAATCCTTGACTCTAACTATCCATTCACACTTGTCCACGCAAATTAAGGGGGCTCAGCTCGACGCTTTGAAACCTGAAAACGTGGCTGGTGAATCCCTTAGAGGGATGGATAAGAACTTAGAAGCCAAGGGTGGCGGAGCCTTATACCTAATGGATCGGATCTGGACACCGAAACATGGTGGCTTCAGAGACTTGGTCATGACAGAAGCTCACAACACTCGTTATTCCGTCCATCCGGGTTCAGATAAGATGTATTTGGATCTTAAAAAGTTATACTGGTGGCCTAACATGAAAGCAGATATTGCTACCTTCGTGAGTAAATGTCTTACTTGCGCAAAGGTCAAGGTCGAATACCAGAAACCCTCTGGTCTTCTACAACAACCGGAGATACCATAATGGAAGTGGGAACGGATCACTATGGATTTCATAACCAAGTTTCCCAAGACGACGGGTGGACTTGATTCCATATGGGTCATCGTCGATAGACTGACCAAGTCTGCACACTTCCTACCGATCAAAGAAACAGACAAGATGGAGAAACTTACCCGAACTTACATTAGGGAGATTGTAAGGCTACACGGTGTTGCTTTATCTATCATCTCAGACTGAGATAGTTGATTCACTTCGAGGTTCTAGCAGTCATTACAAAAATCCCTAGGAACTAGGCTGGACATGAGTACAGCCTACCATTCACAGACCGACGGGCAAAGTGAGAGAAGTATCCAAACCTTAGAATATATGTTGCATTCATGTGTGATTGACTTTGGAAAAGCTTGGGATACCCATTTACCTCTTGTCGAGTTTTCCTACAACAACAGTTATCACACGAGCATAAAGGCAGCTCCATTCGAGGCCCTCTATGGTCAAAAGTGCAAATCCCCTCTGTGTTGGACTGAAGTTGGCGATACCCAGTTAGCTAAAGGAAGAGTGCCTGAAAGCACTCTCACCGGTCCTGAAATCATACGAGAAACAACAGGGAAGATCGTTCAGATTCGTGAACGATTGAAAGCCTCTAAAGACCGACAGAAAAGCTACGCTGACCAAAGGAGGAAACCTTTGGAATTCCAGGTAGGAGACCACGTTTTATTAAAGGTCTCACCGTGGAAGGGTTTAATACGCTTTGGAAAGTGGGGGAAACTAAATCCAAGATACATAGGGCCTTTCGAGATTCTTGCCAGAATCCGCCCTGTGGCTTACAAGCTTAACCTACCGCGTGAACTTAGTAACATACATCCAACCTTCCACGTCTCAAACTTGAAAAAGTGTTTGTTCGATGAGACTCTTGTTATTCCACTCGACGAAATCGAGATCAACGAGAGCCTCAACTTTGTGGAAGAACCATTAGAAATCATGGACCGAGAGGTCAAACAAACAAAACAAAGTTGCATACCCATCGTGAAGGTTCGTTGGAACGCCAAGCGGGGACCTGAATTCACATGGGAACGCGAAGATCAGATGAAACAAAAGTACCCTCATCTCTTTCATTTTCACTAGTGTCCTTACTACTTTAAATTTCGGGACGAAATTCCCTCTAACGGGGGGATGATGTGACAACCCAATATTTCAACTCTTTGTAATGGCCTAATAGGTCAAGTATTGTAACCATTTTTGAGTTAATAAAAATAAACGTTGATAATAAAATATCCAAAAAGTTTCTATTTAACTACCTACTATGTTTTATATCATTAAACCGAGATCGTACGTAAAAAGAATGCTCAATCCCGACTTCGTATATTGAAATTTAGATTTTTCCAATTTCGGCTTAGCATCAGACAACTAAAAACTCGAATCGGAGATCGAGCGACTTTTTGCCGAAATGACCTAAACGAGAATCGAAGGTCTCGACAATGGTAATTCAGCGGTAAAAAGTCTGGCAAAAACCGACGTCAGATAAAGAAGTTATGAATTTTTAAAGTTTAATAAATAATTTATATATAATTTTTATTAAAACCTTCGGTATTATCCGAAGTCTGAGTCACGCAAGTACGCCCCGTGTACACGAGTACGCCCAGCGTACTCGAGGCCATGGCCTCAGATCGTCCACGTCGCCCCTATGCGAGCCTACCCCCGTCCCATCCGAAATGCGAGGCAGTCGAGGACTCGGTCATGCGTGACGTACGCGTACGCCCCGTGTACCGAGGCGGTTCCAGCCCCTATAAAAGGGATGCGAGGGTTCCCGGAAAAATTGCTCATTCTCTCTCAGTTTTCTTGCGTTTTGCCTCGTTTTCCGTGCTTGCACTACCCTGAAGCCCTGATCATTTTACTCAAGTCCCGAAGGTCGATTTTACTCCCGAGATTCCCGAGGATCCCGAGAAAAATCCGTTTCCCGAGACGAAACTCTGACCGGTTTTCCATCTCGCTATCTTCAAACTTTCAAGTGAGTTCATACCCCTAATCAATGTTTTAAATGATTTTAAATGCTTTAAAGGGGGGATACAAGTAGAAACAAACAGGTTATTAAATCATTGATATGTATTTTATAACTATGCTTGTCATTTAACAGATTTCACATACTACAAAATGCGATGCATGAAATGGTTTTTAAATCTTAAAAACACATTGTTATCAAAAGTTTTACCTTTGAAATGTATATTAAAATGATCTCAGGTTATTGTTAATCATTGTTCAAAAAACATAAGATGTCTTACAAAACCATTTTTACATTCTTGAACTAAACTATGCATATACACTTATATTATTATATATGTATTGATGTTATAGTTTGCATCTTTCATTTAGTTTCCCACACCCTTGAGGAGTAAGAGTGTGTAAACCTACATGATCAACTATTTAGATTATAGTAAATTAAGAGTCAGTTCATTCATGAGTCATTACTAGTATCTTACCTGATACATGAGTACCTTTACATACTGTAACAACGCAAATTTTCAAACAAATTTTCCATTTCAAATAAAGTGACTTTATTCAAACTAAATATAATTATTCCAAGATTTATGTCAAAATACAATCATAAAATCCCCAAGATCTCAAAATATCGAACAGTGTGTACGCATCACGCCAGTGCCTTCCCACGGTCCTCGCTAGTACCTTAAACACATACATAACAACTGTAAGCATAAATGCTTAGTGAGTTCCCCAGTATACTACTTACACATATACGCCTTTCCAGGCCCTGACCTTCCGGTCCACAATGCAACGCCTTCCGGCCCATAACGCCCATAACATATTGCCTTCCGGCCCATAACATATTGCCTTCCGGCCCATAAAACATACACAGCACATATAACAATTAAATTACCACATATAGCACATATATCACATATCATATCCGACCTTCCGGTTACACAGTCAAACCCTTCCGGGTACAGTATAGTGAGAAGACTCACCTCGTGAATATCGAAAGCTAGCAACTCCTGAAATCACTCGTACTCGATCCGCCGAGCTACAGACTCCCTAAAATATCATATATCCCTTATTAACACTTTTATCATTCAAGACAACTGCCCCTAAGAAATCACATGTAGGTCAACTCTGGTCAACGGTCAACGGTCAACTTGACCGGACTCGGCGAGTGCTATGGCGACTCGGCGAGTCTAGACGTCCTCATAACTTCCTGATGTTCCCTTTCTACTCGTCGAGTATCTCTCTTGACTCGACGAGTTCCTCGTGGAAGAATCGCGGGGCCACCCCGACTCCACTCGCCAAGTCTGAAGAACAGCTCGACGAGTCCCAGTTATTCTCCAAGCTACTCGCCGAGTCTGTTCATTGGACTCGGCGAGTCCATGCCATGCAGTCGATCAAACTTCTTCCTAAGATCAGTATTGTCCCGACCATTCATAGGTTTGGTCCTCCTAAGTTGGTCCATCACGTAAGGCCTTCATTTAGGTGCTCATGCTACACCCCAAGACTTATAATTTACATTTTGACTTAAGGCATAAGGATTCCAATCCAAAACCTCTCTTAATTCCTGAAATGCACAGGCATGGGACGTTCTGGACCTCTAAAGGTCCCAATACAGGGTTCCAATCGTTTGGGGACTAAGGTACATTCAATCTAGCCACCAAAAGGGTTCCATAAACCCTAAATCCATATACACATCAACATGGAAGAGTGTAATTCGATTTATTACCTGAATAACGTGTTCTCTGCGTTCCCAAGCCTCAGAACGTGATTCTCTTGCTATTCCTTTAGCAAAGCCCTTCTCTTCCTTGCACAACAACTCTTCCAAACTCAACAATGATCTTCAATCCTTGCTCCAGATGCACACAATCGGTTTAGGGTTCTTCTCAGTAGGCTAAAACAGACAATGACGACCTATAAGTCCATTTTATACGTTCCAAAACCAAACGGATAGGGTTTCCGCTGAACAGCGCAGACTCACCGAGTCCATATCTGGACTCGTCAAGTCCAGTCGCGAACCCGCGACCAATGAACAGACTCGAACCAGCGTCAACCTGAAATTCAAGCTCGGACCGGATCACTCCTTTCCAATGATGACCTATAAGTCCATTTCAGGTTGCCCCTATAAGTCCATTTCAGGTTGCCCCTCTTCCTGAACCGGGTCACTCCTTTCCAAGGAGAAACCTTCAAGAGAACGAAGTCGCCAACCTGAAATTCAAGCTCGGACCGGCGTCTGTCCGCATAATTCTTCTGTCGGCTCTGGGCGGTCAATAACCTCTGTCTAACCTGCTGAATCTGCTCTGTCGTCTGAAGTACGATCTCTGTACTGCCCATCACTCTCTGTCCCACCTCTCCCCAGCAAATGGGGGTCCGACACCTCCTACCATACAACAACTCAAAAGATGGCATACCAATGCTCGAATGATGGCTGTTGTTGTAGGAAAACTCTGCCAATGGTAAATACGCATCCCAGCTACCCCCGAAATCTAACACACACGCTCGAAGCATGTCCTCCAGTGTCTGAATCGTCCGCTCACTTTGACCGTCTGTCTGGGGATGGTATGCGGTACTAAAATGTAGTTTAGTACCCAGCTCCTCATTGAATTTCTTCCAGAACCTAGAAGTGAAGCGTACATCACGGTCCGAAACAATCGAGATCGGCACTCCATGCCGAGATACTACTTCCCTCACGTATATCTCCGCCAACTTCTCCGCTGATAAACTCTCGCTGATGGCAAGGAAGTGTGTACTCGTCGTCAACCTATCCACAATCACCCAAATTGCATCGACTCCCCTGGCAGTTCTCGGTAATTTGGTGATGAAATCCATAGTAATTTGTTCCCACTTTCACTCAGGAATCTCCAAAGGCTGCAACTTGACATGCGGTCTCTGGTGCTCGGCCTTAACTCTACGGCAGGTCAAGCACCTCTCAACGAACCAGGTGACGTCTCTCTTCATATAGGGCCACCAATATTCCTTCCTCAAGTCCAAATACATCTTCGTAGCACCAGGATGGATCGAGAATTTCGATCTGTGAGCCTCTTCCATCAAAGTAGCACGCGTACCGCCCACGAACGGTACCCAAATCCGACCCTAAAACGTCAGAAGTCCTCGTCCATCCTTAACGAACTCTGAAATTAACCCAACGACTCGCTCTTTCTTCTGCATCTCGGATCTCACAGCCTCGGCCTGTGCCCCACGAATAGCATCCAATACCGGAGTCATCACCATCAGTCTCAGACATACATCTCGCAATGGAGTGCTCTCCGCCCTGCGGCTCAATGCATCAGCTACCACATTAGCCTTGCCCGGGTGGTACAGGATTTCACAATCATAATCCTTGACCACATCCAACCACCTCCTCTGACGCATATTTAGGTTGGGCTGATCCATCAAATACTTCAAACTCTTATGGTCCATGTATATCGTACATCGAACCCCATACAGGTAGTGACGCCAAATCTTGAGAGCGAACACTACTGCCCCCAACTCTAAATCGTGCGTAGGATATCTCGCCTCGTGAGGCTTTATCTGCCTCGATGCATAAGCTATCACATGACCTCTCTGCATCAACACTGGACCCAGTCCCGAAATCGATGCGTCGCAATATACGACAAAATCTTCCATCCCTTCCGGAAGAGCTAATACCGGGGCTTCACACAGTCTCTGGCGAAGTGTCTCGAAGGAAGTCTGTTGCTCGGGTCCCCATAAGAATGCAACACCCTTCCGGGTCAATCTGGTGAGCGGCACTGCGATCTTGGAGAAGTCCCTAATAAACCTCCGATAGTACCCCGCCAACCCAAGGAAACTCCTGATCTCAGAAGGTGACTTCGGTACCTCCCAACTCATCACAGCCTCAACCTTGGCCGGATCGACCAATATCCCTGCCTGATTAACAACATGTCCAAGAAATTGGACCTCCCGCAACCAGAAGTCACATTTGGAGAACTTTGCATATAGCTTCTCCGACCTCAGTACCTCAAGGACCTCCCGCAAATGTCCCTCATGATGCTCTCTAGATCGCGAATACACTAGGATGTCGTCGATAAATACAATCACAAACCGATCCAGCATCGGCCTGCATACCCTGTTCATGAGGTCCATGAACACCGTCGGGGCATTGGTGAGCCCGAAAGGCATCACCACAAACTCGTAATGCCCATATCGCGTCCTAAATGCTGTCTTCTGGACGTCCTCATCCCGCACTCTTACCTGATGGTACCCTAACCTCAGATCGATCTTGGAAAACCAAGATGCCCCTTGCAACTGGTCAAATAAATCATCGATTCTCGGTAACGGGTAACGGTTCTTGACCGTCACTTTGTTCAACTCCCGGTAATCAACGCACATCCGGTGTGAACCATCCTTCTTCTTGACGAACAGAATCGGTGCTCCCCACGGCGAGCTGCTCGGCCGAATAAATCCCTTCCCCAGCAACTACTGGAGTTGTGAGGACAACTCTTGCATCTCTGGAGGTGCGAGATGATAAGGCACCTTCGCAATAGGCGCAGCCCCCGGAATCAGGTCGATACCAAACTCTACTTGCCTTGCAGGAGGTACTCCCGGCAGCTCCTCGGGAAAGACATCTGGAAACTCGCGCACCACTGGGACCTCCTCCACTGACCTTGGTCTCTCGGAAGCCTCCCGCGTATCCATCACATACGCCACAAAACCCTTACATCCCTGCTGTAGACATTGCCTCGCCCTAGCGGCCGAACAAAAAGCTGATCCCGAACGGGTACCCTCGCCGTACACCGTAAGAACTCCCCCACTAGGGTCTCGTATAGTCACCAGCTGACGCTCACAGTCGATGACAGCGCTGAATCGACTCAACCAGTCCATGCCCACGATGACACAGACATCACCCATCGCAATAGGAATTAGGTCAATCGGGAACTCAACCCCGAAAATCTCTAGTACGCATCCCCGAAGAACCTCTGTGGCACAAACCACCCTCTTGGCCGCTATAGAAACGCTCAGAGGCCGACTTAACGGCTCACGACTAATGCTGATATGCTGACTAAAAGCTAAAGATACAAAGGACCTACTCGCACCCGAGTCAAATAACACTAAAGCAGGCATAGAGTTCACAAGAAAAGTACCTACACATATATTAACATAAGCATAACATTTCGACTTTAAATAAATACGTGAATTACAGCATACCTGCCACAACATCGGGCGCAGCACGGACCTCCTCCGCAGTCAGCTGAAAGGCTCTCCCGCAAGCCCTCGGGGCCTCGACCTTCGCCGGTCGAGTCTCAATAGTCATGGTAGTAGGTGTAGATCCCTGACGAAGCTGCGGGCACTCGGCCTTCCGATGGCCTGTCTGGTTGCAATGAAAACAAACCATAAACCCCTTAGGACAATCCCTGGCAATGTGTCCTTCCTTGCCACACTTGTAGCAACCACCAGCTCGACACGCCCCATCGTGACCCTTGCCGCACTTTCCGCAAGTGCGGCCCTTCGGACCTCCCGTCCTCAAATCGGCGGACTTGGTCCGCTTGGCTGCCGGCTGAGACTGAGCCGGCCGCCGGTCCATCTGCCGAGACTCGGCCTCCTCCCTGGCCTGGGTCTCCAACTCGATCTCGCGCTTCCTGGCATTCGCCTGAAGCTCAGTAAAAGTACGATAGGTGGAGTTCGACACAAACTCTCGGATATCCCTCCTCAAAACACCCAAGTACCGGCTCATCCGCGACTGCTCTGTAGACACCAGCTCGGGGCAGAACATCGCCCTCTCATGAAACTTCCGCGTGACCACCGCAACCGAATCAGTACCCTGCTTAAGGGCCAAGAACTCCTTAATCAATCGTTCCCTCTCCACTGGGGGAACGTACTCGTCCCTGAACATGGCAGTAAACCTCTCCCATGTCACTGCTATAATCTCCGCCAAAGTGAAGTTCGCCGTTACGAACTTCCACCAATCCTTCGCTCCCAGACGGAGCTGGTTCAAAGCGAACCGTACTCTCAGGTGCTCCGGGCATAAGCAAGTGTAGAAGCGCCCCCTTGTGGCCTGGCAGCGACCACGGCTGCGGTAGCGGCAACGGCTGCAGCTTCAGTCAGTGCGGCGTACCGCTCTTCGAACGTCTCCATCAGGGTGGTCTTAATAGACCCAAACATCTCCGGGATCTCAGCCCGGATCGCTGCAGCTACCTCCTCCTGAATCATCTGATGAATATCCTCGTCGCTCACACTGCTCGAACTCGCCCCGTGGCGTGTTGTAACCATGATGTCTCTGAAATACAACATAAAATTATCAGAGACTCTATCAAGTACAATTGCACTCGATAACGCAACCCTACTCAGTCTCCGATATCCAGGGATTCTTACTTAGGTCTCCCACCGACCCGGTGTCTTCGGTAGTACGGGCCCAATACTACCGACCACACCGTATCAGCATTCGTCCCAAATCTTCCTCCCCAAACCCCGAAAAGTGAGTACTCTACTTTTGATATGCACTATCTACCTGTACGCTATCAAATATCTCATATTGGCAAACTCCCTAGACTAAGGCATCACAAATCAGGCCACTCTAGTCCTATCATGAATACTTAGTCTTCTAGCATGCATAACAATTCATAATTCATTGCATAACATAACATTGTAAGGTATTCTGGGGATCATTACCGTTCGGGCGCTGGCTGATCGTACACACTGCTTGTTTCTTGTTTACCACGTTATCATTTATAAAAGTTTATGCCTTTATTATTATTTTTTTTTAAAAAAATTTCCTCGAATCCTCAGTTTGAGTTCAGTTACACCCGAAGGTACACCCGAATCCCTCAAACCAAGGCTTTGATACCAATTGTAACAACGCAAATTTTCAAACAAATTTTCCATTTCAAATAAAGTGACTTTATTCAAACTAAATAAAATTATTCCAAGATTTATGTCAAAATACAATCATAAAATCCCCAAGATCTCAAAATATCGAACAGTGTGTACGCATCACGCCGGTGCCTTCCCACGGTCCTCGCTAGTACCTGAAACACATACATAACAACTGTAAGCATAAATGCTTAGTGAGTTCCCCAGTATACTACTTACACATATACGCCTTTCCAGGCCCTGACCTTCCGGTCCACAACGCAACGCCTTCCGGCCCGTAACATTATCGCCTTCCGGCCCATAACATATTCGCCTTCCGGCCCATAACATATTGCCTTCCGGCCCATAAAACATACACAGCACATATAACAATTAACTTACCACATATAGCACATATATCACATATCATATCCGACCTTCCGGTCACACAGTCAAACCCTTTCGGGTACAGTATAGTGAGAAGACTCACCTCGTGAATATCGAAAGCTAGCAACTCCTGAAATCACTCGTACTCGATCCGCCGAGCTACAGACTCCCTAAAATATCATATATCCCTTATTAACACTTTTATCATTCAAGACAACTGCCCCTAAGAAATCACATGTAGGTCAACTCTGGTCAACAGTCAACGGTCAACTTGACCGGACTCGGCGAGTGCTATGGCGACTCGGCGAGTCTAGACGTCCTCATAACTTCCTGATGTTCCCTTTCTACTCGTCGAGTATCTCTCTTGACTCGACGAGTTCCTCGTGGAAGAATCGCGGGGCCACCCCGACTCCACTCGCTGAGTCTGAAGAACAGCTCGACGAGTCCCAGTTATTCTCCAAGCTACTCGCCGAGTCTGTTCATTGGACTCGGCGAGTCCATGCCATGTAGTCGATCAAACTGCTTCCTAAGATCAGTATTGTCTCGACTATTCATAGGTCTGGTCCTCCTAAGTTAGTCCATCACGTAAGGCCTTCATTTAGGTGCTCATGCTACACCCCAAGACTTATAATTTACATTTTGACTTAAGGCATAAGGATTCCAATCCAAAACCTCTCTTAATTCCTGAAATGCACAGGCATGGGACGTTCTGGACCTCTAAAGGTCCCAATACAGGGTTCCAATCGTTTGGGGACTAAGGTACATTCAATCTAGCCACCAAAAGGGTTCCATAAACCCTAAATCCATATACACATCAAATGGAAGATTGTAATTCGATTTATTACCTGAATAACGTGTTCTCTGCGTTCCCAAGCCTCAGAACGTGATTCTCTTGTTGTTCCTTTAGCAAAGCCCTTCTCTTCCTTGCACAACAACTCTTCCAAACTCAACAATGATCTTCAATCCTTGCTCCAAATGCACACAATCGGTTTAGGGTTCTTCTCAGTAGGCTAAAACGGACAATGACGGCCTATAAGTCCATTTTATACGTTCCAAAACCAAACGGCTAGGGTTTCCGCTGAACAGCGCAGAGTCACCGAGTCCATATCTGGACTCGTCGAGTCCAATCGCGAACCCGCGACCAAGTCTGTGGTCCTACTCGGCGAGTCTGGCTCCAACTCGCCGAGTCCCCTCTTAAAACACCCCAAAACATAATTATAACAATACCTGGAATTCCGGGCTGTTACACATACGTTTACCTGATACATGAACACATTACCTGAGTACCTTTACGTTGATACCTTTACCTATGTATACTTATTTGAATATTTGTATCACGAATTGCGAGGATAATTTATTAGTACCTTCTGTGTAAATTATCCTGCATATCCCCAGTACCTCGGGATATCTAGAATAGGACTCTATCCCCAGTACCTCGGGATATATGGACGAGACTAACCATTCTGGAACCCATCTGTTAGCAACAATGGGTAATGAACATCTACGGATGCCTACGGTTATTACTTATACTAGGAGTACCTTTACAGGCACTAAACCTTCCTCCCCCCTGCTGCTGCTACAGAGGACAATTGGACAATCTTCGGATGTTCATTAGGTTATATCGGTCGTGTTAACCCTAGTACCTCGGGATAACAGTTACCTATGCTGTGTTAGTCCTAGTACCCAGTGACAACACTTACAGTAGTACATTTTCCTGTTTACTTTATTTTGTGTTACTTTCACATAAACGATGAGTTAGACTAAGTACTTTAGTACTAAAGAATTAAAGTAAAACTATCATTTTACAAACAAAACATTCGGTTCTTGGTAGAAGACTACATCTCAAACTGATAGGAACTAAGGGATTTTCTAGGATTTTTCATACTTACATCAACATTTTCAATTAACGATCCACAAGGCCTTCATAACAGCTTTTCACAAACAAGGCAATGACACTTATATACTTATGAATTCACCATCTTTAAATATGATACTCGCTTTCAAAATAACTTGTATTCTCAGGTCATCAGTAGACAGGTATGGAGGCCACGTTTTGAGAAGACGGAGCAGACAAATCTCGTCTTTTATTTTGATTGTATATTTTTGGTGTCTTACTACAATGAAAGAACACACATGTATTAAAACTTTACTTATAATGTAATGGATGATGTTGTTTCTTGTTTATTATATTACATTTGTTATGATACATTACATGACATCCTCCGCCCCAGAACGTTTCCGCCGTTCTCGGTTTTGGGGTGTGACAGTCACCCAATCAAACTTATGCCTATATAACAAATGTTATACCTCGGATATCGGGATGTTACAAGATGCATGGTTGTTCTGCTCACTTATATGTTATATGTTATTGTTATATTGGTATGGTGTTGGTATTTTGGGGGTAACTCGCTAAGCCTTCGAGCTTACACTTTCAATTTATTGTTTCAGGTTCAGCGGATGACCACTGGAAGGTGAAGGTGTGACCGTCCACTTCCTCGATTGAGGGTTATGATTTCTGGGAACTCTGATGTTTAAACTATTTTGAAAACATATTGTAATAAATGAATGGTTTTAAATGATTTAAAAAGTTTTAAATTGCTTTGAATTTTATGGATGTTACAAGTGCAGTCGCAGTCGGCGACGAAGCGGGCTAAGCCCGCTGATACGAGGATTGTGATCCAAAGGGGTTGTACTTATGGTAAGCGCAGCAAGAGTCACGATGGATCGTGTCGCATGGGGATTTGCTACAAATGTGACAAGGATGGGCACATAGCGAAAGATTGCCCCAAGGGGTTTGTAGTTTGCTTTCACTGCAACCAGACCATCCATCAGAAGGCCGAGTGCCCCTAGCTTTTTAAGGAATCAGCACAGGGATCTGCACGTGCTGCTTTACGTGCTACTGAGAGTCGGCCAGCGAAGGTCGAGACACCGAGGGTTCATGGGAGAGCCTTTCAGCTGACAGCGGAGGAGGTCCCTGCAGCACCTGACGTCGTGGCCGGTACGTATTCTTTATTTATATTCTTTTTAGATATGTTGTGCTTATATTGTGTTGTGTGTAGGTACTTTTCTTGTGAGTTATGTACCTGCTTTGGTGTTATCTGACTCGGGTGCGAGTCTATCACAACCCGGAATTTTCATTCGGTCAAACCCTAGAAGTCAATCACTTCTTATTATGAGTTAATGTCATTATTTCTAATTTTAACAAATTTAGGGTTCGTTTGATTATTTTAATATTATTCTTTAAACGAACAAGTGAGAGAAAGTGTCGTCTCGGGTTTTGAAATTTAAAAACCGCAAACATCTCGTGTCTTAGAAGTTCACAGCCAAACTTTTACGTTTGAGTCGGAAAAACTTCCAAAAATGGTGAACTCATGCTTATACATGAGTTTACTCCCCAAGTAATCAATTTACACTTTTCACCCCAAAAGAGTAAACTCCAAAAGAGTAAACTCAAGAAAACCTCTCAAGTAGCAAACTAGAAACAATTCAAGATCTTCAAACATGTAAGTGTTCTATCCATTCCAAGTTGATTAAACACTAAATCTAGTGTTTGTGCATCTATTCATCCATTCACTTTTGTGTTTTTGAATAGATTTCCAAAAACACCAAGAACACACACTAAGTGTTCTTGGACTTTTAGCATATTTCAAGCTTCCTTATAGTAGGTACTTCAATCCTTGAGTCTTATTGAGTTAGTATTACAAGTTAGTAACAAGAAAATATGCCAAGAACACATGGAACAAGGTGTTCACGGTCCAAGAATGTTCTTGGGCCGTAAACACCATATAAGGCACCAAAGTGTGCCTAAGTGATTAATCTAAGCCCTAGTTGGATGTTTAAGCCTTCCTTAACATGTTTGTGTTGGATAAGGTGTCTAAGTCCATAACTTATTTGGTATATACTTGACCCAACCCAGCATGGTCCATTTGGGTTGCACTTCACCCGAACTATTTATGGATAATTTTATGAGAGTTATACACATATGATTATTAATATATTATAAGTTATAATATATTAATATGAAGTCATGTTATTTAATTAGTCTTAGTCTTAAATTAATTATGGATTAATTTAGAGATTAAAAGGAAGACTAATTAGATTGTGGGCTATTGGTTTTATATGGTGTGGGCTAACACTCATTTTTTAATGGGCTAGGCTTGTATGGAAGTCCATGGATGATCCATGGAGCTTTTAACCCATGGATCCTTGGAAAAGGAAAGGTCATGGGTTATTAGGGTTCCACCCTAATCATGTACACTATATAAGCATGCTTTTGTTGCATGAAATAGCCACTAGTGTGTGTGTGTGTGTTTGTGTGTGGCCGAAAATTGTAGTGTCTATACACTCTCTCAAATTTTTCCAAGAGTTTGTGGTGATTTGTGATTCCATTTGAGGCATTCACACTATTGGTGCTTGGCCCTCAAACTCCTTAAGAATCAAACTCATCAAAAAGGTACGTAATCTCATCTAATTATTTTATGTTTAAAAGTACCCCATGCCATGTTAGATAGGTTATGAACCTTGGAAAATTATTATTTTGCATGTATTTAGACAAACATAGATCCAAGGTTTATTAGGGTTGCATGCACACTTAGGAAGTGTTAGACTGCTCAAAACCCAACAGTGGTATCAGAGCCTAGGCTTGCTTGTTTGATACTTGATGCAAAATAGTGAGAAAAGTCGAAATTTTTGCTGTCTGCATGATGCACTCACCGAGTCCATGGGGGGACTCGCCGAGTCCAAGGCAAAATTCATCCTACTCGCCGAGTAGGTTCGTGCACTCGGCGAGTAGAAGGTTCAGAATGCAGATTTTCGACTTTTGCTACTGGAAATGGACTAGAAACTTTACCCCAAACTGTTTTGATGTTTTAAAACTTATTTTAGTTGGTGTAATGGCTGTTCTAATCCATTTACAATAGCATATATCAAAATTTCATGCTTTGTATGTGTTCATATAATTTTTTGAAACTTTGATAATCATGTTCATGTTCTTATGAATTTAGAAGATGATAGGAATTATTTGCAGAATTCTTTAGGATTAATTCTTGATCATTTATGTGTTTTAATGGAGTCCATAATTTGTCCTCAAGTTATGGATATCCAAAGGTCACTTTTCTTTAACACACATTAAAAACACATAAGTTATATAAAATGAAGAGTCTTCATTTTATGAACCTTTAATTCATAAGTTATGAAATGAAAAGTTTTGAAGAGTTACAAAACTTGTCCTCAAGTTTTGGAATTTGGAAAAGTTTCACACACTTTAATAAACTTTAATTCCAACACTTAGTGTTTTAAAAGTTAAAATTCAACACTTATACTATTTATAACATTAATGGTTAATTATTATATATATGTATAAGAACAAGTCGTTTTACCATTAGTAGGCCTCATTCACGAAGTCGGTCTATAAGGTGGGTATAAGGTTGTTACCTATAAAATAACGACTTAATGGGTGTAGACTCTCACCCACCGCTTGCTTGACTGGTGGAGGGTCGTTAGCGGAACGGGTAAGACAAAGACTTATAAATTCTCATTAAGTATGATGAATATTATAAAGTAACTAAATCTTTTACTTAATTCCCAATCTTAGTTACTTTAGGAAAAATGTGAACATGGTGCTAATCCATGGAATTCACACTTTGTACCTTACCAAGTCATTGGTGGAGCGTGTGTGGTTAACCGGCACACTAACTTGGACTAGTAAGGATCACGAAGGGTGACTTAATGTTTGTCATAGATCAATGGAGCGTGTGTGGTTAACCGGCACATTGATTAGGTGATAATATTAAGGGTACCAAGTGAATTGGCATGGTTATTCACACCTTATTTTGTGATCCTCGGCATCCCAATCACAAAACTTGAAGGGGACAATCGAGATTGAAACATGCCATTGAAAAGTTCAATGAATCTCAAAAGAATCTAGGAACTTCAAATCCAATTAAAACCTAATAAATCATTTCATTTTCGTGGTGGAAATTGGTGAATCGTCATTCACCTACCTTTCAAATATATTATTACTTAGATTACGGCATCCCTCTTCTAAGTATAATATATTGTGATTGGATCCTAGCCTTAATATTACATTTGGGTGTCTTATTAAGGACTATATATATCTAATCTAAACTTACTTTCTTCTTTCAGATGTCTTCCAACACTAACGCTTCGGGCTCTAACCCAACTGGTTCTTTCTCTCTCATGAATCTTAGTGGGAGAGTCATCTTTGATGGTTCCAACTTCATAGACTGGATAAGGAACATCAGGATGGTAACTCGTTATGAGGACAAGGAATATGTCCTCGATAAGGAGTTAAAATAGCTTGATGAGTCTACTGCTACTCCTGAGGAGATCGCTGAATTCAGGACACATGAGAGAGATGCTACTAAGGTGGCATGAATCATGATGGCCACGATGACAGCCGAGCTCCAAAAGTCCTATGAGGACTTCTACCCTTTTGAGATGCACCAAGACCTGATGGAAAGGTACCATCAGAGTGCTCGTCAAGAGCGGTATGAAATAATCTCCTCCATAATAACAACTCGCATGAAGGACGGTGAATCCGTCACGGCCCACATGCAAAAGATGCAAAGGTATGTGGACCGTTTGCTGAAGTTGAATGTGAACTTCCCTGAGGAGTTGGCAATTGACATCATTTTGCACTCCTTACCTTCTTGTTATGAGCATTTTCATATGACATATCACATGAACAAGGAGGAAGTTACCCTTAGCAAGCTTCAAGGACTCTTGAAGACCGCTGAAACCGGTCTTAAGGGCAAGGTGGTTGTTACCTCTACTACTCCTACTCCAACATCTACCCCTATTTTGGCTATCGGGCAAGGCAAAGGGAAAAAGAGGAAGCGCCCTTCGAAGGGTACCAAGGGAAAGTCTCTTGAAGGATCCTCATCAAGGACCAAGAGTGGTTCTGCCACTCCTTCTGCCATTCCCAAGGATGCTGATTGCTACTATTGCCAAGACAAGGGGCACTGGAAGCGAAACTGCCCTATATACTTGCAGGATCTGAAGGATGGGAAACTGAAACCCACCTACGCAGGTATTTACACAATATTGTCTAATAACTCACCATATTCTAACTCTTGGGTGCTTGATACAGGATGTGGTATTCACATATGTTCTGATTTGCAGGGCCTAAGAAGAAGTGAGGATGTGGAGCATGGGAAGATAAACTTGATCATGGGGAATAGGAAGGCTTCACCTGTTTCCAAGATTGGAGTTTATACTTTGTTGCTGAATAATGCGTTAAAATTAGATTTGAATAAATGTGTGTACTCGTCTGAAATGGCGAGAAATATTATTTCCTTTCATGCTTTGTACAAACAAGGTTTTACCTTTGCGTTTGGTAATGAATGTGGTGGTATTAATGCTTTCTTTAATAATGTGTTTTATTTTAAAGCATTACCTTGTGATGGTCTGTATGAAACTGTGTCGATTGTAGACAACTTAGGAAATAATGTGTTGTATATTGATTCTTCTACTAGCCTAGATAAGGCATCATTGTGGCATTGTCGTGTTGGACATGTAAACAAGAAACGCATAGGCCAACTCCAAAAGAGTGGAGTCTTGGAGTCATTCGACCTTAAATCGGATAATAGTTGTGAATCTTGTCTACTTGGAAAGATGAAAAAATCACCCTTCACTGGAACTTGTGAAAGGGGTGAGGGTTTGTTGGACCTAATACATACTGATGTATGTGGACCATTCAAAACCTCCACAAGGGATGCTAATCGGTATTACGTGACTTTTATTGATGATTTTAGTAGATATGGGTATGACTACTTAATCAAACATAAGTCAGAAACCTTTCAAAGGTTTAAGGAATTCAAACAGGAAGTAGAAAATCAATTGGGCAGGAACATTAAGATGCTTCGATCCGATCGAGGTGGTGAGTATCTTAGTACCGAGTTCCTTGACTATCTTAAGGAGTGTGGGATTGTCTCACAATTGACTCCTCCCAGGACACCACAGCTAAATGGTGTAGCTGAGAGGCGTAATCGAACCTTGTTAGACATGGTTCGCTCTATGATGAGTCGAGCTTCGCTACCAATCTCTTTTTGGGGGTATGCCTTAGAGATTGCCGCCCATATCCTTAATCTAGTCCCTACAAAGAAGGTTACCAAAACACCTCATGAGATGTGGACTGGGAAGGTTCCCAATTTGGACCACATCAAAATTTGGGGTTGCGAAGCTTTCATGAGGCGTGAAACTCATGATAAGCTTGAACCCCAAAGTGAAAGGTGTATTTTCATCGGCTACCCACATAAATCCTTCGGTTACCTCTTCTACAGACCCAGTGAGAATGTGGTCTTCGTAGCAAGAAGAGGGGTCTTTCATGAGAGAGAATTTATAAGCCAAGGAGACAGTGGGAGGCGAATTAATCTTGAAGAAATTCAAGAATCAATTGGTGAAGGAACCTCACACACTAGCAATCAACCTGAGGAGGAAACTCCTGTTGAGCCAGTTGATGAATCTGTACCTCCGAGGCGTTCCACATGGGTTAGGAACACACTTGCGTTTTATTATGGCTTTCATATTAGTACGGAAGGTGATACATTTATCAGTGATAGTACACTAGTAAATTTGGATGAACCTAGCAGTCTTAAGGAAGCCATGGCAGGCCCGGAGTCTGCTAAATGGAAGGAGGCTATGGACAACGAGATACAGTCCATGTATGACAATCAAGTTTGGATCTTGGTTGACAATGTACCAGGCCGTAAAACAGTCGGGTGCAAATGGATCTTCAAGACGAAGACCGACATGGAAGGAAAAGTGCATACTTATAAGGCTCGACTGGTTGCGAAGGCTTTTACTCAGACTCAGGGTATTGATTATGATGAAACCTTCTCGCCGGTATCAAAGATTAAGTCTATTAGGGTTATTCTAGCCATTACTGCATTTCATGATTATGAAATATGGAAAATGGATGTCAAAACCGCTTTTCTTAATGGAAAGTTGGCTGAGGATGTGTACATGAATCAGCTAGAGGTTTTTGTCAGTGCAAAGTACCCGAATAGAGTATGCAAGCTTGAGAAATCCATTTATGGATTAAAACAAGCATCTCGTAGCTGGAATCTTTATTTCGATGAGAAGGTCAAAGAGTTTGGCTTCTCGAGAAGTGAAGATGAGTCTTGCATGTATGTCAGAGCTAGTGGGAGTATAGTTAGCTTCTTGGTACTGTATGTGGATGACATACTACTTATAGGAAATGACATCCCAACCTTGCAGAAGGTTAAGTCCTGGCTTGGGAAGTGCTTTGCTATGAAGGACCTAGGGGAAGCTGCCTATATCCTAGGGATAAGGATATTAAGAGAAAGTAAAAGACTAATTGGACTTAGTCAGAGTAACTACTTGGATAAGGTGTTGAAAAGGCTCAACATGCAGAATTCCAAGAAAGGAGATTTACCGATACAAAGCAATACCAAGCTGAGTAAGACTCAGAGTCCGAGTACAGAGGCAAAGATAGCTGAGATGAGCTAATTACCGTATGATTCCGTTGTTGGCTCGATCATGTATGCGATTACTGGTACCCGCCCTGATGTGGCCTTTGCTTTGAGCATGGTCAGCAGGTATCAGGGGAACCCTGGCAAGGCTCATTGGACTGCGGTAAAGAACATTCTCAAGTACCTGCGGAGGACTAAGGATTGGATCCTTACCCATGGTGGGAGTGATGACTTGAGAGTATTAGGGTATAGTGATGCTAGTTTTCAGACTGATAGGGATAACTTTTGCTCTCAGTCGGGCTGGGTCTTTACCTTAAATGGAGGGGCAATATCTTAGAAGAGTTCCAAGTAGGAGACGGTGGCTGATTCGACTTGTGAATCAGAGTATATAGCAGCGAGTGAAGCAGCAAAGGAGGCGATATGGCTGAAGAACTTCATCGGAGACCTTGGATTTGTGCCAGCTATTAAGGAGCCTATGGAAATTTTCTGTGACAACAATAGTGCGGTTGCTTTAGCTAAAGAACCGAGAGATCATGGGAGATCCCGACACATTGACAGAAAATATCACTTCATAAGACACAAGATAGAAGAAGGACTCCTCGTGGCAAAGAGGATATCATCAGATGAGAACCCTGCGGATCCCCTTACAAAGGGACTGACAAGGGCTAAGCATTTTCAGCATGCGAGGCGCATCGGGCTGAGGGACGATATTAGTTTTACAGATTAGATAGATTCTCTAAAACTTGTAAAATGTAATCGACATTTGATGATGAATAAAATTGTGATTTATTTATGTGTAAGGTGTTGCTATCATTGTCAATTATTTACAATTGTTTCAGCTTTGCATGTTTTGACTTCAAGAATAATTAATTTATTCAAACCTCCACAATCGGTCATACGTCGGAAGTAGGTATGAATCAAGATTGTCATGAATTGGGTTTGTAGATGGCTAAAAGTGTTTATACATGGTAATGGTTGCTACAACGTTCATGAGTACTCATAAGTTATGAGTATTGGAATAAACCCACGCTCACTTGTATCACTTGATGGAATTTATCTCGAGTGATCGTGAGATGGTAATATCATATAAGTCTTCAAACCTAGAGATATGAGTTGTTACCTATGAGTTGGTTGTGCATTGATTGCACGTAAACGCATCAGTAACTTGATGTTATAAAACGTGCCTTTGTGTACAATTCAACAAGTAGTAGAACAAGCATATGAGTTGAAGTTTATCTATTCCTTCTAGAAATAAAAGCGATATATGGGCCCCTCGATGATTTTGTGTTGACCCATGTACCGGGCCCAGTCAGAACTAAATTGATGTGTTCAGTTGAGTTCTTTGTCCAACAAATCGGAAATCGAGAAACAAATGCCAGACAATAAGCAAGACATAGTTCCATGTGTTTGTCTCGCTGATATCATGAGAACAGAGGATTGTATGATCACTTATCTTAAAATGGCGCTTCATAGTTCAACAGAGTTTTCGAGAGCTACGATTGCTGGTTGGTTCCTGAAGTAATATAGGCAAATACAGTTATTAGACTTATCCAAGTGGGAGTCTGTTGGATAAGGTGTCTAAGTCCATAACTTATTTGGTATATACTTGACCCGACCCGGCATGGTCCATTTGGGTTGCACTTCACCCGAACTATTTATGGATAATTTTATGAGAGTTATACACATATGATTATTAATATATTATAAGTTATAATATATTAATATGAAGTCGTGTTATTTAATTAGTCTTAGTCTTAAATTAATTATGAATTAATTTAGAGATTAAAAGGAAGACTAATTAGATTGTGGGCTATTGGTTTTATATGGTGTGGGTTAACACTCATTTGTTAATGGGCTAGGCTTGTATGGAAGTCCATGAATGATCCATGGAGCTTTAAGGTCATGGGTTATTAGGGTTTCACCCTAATCATGTACACTATATAAGCATCCTTTTGTTGCATGAAATAGCCACTAGTGTGTGTGTTTGTGTGTGGCCGAAAATTGTAGTGTGTATACACTCTCTCAAAGTTTTCCAAGAGTTTGTGGTGATTTGTGATTCCATTTGAGGCATTCACACTATTGGTGCTTGGCCCTCAAACTCCTTAAGAATCAAACTCATCAAAAAGGTATGTAATCTCATCTAATTCTTTTATGTTTAAAAGTACCCCATGCCATGTTAGATAGGTTATGAACCTTGGAAAATTATTATTTTGCATGTATTTAGACAAACATAGATCCAAGGTTTATTAGGGTTGCATGCACACTTAGGAAGTGTTAGACTGCTCAAAACCCAACAGTTTGAACCTTCCCTTGATGTGTTTTAGGCTTGAAAAACACCAACGAATGTCATGATCATGTGTTTACGGTTTGGGGAGCTCCCAAAACCGTAAACACCCTTTAGTGTGTTTATTTGGGCCATATTCCTTCCTTAGGCCTAAAAACTAACATAGGCAATTACCTTGATGAGTTAAGGACTTGAAAACATAACAATACCAATTTCCATATGGGTTTAAGGTAGTAAACCCAAAGGGAAATGACCATAAGGCCGTAAACACCTAACAAGGAGTGTTTTGTTACCCTAGTCCCTTCCAAAGTCCAAACCACCAAGTAGAAATGCTTCAAAGGACTTGTAAAACATCAAATCATCATATGGTCAAAAGGTTTAGAGCTTACGACCGTAAACCCTTGAGTTTACTACCGTAAACTCCTAGGGTAAAGGTCATCAAAACCGTAAACTCCAAAGGAGTTTACCCTTGAACCCCAAACACAATAGCAAGGTCCTTTAGCACTTAGATGCAATCCTTATGACTTATAGCACTTAAATAAGGTGTTTTACATGCCTTAGGATGTCTTAACTCTGTCAATTAGTGGTTTAAAGTCTAATCGAATACATATATGTGTGATTATATGTTATCTAGGATCATTGAGTGTGAACAAGTCTTCACTTGTCACCTAGCTATCCTACATCATTCAGTACATCCAAACCACCATCTACATGTGAGTTCATACCCCTTAATCAATGTTTTAAATGATTTTAAATGCTTTAATGGGGGGATACAAGTAGAAAACAGTATGTTATTAAATTACTCATATGTATTTTATAATTGTGTTTTCATCCAACAGATTTCACATACTTCAAAATGTGATGCATGAAATGGTTTTCTATCTTAAAATACTTTGTTATCAAATGTATTAGTTTTTGAAATGTTTATTAAAATGACATCAATTCATTGTTAATTGTTGTTCAAAACTCTTAGATGTCTTACAAAACCACTTTTACCTTCTTTAACAAAACTATATCTATACACTTATGTTCTTATATATGTATTGTTGTTATGGTTTTCATCCTTCATTTAATTCCCACACTCTTGTGTAGCAAGGGTGTATAAACCTGCTTGGACAACCATCTACCTTCCAATTAACTATTATAGGGATAGTTAGAAGATACAAAACGTTATTCCTATTACAAGGAATTACATCAGAGTCAGTTCATTCATGAGTCTATACCATACATTACATGTTACATGAATACACTTACATGAGTACGCTTACATGGATACATTTACATGAGTACCTTACTTGAATACATTAAATGAGTACCTTTACGTAGATACACTTACCTGTATACAATTACATGAATACTTGTATCTCGATTCACGAGGATGATTTATTAGTACCTTCTATGTAAATTGTCCTGCCTATCCCAATTCAACAGGATGTCTAGACGGGACTAACCATTCTGAATCCCAGATGTTAGCACTAGTGGTTGATGAACATCTATGGATGATTATTGTTATTACTTATACTAGGAGTAACTTTACGGGACTAACCATTCCTCGGGCCTACTTTTCACTACAGAGGTTAATGAACATCTACGGATGCCTACGGTTAATACTTATATTAGGAATACTTTTACGGGACTAACCCTTCCTCCCACCTACTGTAGCTACAGAGGACAATTGAACAATCTACGGATGCTCAAAGGTTATACATTTCGCTAATCGCGTTGTCGTGTTAATCCTAATACAAAAGGATAACAATTACATGAATACATTTTCCTATTACTTTATTTTGTGATACATTCACATAAACGATGAGTTAGACTAAGTACTGTTAGTATTAGTCAAAAGAAAAGGAAAAACTATCATTTTTACTTACAAAAAATTCTGGTCTTGGTAGAAGACTACATTTCATACTAGTAGGAAATAAGGGATTTCCTAGGGTTTTCATACTTATATCAGTTGTTTCATTTAAAGATTTACAAGGCATTCATAACAGCTTTCCAAAACAAGGCAATGACACTTAAATACTTATGAATTCACCAGCTTTAGGCTGATACTAGCTTTCAAAATAACTTGTATTCTCAGGTCACCAGTAGACAGGTACGATGGCCAGGTTTTGAGAAGACTGAGCACAGACAAGACTCGTCTTTTATTTTGATTGTATATTTTGGTATCTTATTACATTGAAAGAACACACATGTATTAAAACTTTACTTTTAATGCAATGGATGATGTTATTGCTTGTTTACTACTTTACAATGTTGTGATATTGTACATGACGTCCTCCACCCCGGAATGTTTCCGCCATTCTTGGTTTTGGGGTGTGACAGAGTCGATCCTTCGTGTCTCTAGCTTTTAGTCGCCACATCAGTAACTGACGTGAGGCATTGATTCGACCTCTGAGGGTTTCTCTATCCGACGAACATGGGGTTTTTTCTACGGATGTGATCCAAGGGTTTGTACTAGAGATTTTTGGCGTTGAGTTCCCGAAAGACCTCGTACCTATCACGATGGTGATGTCAGTGTCATAGTGGGGATGGACTGGTTGAGTCGGTTTGGAGTTGTGATAAACTGCAAGCGTTAGATGGTGACCATACGAGACCCTAGTGGGGGAGTTCTCATGATGTATGGCGAGGGTACCAGATCTAGATCAACTTTCTGCTCTGCTTCCAGAGCGATACAAAGTCGACAGCAGTGTTGTATGGCCTTTTTGGCGTATATGATGGATACGCAGGTTGCCACAAAGAGTCCGAGTTCTATCGTCGAGGTTCCGATACTGTGCAAGTTTCCGGAAGTTTTCCTGAGGAGTTATCGGGTGTGCCTCCCAAGAGGCAGGTGGATTTCCGGATAGAATTGGTTCTCGGAGCAGCGCCTATTTCCAAGGCACCTTATCGCAGGAGTTATACTCACAGCTCCAGGAGCTGCTAAGGAAGAGTTTTATCAGACCAAGTAGCTCACCAAATGGATCATCGATCCTTTTTGTCAATAAAAATGATGGTTCACACCGGATGTATATTGATTACTGGGAGTTGAACAAGCTGACAGTCAAGAACCGTTATCCAGTACCAAGGATCGACGATCTGTTCGATCAGTGGCAGGGGGCATCTTGGTTTTCCAAGATTGATTTGAGATCTGGATTTCATCATATGAGATTATGTGAGGAGGATATCCAAAAGACGTCCTTTAGGACTTGTTATGGGTACTACGAGTTTGTGGTGATGCCTTTCAGGCTCACCAATGCACCAGCAGCGTTCATGGACCTCATGAACCGGGTGTGCAGGCCTATGTTGGATCGATCAGTGATCGTGTTCATCAATGATATTCTAGTGTATTTGAGATCCAGAGAGCAGCATAAGGAGCATCTTAGAGAAATCCTTGGAGTACTTAGGGTAGAGAGGCTTTACTCCAAATTCTCCAAGTGTGATTTCTAGTTATGAGAGGTCCAGTTCCTGGGACACCTCGTTAATCAGAATGGGATATTGGTCGACCCGACCAAGATTGAGGCAGTTATGAGATGGGAGGTGCCAAGATCCCCAACCGAGATCAGGAGTTTTCTAGGTTTATCCGGCTACTATTGGATATTTATCATATATTTCTCCAAGATTGACATCCCTCTCACCAGATTGACCTGGAAGGGTATTACTTTTGCTTGGGGGCCCAAGCAGCAGGCCTCATTTGAGACTCTTCGCCAGAGATTATGCGAAGCCCCAATGTTTTCTCTTCCTGAGGGAGTGGAGTTATTGTAGTTTATTATGATGCTTCTATATCCAGGATGGATGTGGTGTTGATGCAGACGGGGCACGTGATAGCATATGCATCAAGGAAGCCGAAGCCTCACGAGACGAGGTATTCTACCCACGACCTAGATATGGGGGTGGTGTTCGCCCTCAAGATCTAGTGCCACTACCTGTATGGAATCCGGTGTACCATATATACGGACCACAAGAGCCTAAAGTACCTCATGGATTAGCCCAACCTGAATATGAGACAAATGAGGTGGTTGGATGTAGTGAAACACTATTCCTGCAAGATCTTATATCATCCAGGCAAGGCTAATGTGGTAGTCGATGCCCTGAGCCACAGAGCAACGAGTGCTCCAATCTGAGATGTGGGTATGAGGATGACACTGATGACTCCAGTCTTAGATACCATTCGAGAGGCCCAGGTGAGGCCTTGAGACTAGAGAACCGCAAGAGGGAGCGAGTGATTGGGCAGGTTTCCGAGTTTGACACGGATAGTCGTGGGACTATGACTTTTTGAGGGCGGATTTAGGTGCCCTATACGGGTGGAGCTTGGCGCATACTGATAGAGGAGGCACATAGATCGAGATTCTCGATCCACCCAGGGGCCACTAAGATGTATTTGGACTTGAAGAGAGATTACTGGTGGCCCTATATGAAGAGAAATGTAGCATGGGTAGTTGAGAGGTGCTTGACCTTTCATCGGGTTATGGCGGAGCACCAATGTCCACATAGCCCGTTACAGCCTCTTGAGATTCCCCAATGGAAATGGGAACAGATTTCGATGGATTTTATCACCAAGCTACCGAGGACTACACGTGGGGTTGACGCGATATGGGTGATTGTAGACTGATTGATGAAGAGTGCTTACTTCCTCACCATCAATGAGAGCTCTTCTTCAGAGAGACTGACCGAGATTTATGTGAGAGAGGTGGTAGCACGGCATGGAGTGCCGACCTCGATAGTGTCAGATTGATATGTGCACTTTACTTACAGGTTCTGGAAGAAGTTTCATGAGGAGTTAGGTACCCGGTTGCATTTCAGTACCGCATACCACCAGCAAACAGATGCGTAGAGTGATCAGACGATTCAGACGCTCGAGGATATGCTACATGCATGTGTCATGGACTTTGGAGGAAGTTGGGACACCTATTTTCCCTTGGCTGAGTTTTCTTACAACAAAAGCCACAATTCCAGTATTTGTATGCCTCCTTCGAGCTTCTATATGGGAGGAGGTGTCAGACTCCCATCTGTTGGGGAGAGGTAGGGCAACGAGTGATGGGTGGCACTGAGATAGTGCTAAAGACAAATGAGTAGATTCAACAGGTCAGACAGAGGTTACTGACAGCCCAGAGTCGCCAGAAGAGCTACGCAGATTGGAGACGATCCGAGCTAGAGTTCCAGGTTGGAGGTTTTGTCCTCCTAAAGGTATCCCCATGGAAAGGGGTGATCCGATTCAGGAAATGGGGAAAGTTAGGGCCCCGGTACATTGGTCCTTTCAAATTGATCACCATAGTGAGTAAGGTAACTTACCCGTAGGAGCTACCTATAGAGTTTATTCAGATTCATAATACTTTCCACGTGTCTCAGTTGAGGAAGTGTGTAGCCGATGAGACGGCGGTGGTACCACTAGAGGACATTCAGGTGGATGCGAGCCTAAATTATATTGATAGGCCAATAGTGAGCTTGGATCGGAAAGTAAAGGTTCTGAGGAACAAAGAGGTGCCCCTGGTTCAGGTCCAGTGGCAACATCCGAAGGGATCCAAGTAGACTTGGGAGTCGGAGTCCAAGATGCGCGAGTAGTATCCAGAGTTATTTCTGGAGCATGACTTCGAGGGTGAAGTATGATTCTAGTGGGGGGGAGAATTTTAACATCCTGAGACCAAGTATACTTTATAAACCCTTGTTCTTTTGGTGATTATCAATTTTGGCCCTTATATGAGAAAAAGGTGGTAAATAAGTATGCGGGGTACGCTCAGCGTACTCATGTGCCTGTTTTTGACGTGGAAGCCACCTAGTACACTGGACATACCAGAGGGTACACTGGGCGTACTAGGCCTAGAGTGAAAACCCTAATTTAGGGTGTGTCCCTATTTAAAGGACATGATCGCCTCATTTTTGGGCACCGTTCCCAAACATCAACCCTCTCAAACCCTAATTTCTTGTCACTTGAGCTTGTGTGTCCATTTGTGAGTTATTAAGTGTTCTTGTGTTTCTTTGGAGTGAAGAATGAGCTTTGAAGAGGAAGGAGTGGGAGTCCATGCTTTGGATCTGAGCTTATCTGGGGTTGTAGCTTCAGTTAGAGGTATAAAGCTTAAGGATTTTTCACCCTTTTGTTTTGTGCATCATTTTAGTTCATTTTAGGGATTTGGTCCCAAAGTTGGATTCTTTATGAGATATTGAGCTCCATAGTTTATTATCAGCTCCTTTGAGTGTCTTTAGTGGTGTAGAGTCATTAAAATCAAGACTTAGACGTTTAAACCAATCCATGCATGAGATATGAGCATTCTTGAGAATAGAGGGTGAGAATTTTGGTATTTGTAACTTTATCAACCATGCAAAGGCTTAAAGTCACAGACTTTATGAAGTATGGCACTTTAGGGAGTCCATATCTGATATTTGAGCTAAGATCTTAACGGATTAAGACCAAGTGAATAGAAAGACCAAAACTGGGGCGTACGCTAAGCGTAATCCCAGTACGTACAGCGTAGGGTTGAGAATCCCCGATGCATGCATGGCGAAGGAGTATGCCTAGCATAGAGGGCCTGTACGTGCAGCATATGCGTTGCCGTTGACTTTTAGTTGACTAGTCACTTTGTGGACTATTAAAGCCATGGAAGGGTAAAATGGTCTTTTATCCTTCTGTGAGTTTATAGAAGGGTTAGTCTAGCTTCTTTGAGATCTGTTATTAATTAGAGATAATTATCGTATGTGTTAGGCGGAGGTTGGACCGATGATTTGAGTTGGAGGTTATCCGATTTCTTACGAGGTGAGTTTTCTCACTATACTTTACCTAGAGTGGTAATTCTTTGTGTGGCTGGAGGGTCCTATGTGGTATATTGAGAATTGTGATATCCTACATTATTTCTTTGTGATTTGTGTTGTGTATTATTCTGAGCTTACTGAGTTAGGACCAAAGGGTCCACCCGAGTTGTGGGACCGGAGGGTCCCACTAAGACACATTGACCGGAGGGTCTTATTCGAGCATAGCCACTAGAGGCTAATGAGATATGTGTGGTATTTTGGGGAACCCACTAAGCTTCGTGCTTACTGTGTTATGTGTTATGTGTTTCAGGTACCTCTCAGCATCACGGGAAAGCATCGGCTTGATTGTACATACACACGAGTTGGAGATATATTTTTGGTGAGTCCTGGATTGTGTTATAAATAATTTTTGAACGTGTGTTTTGATAACTTGATATTAATGGGATTTTTGTGATTGTGCTAATGAGGCTTATGTGATTTTAAAATGAAAATTTTGTTTGAAAATTTACGGTGTTACAAATTTATTATGTGATTAATAAATTAACATGAGATCAATTGTTAAAGTAATTGATTTTTAAGTTTAGATGATTAATAAATTATTGAGAAATCAATTAGAATTAATTAATTATTAATCAAAATTAATCTGGGATTAATTTGGGATTAATTCTAATTAATTAAAGGTGCAAGGGATGAATTGAAATTATTCAGTAGTGAACAAAAGAAGCAATTATAGAACCATCCAAGGGTGGACGGTTAGGGTTTCCAGAAGCCTCCTGGATGTTAATAAGGAAAGGATTTTAATTGAAATTAACTCCATTATTTAACTTGCTTTGTCCCTAAGTTACCTAAACTATAAATAGTATCCATCATGCAGTAATTTTGTGGCTACTCTTTCTTAGAAGCTTATGAACGAAATTTTACTCTCTCCTCCTCTCTCCCCAAGTGTCTTCTAGTTCTAGAGTTTAGGTGTGAGCCATTAGAGGCATCATCCTTTTGGTGCTAGCTTTTCAAGCTCTTCAACTGAGTGATTGAAGTAACTTTTATCTATAACAAATTTGAGGTATGTATCTTTCGTTTTTGATTTTAGAAATCACTAGGATGCATATTATATTTTGTTATTCAAAGTATGTTGCCTTAATGTGAAGACATAGATCCTTTTAGGTTGCATGTCCCCTTCTTAATTGTTAAGTATTTTTCAGTATTATGTATATTATTGTACCCTAATAAACCCATCCGGAAGTTACGCTGTAAAAAAGATAGACACTAAGTCAGGATCATTATCGAGGAGGCCCCGTAATGCTCTTTGATGCCTAAGTTAGAATCAGAAATGATCATTACTTAATGTTGATATATAAAGAAAAAGAAAGGTTGAAAAGAATGTTTTTTACCTGCCTTTGCCGATGTGTTTCAATATAAATGATGGACCCTTGGTTGTTGGTGTTATTCGGGTGGTAATATTGCCTTGCGGTATTAAGAATAGAACCTTTAATAAACGAATGTTGCTTTTATGTGTATTTCCCATGATGTCGTAGGAGCAGTTCTAAAGTATTATTTAATTAAGGTGTTGCTAGTTCCCGGTAAGGCCCTTTTAATTTGTATCGCACGACTGTTGTGTTTGGGCTAATTGTCATACACCATTAGCCTTTAGTTCTTAATGTATAAATGTAAGTTTTAAGTTGAGAATATGGTTGTGAATATATAATTCTGTATATTAAACTATGAATTGTTTATTAAACCATGAATTTATTATATTACTTCTAAAATATTATATGAAAAAAGCATTACACATAGATCTGATTTTCTCTAATTTTGAATAAAATATGTAAAATTTAAATTGTGAATATTGTGTAAATTAAACATTGAAAGAAACATTAGTCTTCATATCAGAAAGTATAAATGTAGGTTTTAAGTAGGGAATTTGGCTGAAAATGTATATTTTTTGTATTAAACTCTGATTTTTGTATTTAAGTTGTGAATTTTATGTATTAAACTGTGAATTGATTGTATTCAGCTGGAAATTGATTGTATTTAGAAGTCACACTTCCCACATATTTGTTGTAAGTTTTATGGTACAACACACCGCTGGTTTTGTGTAGTTGGTTGTCAGCCTTCTCTCACACGTTTAGAACAGCTCCCTTCACTATAAGTCATTTTCTCATTTTTCTTTTGACTCTTTCAATGAATCTCGAGATTACAGGCTTCACACATGTAGTTTTACGATTAACAAATGTTGTAAAAGCTGATTTTTGTAGTTGACCGATCTAGAGATTGGTTCCCTTTTCAAATCGTTCAATCGTCAGGTCAACCCGAACATAGTAAAATCATGGACACATAAACATAGATACTAATGAATGTAAAAATTACAATCCAACATACACACTATATATAATGACACAGTAATGTAACTCACCTAGGTACCTTAGAAAAATAGAAAAGTCAAAGACAAAAGTCAATTTTTGGAGAAAACAATTTTAGACAAGTTGGTCGTTAGCTGACACTCGATTTAGAGAAATCGAACACATACATGGTACAATGGCCGTCAAACACTCGGAAGATGTTCAATTTCAGAAGATCTGACAATTAATTTGAAGATGTCCACTTTTAATTTGAGAATATCAACGTTTGAATGCTCAAATGGGAAGAAGATCGAGAAATAACCTAATGACTGATCGATATTCAATCTTTGTTGGAATGAAATTGTGTTAACGGACTAAATGAAATCCAAGTCTAATTCACAGATTCATAGTTCATACGGTCTTTTGTCAATTTTATGAACCGGTTCAACTCAATTTTTGGAGAAACATCCAATTCGATCTAGTCTAGAAATCGGCGTAGAACCAGCTGTTCTCCTGTTCTCTGCTCGGCCAGTCGACTCAAACCGATTTTTAAAACATTACTATTAACACAATATATGTGAAACCATCTTGATTTTTATAGCCAACAATATGGATATTTATAGCGAGCAATATCGATGTTGCTCACTATTAACAAAGCCTTTAAGATGCTAAACAGAGCGAAGTAGGTATGAGCAAAATGACCGAACCGCCCAGAATCGGCCCGACCAGGACCCGACCCGGGAACCAGCTTTGGCCAAAATCCAGAACCAAACCGGCCCGGCAGTTCTACCGGTTCCAGTTCCGGGTCCGGTTTTTGCCGGGTTTTCGATTTTGGAACCGGTCTTCGAGAAATAGCAACGTATTTTGGGGTTACGGTTTCGCTTTATGCCCGGTTATTGAATGTGATTATAATCTCGAAGATCAATAACATAAATGCAAAACTGTTATGTTTTTTATATACATATACATTGAGTATATACATATACATATTATTGTATATTGTATTTTGTTTGTTTTTGTTAAGTATCCAAATCATACGGTTCTAATATGTGGATTAAAATCTTGCAAATTTGAAACCTCGAAAATTGTGTTTTTGATGATATTGGTGTATTTAGGATATGATATTTATAAGCAGTGCATTATACGGAGGCATGAGCAAAAGTTTACTTTTTAACGATCTAAACGTGTTCGAATGTATTGGTTACTGTTTATTTTCTTGATTCTAAATGATCTAATCATCTAAACGTGATATTGGTACTACTTTAACGAATGTAATATTGAGATAAAGTTAGTATGGCTTATTTTATGATTCTTAGTGTATGTGTTATTTCGTTTATGGAAAAACACACTAGTGTTTCTCGTCCTGCAAACAATATTTGTATGCTCCGAAAGAGAAGAAAATATTCAAGGATTGAAACTTTTTATTCATCTGTCAATTAAAATAGATGTAAACTGTTTCTCGGTGGGTTTTTTGTTTTACAACCACTTTTTTTTACGTCCAAATTAGAACTCCAAAGTCCAAACCACAAAAAGCAAAGTCCAAACCACAAAAAGCTACGGGTTTTTTTTTTAAAGTCCAAATCACTTTTTCGGCCGGTTCCAACGACCGGTTTTTACCGGGTCCCGGTTCCAAAAATTGATGAAATTTTAGTATCGATCCCGACTCGACCGGTTCCATCGGGTGCCGGTTCCGGTACCGGTTCCCGGACCGGTTCCCCGGTTCATATGCTCACCCCTAGAGCAAAGGCAACACCTCAATTCTCTCGCAACCTTCAAACCATCTAAAAATCATTATAATAAATGAGGTTGTATCAATTCATCCTTCAATAAGTCCTAACATAAACAAAGTGCATTAAATTCATTGTGAACTAAGATTACATTCTCTAACAAACCATATCGATTTCGAAACATTTTTCCGGTGACTTCTCAAAAGATTTACTATCAAAACCACCACAATTCCAAATTCTCAACGACACCTAATTCTATACTAATAAGCTTAAAATCACATATCACAAAATTAAACATTAATTTCTTCATAATCAACCACAACCTCCTCCACATCGACTTAATCCCCCCAAAATTACTCAAGCGTGAAATGGCATTGATGAAAACCTGCAAAAATAACCCAAATTTAAACACCATCTTTAGCTTCATTTTTAAGTCAAACTTTTTCATTTTTAATCTTCACAAGCATCCAAACTGATTAGAATATAGAGAAGATAACGAAAACCCAGATGATATTCTAATAGGACTTCAGTATTGAAAAGTTATTTGAGTTGAAAAACTACAAAGATTCATCTGAATTTTGTATTAGAAAAGTAAGATCTTTGAATCTTTGAATCTTTGAATCTTTGAATCTTTGAATCGGAAAATTGCTTACTTGGGTCAGAATCGATGAGCATAGCAGTCCCTCCAAAGCCACATGTTCCACCATTCTTCTTGTTTTTCTGCCAATAACTGTTAAAAGCATAAGAAGCATGAGCAACAATGGAGTCCGGAAAATAACAGCTTCCGGTGGGACTAATCGGGTCACAATCGGCGCCGCCTTCTCCACAGGCGTAATCCATAGCTTCCTGCAACTTCTCCGACGGCACACTCGGTTTCGCAACGCACCACACTCCTTCATGCGAAAGTGGCGGGGCTGCTATCGCACCACCGTCGCCCATCGGTGGTGGAGCAGCCATTGCACCTCGACCTCTGCGGCCGTGATGAGGTGTAGGATAGGGATTGCAGGGCGGTAGATCATATCCATAATGCGGTGGTGGGCTGTTAGGTGTACCCGTCATCGGAGGTTGCATCTCCGGCGCAAAAGGTAGAGACAGCGGCGGCGGTGAAGTGACCCCGATGAGCGGTGGGAGAGGGGTCGTGGCGGCGTCGGAGGGAACAGAGTAACCCACCTCCGATGCGAGTTTTCTTGACCTGGGTTTCTCTTGTTTCGTCTCAAAAGATATCACATTCACTGTTTTCGACCGGAAAACACCCAAATCCGCCATGGATTTCAAGTTCGAACTCAAAATTTCAACATTTTCATCCGAAAAATCATGTGTTTTCATAGTGTAGGTCGAATTTATCTCTTCCAGTAACTTAAAAACAGGTTTAAGGTACGATTTGAGTAAACATTTTGAGGAAATCAAAACAGAAACTCTAATTTTCCTCTCTAAGCCCCATCTAACAAGAGAATGATAAACGTTCTCCATTGCAACAAGTGTTAACCTCGAAATTTCTTCTTGGTCTTCAAAGCTTTTGTCACCACACAGAAGCCTATTAGAAACAACAATGGCGGTTACATTTGTAGAAGGGTAACGAGATAAAACATGAGTCCTAAGCCACGTTTCCGCCATTAAAATGCTGGTTGACACCTCGTTGAGCTTCCTTTCATCCAAGAATACTCCCATTGCATGTGATGTCGACTGTAATTCCTCTTGTACTGAACCATGGTTATTGAGACTTGAGATTTGTAGCAGTTCTTGACCTGCAACTGATAGAAACACAAATCTGAGCAAGAAGAAGAAGAAGAAGGAAGTATGGAGTTTTGATTGAGCTTACCAGAAACATAGAGGAAGAAAAGAGGAGCCAAGAGACCCGCCATTTTCAACATTGTGAAAGAATCGGAGAGAAAAGTAGTGAAGTGAAACAAGAAATAAAGGTCTTGTATCTGATGGGTCAGAGTGTTGGTAATGCCCTGTAAAGTTTTTGGGAAATGGGAAATTGATACGGATTTTTTTTCTGAAAATGTGAAGACTTCAAACGGTAACTTTATGTTCTACAAAATTATTGGTTTACAAATGTTACATGTTGAAATGAGTAGGGTTAGTGTGTTTATTGCACAATACTATTATTTTAGTTAATAGCTAGAATGGGTTGTATCGAATCAATAGTAGTTATAATGGGTCGTGTTGAATCGATAAAACCACACCTGTATGTACGTAAAGAATGGGTTCAATCCTAGATGGTTTGTTCTTTGAAAAAAATTCTTTATTCTTTTGTTTGCAGATTTTTTTTAGCATCTTCTGTTTGTGTCATGCAGATATTAGGTTTTGCAGACTGTTCGTTTTTTTGAAGACCGTAGACGCGTCATCTTCTTGATACAGATGTGAATGAGTTTTCAAACATCTTGAAACATTTCTAGCCTAAAAAAACAAATATCTTAGGTTTGTTTCTTTTTAAACTTAGATTTATTCCAATTTTATCTATAATAAACAATTTAGAAAAAAAAAATTACAATACTTAAAAGAAAAATGTTCAACGACACAATTATGATTTTTGTTTCTCTCCTCTCGTTGGTTTGAGGAGCGGAGGTTTCGCAATTGGGCATGCCGCTTTGAAAGTCGTTGCGTGCAAAGTGGAAAAGCACGAGAATATCAACATGTGTTTGTTTTCCTTTTGCATTGGTTTTCTCGCACCCCAGGCGGTGAAGCTTCTTCATAGAGTCCAACGGGTCATGCATTCTAATGTCATATCTCCTAGATCCACAAATGATGTTTTCAAAAGAATTGATTTTGCCATCCAGAAAGAGCTAGCGGCGCAACTTGTTGTCCGTTTTCCTTCAATCGATATGTATTGAACTGACAATTAGTTAATATAATTTATTGTTTATATAGATATGAAAAAAAATCATAATATTATCTTATATTTTTTGTACCAAATTTTATAATGCACTATTTAATTCAATATCATTTATTTCTTGGAATAAATATTTATGGTCAGTTTTTAATTGATTTAACTGAAAATGTAAAATAAAAATTTTGAAAATTTCATTTAAAATCAAAGTTTCTTTCCAACCATTTTACGCATTAAATTCTTTTATGCTTAATTACAATGTTTAGGTATATCTTTCCGATTAAAGTTTGTTCGTCTTTATCAAATATATACGTTAATTCATACCATTTTATTTTCCCTTTTTTATACAATAATACATAAAAATCGATCTGTATTTGTTAGTTATCTATAATAAAGTCATAAAGTTATTGAAAAACTCTTTTAAGTTCTAAAAAATCGGTTTAATTAGATTTTTATTTATTCTAGCAGTCTGCAAATGTTAAAAAACAAACAGTCTTTTTCTTTCAGACTCTAGATATTTGGTTCATCTTTTCTACTATAGAGGTATGCAAATGTTGATGGGTTTTAGCCATAAGAACTTTCCTATGTGCGCATGCAAAACCCTAATGCTTGGATCTAGGCTTTCTAATTAAACATGCTTTGAATCCAAGACTTCTAATGGCTAATTAGGTTAAATAACAACATTGAAATAGATCTAGAATCATACCTTTGGATTCCTTGTTGATCTTGTTGTCTTGGAGCTTCTAGAGTCACAAATGTCACTCCTCTAATGGCTTACAAACACCAATAGCAAGCAAGATGATTTAGGAGAGAGGAGAGGGGAGGAATTCGGCCAGAGTATCTCTACTTTAGATGGTGTGTTGTGATTACTCAAATTCCCTCACCCCTAGGGCCTATTTATACTTGTAGACTCCTTAAGGATTACAGCTTTAACCCTAATTGGATAACTTAGACTTTAAGTTGATCCATATCCTTTCCTTGATAACCCTATGGACGATTTTGGCTTATCCAAGCCCTAGAAATCGTCCATCCTATCATGGATAAGGATTTATAGTCTAAAGTGTAACTATCAAACAATTGACAGTTTATACCCTCTTATTTAATTAATCTCTTTAAGTCACCAAATTAATTCCAATTAATCTATGACTTATATTAATCAAATAAACATATATTATTCCTTATAATATTTACTCTCTTTTAACAAATCATCCATCAAGTTGCTATGGTGAAGGCAACCCAAAATGACCATGCACAACCGGATCAAATACTTGCCTAATATAGTTGCAGCCTTAGACACTATTCCAACAGTCTCCCACTTGGATAAGTCTAGTAACTATACAAGTACAATTCGGTTTGCAATCGTAGCTCTCAAAGACGCTATCAAACTCTGATCTAATCAATCTTGTCCTTTAGATAAGGGATTGTACAGTCCTCTGTTAGATATCATGCTGACAATCCTATGGAATGGTTAGTCTAGCATTTGATTTCTCGATCTCCGATTTATTCGACATAGAACTTAATCAAACACATCAATTCAGTTCTGACCGGGCCCGGCACATAAGTCAAATCAAATCATCGAGTGGCCAAGATATCTCTTCTACCCTCTTAGGATAAAATTTACAGATAAACTTCGACTTATATGCATTTACTTATTCATTAACCAACTATACACAACAATGCGTTTTATAACACCAAGTTACTGATGCGTTTTCGCATTATCAATGCACAATCAATTAACAAATAATAAATCATATAACTAGGTTTTAAGACTATATGATATTATCGTCTTGCGATCACCTTTTATATCGTATTCCATAAAGTGATTCCAGCAAGCGCGGGTTTGTTCCAATGCTCAAAACCAGTTCATAAGCACTCATGAACGTTGCAGCAACCCTTGCTATGTCTAACACCATTTAGACAATCTGCACACCAATTCATGACAATCTTCATTCATATCTACTTCCAACATATGAACGATTGTGGACAATTCGAATAATTCGATTATTCCTAATAAACTCAATTATTCTGGAAGTCAAAACATGCAAAGTGAAACAATAGTTAAACAAATTAACATATGACAGTAACTTTACTTATAAATAAAACTCCTTTATTTAATCATCAAATGTTAATTATATTTATCTATTATACGTTTCTAAATACTATCTAATCTATACTAATATCATCCTTCAGCCCAATACTCCTAGCATGCTGCAAGTGCTTAACCCTACTCAGTCCCTTCGTAAGCGGATCTGCTGGGTTATCTTCTGATGATATCCTCTTAACTATGAGTTGTCCTTCTTCTACACGATGTCTAATGAAGTGATATTTTCTGTCGATATGTCGAGATCTACCATGATCCCTCGGTTCCTTTGTCAAGGCAACCGCACCTTCGTTATCACAGAAAATCTCCATGGGCTCCTTTATGGCCGGTACAACTCCAAGATCACCAATGAAGTTCTTTAGCCATATCGCCTCCTTCGACGCTTCGCTCGCTGCGATGTACTCTGATTCGCACGTTGAATCAGCTACGGTTTCTTGCTTGGAACTCTTCCAAGTTACTGCTCCTCCGTTTAGGGTAAAGACCCAGCCCGACTGCGAACGGTAGTTGTCCCTATCGGTCTGAAAACTGGCATCACTATACCCTCGCACCTTCAAGTCATCACTCCCTCCAAGGACTAAGAACCATTCTTTCGTCCTCCAAAGGTACTTAAGGATGTTCTTCACCGCAATCCAATGTGCTTTGCCAGGGTTCCCTTGATATCTGCTAACCATGCTCAAAGCAAAGGCTACATCAGGGCGAGTACAAGTCATAGCGTACATGATTGAGCCAACTGCGGAAGCATATGGTATTCGGCTCATTTCAGCTATTTCAGCTTCGGTACTCGGACTTTGAGTCTTACTTAACTTAGCATTTCCTTGTATCGGTAGTTCTCCCTTCTTTGAGTTTTCCATACTAAAATGTTTTAGTACCTTCTCTAAGTAAGTATTCTGACTAAGTCCAATTAGTCTCTTACTTCTTTCTCTTACTATCCTTATTCCCAAAATGTAAGAAGCCTCTTCGAGGTCCTTCATAGCGAAACACTTCCCGAGCCAGGACTTGACTTCCTGCAGAGTCGGGATGTCATTTCCTATGAGTAATATGTCATCGACATATAGAACGAGGAAGCTTACTATACTCCCACTGGCTTTGACATATACACAAGATTCTTCTTCGCTTCCTTCAGGTATGTTTACAATTGAATTACATTTGGCTTCCACTTATGATAAATGGATGCTTTACATAGGATGTGGAACCCATATTTGTTATGATGTGCAGGGACCAAGATAAAGTTGGAAGTTAAGTCGTGGAGAGCTTGACTTGATCATGGGGAAGAAGGACAGAGTGGTTGTTACCAATATTCAAGATTACGAGCTTTCATTAATTACCTTCCAGTTTTCCAGTTTTTTAAAAGATTGTTGATATTCGCCTTACATGGAAAGAAACATTATTTCATTTTATGCATTGTGGCTGGATGGTTTTACTTTTGGATTTGATAATAATGATGCTTCTATTTTGGTTTACAAAGATAATGCTCTTTATTTTAAAGCAAGCCCTTGTAAAGTCATATATGAATATGAGATTGGTGTAAGTAGAAACAATAACTTAATCTTAAATGTTTCTCATCTACTTTGGATAAATCATGTCTATGGCAATGTCGTCTTGGCCATATAAATAAGAAGAGAAATGCCAAGATCCAATCAGATGGAATCTTGGAACCATTTAACGTAGAGTTTAATGGGGATTGTGAATATTGTTTACTTGGGAAGATGAAAAAGTCTCCCTTCACAGGTAATTATGAGAGAGGAACATATATGTTGGACGTCATCCATTCGGATGTATGTGGTCTGTTCAGATTTATCACTAAACTTGGTGAAAGATAATTTTTCACATTTACTGATGATTTTAATAGATATGGATATGTTTACTTGATTAAACATAAGTTTGAGATATTTGATGTATCCAAGAAATTCCAAAGTGAAGTTGAGAACCAACTGGGCAAGAAAATCAAGACACTTCATTCTGATAGGGACATAGAGTATCTTAGTGATGACTTCTTTGATCATATTATAAGTTGTAGGATAGTCTCACAGCTAGCTCCACCAAGAACACCACAACATAATGGTGTTGTATGAAGGGAGAAATCAAACCTTGCTTGACATGGTTCGTTCTATGATGACTCGTGCTACACTTCCAATTAGTTTATGGGGTTATGATCTAGAAACGACCAATTATACTCTAAACCTCGTACAAACTAAGAAGGTTGAGAAAACACCATTCGAAATGTGGATACTTGTTATAAAAGACTACTAATAATAAGATATTTGTTGCTCGTAGGGTAGTATTTCGTGATAGAGAATTAATTTCTCAAGAAACTAGTTGGAGACAAACTGATCTTGATGAGATTCAAGAAACAAACAATGAAGAACTTGATTTTGACACTAGACCTCAATAAGAGGTTGAATATCATGTTGAGGAATCTAATAATATACTACCACCTCCACCTCATTGATATGATAGAGAACATCGTTAAACTAAGCTTAAAGGATTCCATATTAATCCAGATGATGACAACCTATTAGGATATAATGAAATGTGTAACTATCAGGAAGCCATGGCTAGCCCAGAGGCTACAAAATGGAAAGAGGCGATGGACAGCAAGATTCAACCCATGTACGATAACCAAGGATGTAACTTCGTTGATCGTACACCTGGTCTTAAAACCATTGGATGTAAATGGGTCTTGAAGAAGAAGACTTGAATGGATGGGAACATACATACTTATAAAGCTCGATTGGTTGTGAAAAGCTATACTCAGACTCACAGAATTAATTTTGAGGAAACCTTCTCACCAATAGCTATGATTAAGTCTCTCTAGGTACTACTTTCCAAAGTTTCATTTCATGATTATGAAATATGGAAAATAGATGTAAAAACTGCTTTCCTTAACGGGAAGCTGGCGGAGGATGTTTACATGGCTTAACCAGAAGGTTTTCTCAAAGACTCCTAATATGGTATGTAAGCTTGAGAAGTCCGTTTATGGACTTGAATAAGCTCTGTGTAGATGGGACATATTTTTTAATGAGAAAATCAAGGAGTTTGGTTTCTCATGAAATGGAGATGAACATTGTGTGTATGTTAAATCTAGTGATAGAGCAGTTGTTTTTCTTGTCTTATATGTCGATGATATTCTACTCATAGGAAATGACATCCCTACACTTAATAGTGTAAAAGCATGGCTTGGGAAAAGTTTCTCTATAAAATAATTGGGAGAAGCTGCCTAGAGTAGTATCAAGATCTATAGGGATAGGTCTAGGCGTCTAATAGGACTTTGCCAAAACACATACTTAGATAAAATGTTGAAGAAATTCAAGATGGAAGAATCTAAGAAGGGATTTGTACCCATGCAATGTGGAACTATTTTAAGTAAAACCTAATGTCCTAGTACTAGTGAACAATTAGATAGAACGAGTCGATTCCTATATGTTTGTTATAGGATCGATCATGTATGCCATGATATGTACAAGGCCAGACATCTCATATGCCATTAGTATGATGATTCGTTATCAAACCAATCCTAGTGAAAGTCATTGGACTGAAATAAAAACATTCTGATGTATATTAGGATGACTAAAGATATGTTCTTGGTTTATGGTGGTAAAGATGAGCTAAGCGTCAAAGGATATGTGGATGCAAGTTTCCAAACCGACATAGATAATTTAAGATCTCAGTCGGGTTTTGTGTTCACACTAAATGGTGGAGCAATGATTTGGAGAAGTTCTAAGAAAGAGACTATTTCTGATTCAATTATAGAGTCATAATATATTGCAGCTAATCAATCAATTAAAGAAGCTGTATGGCTAAAGAAGTTCATAAATGATTTAGGTGTTGTTCCAAGCATAACTAAATCGGTTGAGATCTTTTGTGATAATGAGGGTGTTGTTACCTTAGCTATAGAACCTCGAGATCACAAGCAAACAAGGCATATTAAGAGAAAGTTTCACATTATTAGGAAGCTTGTTGAATATGGAGACATTATCGTGAGTCGAGTTCCATTTAAAGACAATCCAACAAATCCAGTCACAAAATTATTGTCATAGATTAAGCATAATGCTCATATTAGGTTTATTGGCATTAGACTTGGTAGTGAATTGGTTTGATAACACAGTTTTTAGTATGCTCATACTAGGTTTATTGGCATTAGATTTGGTACTGAATTGGTTAGAGAACACAATTTGTAGTATGATCTCTTTTTGGAAAGTTTTGGATATTTTGATTTGGTAATTATTAATAATAAGTTACAGTGTTTTTTCATCATATATGTGTTCCTACTTTTGCATGTTTAGAAACCCTTCCAGAGTAACTTATTATTCAAACATTCCACAATCAATCCTGTTGTTGGAAGATAGTAGTGAATTAAGATTTTCATAGTATTGGTAGATTGTTCATAGAGATTAGTTGAGTTTAGATCCATATGTTTTGAGTATTAGATCAAGTTGTTCTTTGTTTCCGCTACCATTTTGTTTGTTCTAATGAGGCTTGAAACCCGTCACTTTCACAACGTCAAGCCACCTAGGCTGCCTCATGCTCAAATTCGGATGGTCCATAAGGTATCTCAAACTCTTGTGATTCATGTATATAGTACAAAGGACACCACAAAGGTAGTGTCGCTAAATCATGAGGGCAAACACCATTGTCCCAGCTCTAGATCATGCGTAGGATACTTAGCCTCATGAGGCTTCATGTTTAAGGAAACATAAGTAGTCAACCTTTCCCGTTGCATAAGCACGGTTGCCAACCCTGCAATCGAAGCGTGAAAGTGTGTACTGAATTTGTTTGAGAACATAGTTTGCAGTATGATCTCATGTCCCAAATAAAATTCAACACTCTTCTTCGTCAACCGGGTGAGAAGAACAATGATCTCGGAGAAATCTTGGATGAATCTCCTGTAATAACCTACCAACCCAAGAAAACTCGAAATCTCATATGGAGACTTCAAAACCTACCACTGATCGCTTCGATTTTAGCCGAATTGACCAAAATTATGTTCTGGTTGATGAGGTTCCCCAAGAACTACACCTCGCGCAACAAAACTCATAGATTGGTATATAGCCACTCTATCCTCAAAAATCCAAGAAGCTCTTGAAGATGCTCATCATGCTGCTCTTTGGTCTTGGAGTAGACTAAAATATCATCAATAAACACAATAACTAATCATTCGAGCATCGGCATGCACACCTAATTCATCAAATCCATGAATATCTCTTGTGTGTTGGTGAGGCCGAATGACATAACCATGAACTCATAATGGCTATAATGAGTTTGAAAGGCCGTCTTCACAGTGTCCTCCTCTCTGACCCTCATCTGATGGTATCCTAACCTCAAATCAATAATGGAGAACCAAGATGCACCCTGATTGAAAATGTCATCAATCCTCGAAGATGGATAATGGTTCATCACTGTCAACTTGTTCAACTCATGGTAATTGATTCACATACGATGAGAAATGTCCTTCTTCTTCACAAATAAAATTTGTGCTCCCCAAGGTGAACTACTCGGTCGAATGAAATATTTTCCCAATAGATCCTAAAGCTAGGGACCGCACCAGTGTTAGATTGATCTTGAACTCAACCCGCCCTTCCGAAAGCAGACTGGGAAAGTCCTCCGGGAATACATCCACAAAATTACGAACTACCGGAACATCAGAGATCAAGCACTTCTTCTCCTCTCGAGTGCCAACCATATAAGAAAGATATCCCTCAGAACCATGTTGAATGTGTCTCCTAAATTTTTCGATATAGCAAAAAGCTGAATCAACTATAGTTTCCTCACCGTATATGGTTAACTCTCCTCCACTTGGGGTACGAATCACTACCAATTGTCTCACGCAATCAATCAGAGCCTCAAATTGGCTCAGCCAATCCATCCGCACAATCACACATACGTCCACCATAGGAATGGGGACTAGATCAATCTAGAAGGATACCCTAAATATCTCCAAAGCATAATCACAGAAAACTCCTGAAGCGGAAACCTTATGCTCGTCGACGATAGAAACTCACAACATGCACTCCAACTCGCCAAGAGTCATATAGAAACTCCTACTAAAAGACTGAGACACAAATAACCGACCCACACCCGAGTCAAATAACACTAAATTAGAAGGATAATTCACTAAAAAGGTACCTAAGCAAAAAACATAAACATAAGCATGCAGGAATAACTCAAAAAAAAATATAAATGAATACATACCAACAACAACGTCGGGTGCCACCCTGACCTACAGTCAATTTAAAAGTTTGTCCTCTGGCCTTTGGGGCCTCAGTCATCCCCCGACGACCAACATTGATGCACAAGGTCGCATGAGTTGGAGTCTGCATCGGTTTAGCTGCAAGTAGTGCACAATCGGCGGCTATCTGGTTGCAATTAAAGCAAACCTGCCTCCCTTAAGGCCAATCCCTCGAATAGTTGCCATCCTTACCATACTTGTAGCACCTAGATCCTGACCCACATGGTCCCTAACGAGTCTTCCCGTACTTACTGCAACTGCAGCCTCTCTTTCCTCCAGATCTCGAATCAATAGGTTTGCATCGCTTAGTCGTCTACTACGACTGGATTGATGTTGGCCCCTTCTCCTTCTTCTATGTCTCCATCTCAATCTCTCTCCTCTAAGCATTGGATTATAGCTCGGCCAATGTCTAGTACTTGGTGTTCGCCATGAACTCTATGATCTTTATCTTGATCATACTCAAGTAATGAGATATTTATGCTTGCTTCAATGATACATACTCAGGACAGAATATAAGCCTTTCCTGAAACATCCTGATGATCCCAGTCACAAAATTTGTTGTCTACTTGAGTGACAGGTACTCCTGAGCTAGTAACTCCCTCAAAAAAAAGTTCAACGCAAATCAAACTTCCAAATTCTCTGAACAAGAACAAGTTTAAAAGCATCCATCCACATTATAACAACAATCTGGTCCTTGAACCCATTAAACAACAGGCTTTTCGTGTTATTGAACTCATGGTACATCATCGCTCCACCTCCTTGAAGTCCAACAGTGGCAACCTTAGTGACGACAACATAACGCTCGTCAAACATCGTGATCAGTGGGCCGATAAGATATAATGTCCCAAAACCATAGAAAACTTTTTCATTTTTCAAAAAACTCATAAGCCATCCTTTTCATTGTTTCAAAACATAATCATAAAATCAGAGTATCAAATAACATCTCTCAAACATAAATCCAGAGGATGATATGTACAATCATGCCTTTGCCTTCCCTGATCCTCAGAAGTACCTGAAACATTTAAATAAACAACTATAATCCAAAACTTAGTGAGTTCTCCAAAATACAACATACGACAATATGCACATAACAATACATGCTATCGGGTTTGTATCAACCCAACATATGTCTAGAGTCACAATACTCTGGCTGATCTTGTCATTAGTCGGACCATTGTGAATATCTAAACTTACAACATTCAATGTTGGTGTCATCGTCAACTCACCCCTTTATTGGACCCAACCTAACATTGTGGCACCCATACTATATTCGATCCACATAAAGTTGGATACCTCAACCCATCACATGTATGTTGACATATACCTAATACATATAACAAATAAATCAGCATCACAAGTAACAATATACAAGTCTACCTATATCCTAGTACCCTATGACACATACTGTAGTACATATTATATTAAGGAAACTCACCTCACAAACAAAAGCAGAAATCCTTATTACATGTCACACTCAGCAACCAATACCATGCCCACCTAGACAATAAGGATAATCCTCAGTCTACAATCTAGAACCCTCAAGTTGACCAAAAGTCAACTTGTTCAAAAAGTCAACAATCAATTTAGCTAGCCACCATGTCGTGGGCAAGCATATGCCACGTTGTGGTAGTCTCATGACAAAACTGTCGAGGGAAACCTTTCCACCACATTGTGGTGAACACGTCGCCACGTCATGGGAACTGTCATGGACAACTTAATAGATTAATAGCTTAATCCATTAAGCCACACACTCATAATCTACAAAAGGCTTCCTTACACCCATGAGCATCATAAAAATCTTTGCTTTGTGGACATAAATGTCCAATGCATGTCTTGAACTCTAGTTAGGTTAAAGATGGTGAAAATGAGGTCCAAACCTCATGTATGCAGCCAAAACTGCACGGAATCTCAAATCTGTAACATATGACCATAAAGGGACCTCAAGGATCCATAAACGTTCCAAATTTATGGGATTCAACCACTCAAATAACCTTAAACACGGAGAAAAGTGCTAATCCTATATCTAGAAATAGGGCATATAAAAGTTATGATCTTTAGGACTTACAAAAGGTCCAGAATGGGTGTAAGAAGGTGGCGAGGAGCTTGCTTGCTGAATCTTGGACCGAGATCGCCTTATTCTTACTTCAAACCCACAAAAAACTATCAAAAAGATTCAGGATACAACCAAGGGAGGCTAGGGTTTGTTCTAGGTCAAGAGGGAGTGATAGAGGTTGAGGGTGAGCAAACCCTAGCCATCATCTCCCTTAAATAGGGGCACTAACCCCTAAAATTAGGGTTTTACACTTCAGTAGTTGCCACGTCGTGGCCAATTCCTTGCCACATCGTGACACTTAGAAATGCACAATCTTTTGCCAGCTAAGACAACATCGTGGTCACCAAAAGCTTTTGGTTTGAAGGTCTAAAATAAATACGTCCCGCAAGAATAATACATGGAACAGATGTTACATAGAAAGGTTGGAAAAGAGGAAATAAAGGTACTAATTAGATGTTATGTCGAGTTTCAAATTAAAGATTTAAGGCATAACATTGTTGATTTAGCTGAAAGAACGTACGTGTATATGTCTAAAGTGGTCAATTTATATATTACTTTAGGGACATGTCATGTACACCTTAAAGATTTAAGACATGATGATTGTTACAAGATAGTCACCAAATACTATCACGTATATTGTTACCCATATACATACGATGAGTTAAAGAACCTTCTTCATGTCCTTCTAAATGGTGTGATTGTTAAAGAACCAATAATGGAAAAACAACTTGATAGGCCCAAACACATTGAGTGTATTCCATCAAAAGGTGAGTTCATACTATAAACAAATGTACATATTTTGCTTTGAACTAGAAAGAAGAATCATCAACATACATGGTAAAATCAATTAAGAAAGAAGCATCAAGTACGAATGGGGTGAGGTTTTTACGTCACGACTCACAAAGCCAAAGTGTTTATCCAACTTATGACATAAGAGATCATATAGCAGGACAAAACATTATTATCTAGTTTAAAAAGAATCTCATACAATTTGGAAGATATTTACGACTTACCGTTGGAATTAAATGTATTTGTTTTGTAAAACATTTACATTCCATACATATTTATAGTGCAATGTTTCCACCATATTGCAAATTTCACCAAACAAACATAATCAATGTTGGTTGATAAAATAGAAATCACACATTTTGATTACTAAGAAAACTCATTACATGGTATTTACTTATTAAAAGACACTACACAACATTACGAAATAAAATGCATAATAATACTCATTATACTAAACAAAGTACACAATGCTCCTCATCCTCTACTATCCTCCAATATAGAAATTTGTATGGGAATTTTTTTTGCTCGTTAATAGATGCTTGTTATCTCCACCACCGCATCCCATATCTATTGTTCAAATTTAATGATTTCCTACAACTTTTATCCATTTGTCCTTTTCATTGATTTGTGATTCTATGTAAACCATCTCATCCCATACTATATGAACATTGAATAAATACATGTTGATTTCTTTTTCTTTGAAAATTATAGACTCCTTCATCTTATCGATCATCCTCCAAGCAATACGTTTATCATTAGATGTAGAAGTGTCAAGGTTGTTCACATGTGGGTGATTTCTGTAATTCACTTAATAGAAAAGAAGAGGATTTTCTTCCTATAAAATAGAAGCTTGTGTTTTCATATAAATTAGAAGTTTTGGTATTAATTTATTTTGTGTTTATACTCTTTATATAAAAATTTGTGGTGGCTGTAGTTGGAATGGTAAGTGAGATGGTGGGAAGAAATTAAGTGGGATGGTAGGTAGCCATTAAATGGATTACTCATAAAAAAGCATTATGTAAATATTAATACATTAATAGACAAATCACATGATATTAATCATTAATATATACCATAATACTCATGATACTACTCTTCATTAATTACCCATTATACAATTGCAATCGAACGTAAGTAATTATATTTTATGTCACTATGTTTTATGAAAAATTAGTAACAGATTTTGCATGCATAAATTAAGAACTATCTCGGGTTTCTGGTCATCCCCACTGACCCACATAAACACCCCCTCCCTAGTTTGTTGGAACTAGATGTGATATTTAAAATGAGATTGATTGATATTATAATAATTAATAGATATTTATCTTATCATATAACTCAAATAAATGAAGTTTACTAAAATATCCACAAAATTTAATAACGTGACCAAAAATAGCAAAAAAAATTAGCATTTAGTTAAAAATAACCAATGAAATAGCATATGGGTAAACATGTTAATATTAGACTATTTTTGGGTAGTTTTGTAAAAACATTAATCATAGACTATTTTTGGGTAAAACATTAAAAACTTATGATTATTTTTGGAAATTATTCTCTATTTAACATCTACATATAATAAAAATTATAATTCAAAAGTAAGAACGACAATTATTTTAACAACATATATTATAAATATTTTAATTATACACACGAATATTTTATCTTGTTCTATACATAAAAGATGAATTGATGGTTAATGGTTTAAATTTATGTAGTTGATATTATACAGATGAAAATGGACCGGAGTTTCCATGATCAGGAGAAGCCCAAAAAAATAGTGGAGAACCCAACCATGCGTTTGAGAGCAGCTGGACGCCTGGACTGACAAAATCGTACATTCACGAGACACCGATTTCTGTCAATCATTGACCCATACGACGTCGTACATTTCGCTGGGTAGGAACTTGACACAATTTTCATAGGGATAATGACTTGAAAGGGTAACAAACTTTCGATTTTTATCACATTTAGTCACTAAACTTTTTTCGTTATTTATTTGCCATTGAACTATTGAAATTGTTGCCGGTCATAAGGGTAAAATGTGAACAGTTTCAATAGTTCAATGGCAAACAGATAACGAAAAGAAGTTTAGTGACTAAATATGAACAAAATCGAAAGTTCGTTTCCCTCTAAAAAGTTCAATGACTAAATGTGAACAAACCTCCTCTTGTATTATGTTTTAGCAAATTATTTATTTTTGTTAAATTGTAGCAACATTTGTTGATGAAGAAATCTATGAAAAAAAAAAAAACAAAACCCTGAAAATATATTTAAAAAAAAACCAAAAACCAAAACCGAAATAAAAAACCAATGGTTTGATATTTTCCGAAATAAAAAATCAAAATTTCCAATCTGATTTTGGTTTTACAAAAAAAATGAACCATTCTCACTGATGTGAATTATGACCATTGGTTTGGCATGCGAAATTTGTAACATCCCATGAATATGTAGTTACAACATCGTCTGAAATCGTAATTCATAGTAAGGGCTTAGAGTATCACCACATGAATACGTAGTTACAACATCGCATGAACTCGTAATTCATCACCTATAGGTTATTGGTCTGCTGGTGTTTCCACTGGGTTATCTAAAATAGTCCGTGGTCGCCATCTATACTCTGGTAGATGACTACATCGCCACATTGCTGGTAAAGGTTATGGTATCTCCTTTCATCCTACATCACATATTCATCATCATCTATTTACCTAATTATCACCACCTTTCTATCATCACCTATCTCTCATCATTTTATTTCATCACACACCAACTATTTCATCTACCCATGTTTCATCCGCAACATATTTGTAGATATAAAATAAATATACCGTTTAAATCTTTTAAAACATGTATAAAATCGTTCATCCAGTATAGACAGCAAGTATTCAAATAATATACACACATAGCATGTAATTGATATAAAATACTTCATATCTATGTGTAAGATGAAAGTAATTATATATACCATAAATGATTCCTAACTTTGAACCCCAAGGTTTACTCTACTAAAGCTTCATATTCTCGGCTCTCTGAACCTAGAAGGGTCCACATCTATCACACCAAAAAGCTCAAGATAGCTCTTCCTCTCACTCTACACACTCAAGCTCGCTAGGGTTCTCACTTATGGGAAAGGTAGTCACAATTGAAGGCCATAAATGCCTTTAAATTTGGCTCGAGCCCAAAGATTTAGGGTTTCTGCCAATAGCGCGAACTCGTCGAGTCGCCTCACCGACTCGTCGAGTCCATTCATTAATCCGCGTCATCAGTCGCGACCTTACTCGACGAGTTGAGGCGTCAACTCGTCGAGTCTCTCTTCTTAACTCAAAAGAAAAAATACTTAAATGATGATACCTGGAAATCCGAATGTTACATTTTATTTTTTTATTTCATATATTTCTTCATCAACAAATGTTGCTACAATTAAACAAAAATAAATAATTTTGCTAAAACATAATACAATAGGAAGTTTGTTCACATTTAGTCATTGAACTTTTTAGAGGGAAATGAACTTTCGATTTTGTTCACATTTAGTCACTAAACTTTTTTTCATTATCTATTTTCCACTAAACTATTGATACTGTTCACATTTTACCCTTATGACTGGTAACAGCCGGTCATAAGGGTAAAATGTGAACAGTTTCAATAGTTCAATGGCAAATAGACAACGAAAAAAAGTTTAGTGACTAAATGTGACAAAAGTCAAAAGTTCGTTACCCTTTCAAATCATTATCCCATTTTCATAACCTTCTTTGTTTTAGAACGATTCGAACCATACTCTGTTTATCATCGTTTTTGTAAGACAAAAATGCTAATTTAGTCTTTGTGGTTTTCAAAAATCTTTGGATGGAGTACAAAAAATTTTCAATTTGCATTAAAGACCCAAAATCAAGGTTTTTCTGTGTTTTTTGTGGCTGATACAATTGAAAAGACGATTTTACCATTTTCATTTTATTTTTCTATTTTTTTAATTTATTTTAGTCTTTAAATAATTAAAAAAACTAAACTCTTTCTCTGTGTGTGTGTGTGTGTGTGTGGATTGCGTCTTACCATAAAAATACTACCCCTCCTCCTTCTTCATTCACGGCCAAGAAAATCCACCGGAGGTGGAGCCGTTTTTCCGACCACCAAGACAACAACAACTCAAACACCCCCTCCTTTGTATCTCCTACCCTACTCCGACCCCTTGTCACATTCCCAAATACGCCTCTCGTCATTCTCGTCAAGCAGAAACCCGGACACAATAGGCTGTCGGAACAACCTCTGCCACCCACGGTCGCCACTGCTTGTGGTCGTTATTACCCTCCTACCACCATAATTTTTGACCACCACCAAACTCTCCTCTCCTCCCTCGTCTTCCCCGTCGTGTGCTTTCAGACGCAAAGGGAACGAGGCAGCGGAGCTACTATCTCTAGCCACCTGTCACCGACCACCATCTCGTTGCTGCCACTACTGTGAACCATCACCACCTCCGAATGCTGCTTCCGTCGACCCTCTCTGTCTAGCCACCACTCTTATTTGAAGGTGATTATCATCCCCCCTCTTATTTGCTTCGTCCGATAAAGACAAGAGACTCACTGTAAATCTCTATTTTTGTTTAATCAAATCTCCATTTTTGTTTAAGCGAACCTACAAGTCGATGTAGACTCAATCCTACTGATGAGATTGTTTCCAATCGATTTAGGTGCTTTGCATTAGAATGTGTGTCTGCGTTTTTGGGTTTCAATTTCTTTCTATTGCTTGATTTTGGCTTTTGTTCATCAAATTGGGGATATCAAGGATGAAGTCCAAGAGATTTGAAAAGACGGAGAGAGAGAGAGAGAGAGAGAGAGAGAGAGAGAGAGAGAGAGAGAGAGAGAGAGAGAACAGTGGGTGGGGCGGGGGATAATTTTTTCTTTATTTTTTAATTAAAACAACATTAGAATAATTATAAAAAATATAAAAAAGAAAATAAAAGGGTATAATCATCTTTTTAAGTTTTTTTG